>NW_026893608.1:0-600000 GCF_032452875.1 Bos javanicus | reverse complement strand
GTGATCAGTGCATGATATCCAAGTGATCAGTGCATGATCATCACGTGATCAGTGTATGATCAGCCACGTGAACAGTGCATGCTCAGTCACGTGATCTGGGCCTGCTGAGCTGCGTGATTACTGTCTGCTCATCTGCTTGACAATTGCCAGCTGAGCTGCACGATTCCTGCCTGTCATCTGCTTGACAATTGCCAGCTGTGCTGCGTAATTCCTGCCTGCTCAGCTGCTTGATTATTGCCAGCTGAGCAGCATGATTCCTCACACCTGAGTTCCATGATTATTGCCTGCTGACTGTTTGATTCGTGCCTACTCAGCTCTTTGTTTATTGCCTCCAGAGGCACATGATCAGTGTATGATAGCAAACATGATCAGCGCATGATCAGTCACATGATCAGCGCCATTAAGTCACGTGATCACTACATGATAGTCATGTGATCAGTCCATGCTCAGTCACGGTATCAGTGCATGATCAGCCACGTGATCAGTGCATGATCTGTCACAAGATTAGTGTATGATCATCCACGTGATCAGTGCATGGGCAGTCATGTGATCAGTGCATGATATAGACGTGATCAGTGCATGATCAGTCTCGTGATCAGTGCATGATAGCCACGTGATCAGTGCATGATCAGTCACCTGATGGGTGTATGATCATTCACGTGACCTGTACATGGTAGCTACATGATCATTGCATGATCAGCCACGTGAGTAGTGCATGATAGCCACGTGATCACTGCATGATCAGTCACGTGATCAGTGCATGATCAGTCATGTGACCAGTACATGGTAGCTGCGTGATCATGGCATGATCAGCCACGTGAGCAGTGCATGATAGCCACGTGATCAGTGCATGATCAGTCACGTGATCAGTGCATGATCAGTCACGTGATCAGTGCATGATCAGCCACGTGATCAGTGCATGATCAGTCACGTGATCAGTGCATGATCAGCCACGTGATCAGTGCATGATCAGGCACGTGATCAGTGTATGATCAGCCACGTGATCAGTGCATGATAGCCACGTGATCAGTGCATGATCAGTCACGTGATCAGTGCATGATCAGTCACGTGATCAGTGCATGATCAGCCACGTGATCAGTGCATGATCAGCCACGTGATCAGTGCATGATCAATTACGTGATCAGTGCATGATCAGTCACGTGACCAGTACATGGTAGCTACGTGATCATTGCATGATCAGCCACGTGATCAGTGCATGATAGCCACGTGATCAGTGCATGATAGCCACGTGATCAGTGCATGATCAGTCATGTGATACGTGTGTGATCAGCCACGTGATCAGTGCATGATATCCACGTGATCAGTGCATGACAGCCACGTGATCAGTGCATGAGAGCCACGTGATCAGTGCATGATCAGTCACGTGATACATGTGTGATCAGCCACGTGATCAGTGCATGATGAGCCACGTGATCAGTGCATGATCAATTACGTGATCAGTGCATGATCAGTCACGTGACCAGTACATGGTTGCTACGTGATCGTTGCATGATCAGCCACGTGAGCAGTGCATGATAGCCACGTGATCAGTGCATGATCAGTCACGTGATCAGTACATGATCAGTCACGTGAACAGTGCATGATCATTTACGTGATCAGTGCATGATCAGTCACGTGACCAGTATATGGTTGCTACGTGATCATTCCATGACGAGCCACGTGAGCAGTGCATGATAGCCACGTGATGTGTGCATGAGTTACGTGAGCAGAGTATGATCAGCCACGTGATCAGTGCATGAGTGCCACGTGATCAGTGCATGATATGTCACGTGACAGGTGTGTGATCAGCCACGTGAACAGTGCATGTTCAGCCACGTGATCAGTGCATGATAGCCACGTGATCAGTGCATGATCAGTTACGTGAGCAGTGTATGATCAGCCACGTGATCAGTGCATGGTCAGACACGTGAACAGTGTATGATCAGCCACGTGATCAGTGCATGATATCCAAGTGATCAGTGCATGATCATCACGTGATCAGTGTATGATCAGCCACGTGAACAGTGCATGCTCAGTCACGTGATCAGGGCCTGCTGAGCTGCGTGATTACTGTCTGCTCATCTGCTTGACAATTGCCAGCTGAGCTGCACGATTCCTGCCTGTCATCTGCTTGACAATTGCCAGCTGTGCTGCGTAATTCCTGCCTGCTCAGCTGCTTGATTATTGCCAGCTGAGCAGCATGATTCCTCACACCTGAGTTCCATGATTATTGCCTGCTGACTGTTTGATTCGTGCCTACTCAGCTCTTTGTTTATTGCCTCCAGAGGCACATGATCAGTGTATGATAGCAAACATGATCAGCGCATGATCAGTCACATGATCAGCGCCATTAAGTCACGTGATCACTACATGATAGTCATGTGATCAGTCCATGCTCAGTCACGGTATCAGTGCATGATCAGCCACGTGATCAGTGCATGATCTGTCACATGATTAGTGTATGATCATCCACGTGATCAGTGCATGGGCAGTCATGTGATCAGTGCATGATATAGACGTGATCAGTGCATGATCAGTCACGTGATCAGTGCATGATAGCCACGTGATCAGTGCATGATCAGTCACCTGATGGGTGTATGATCAGTCACGTGACCTGTACATGGTAGCTACATGATCATTGCATGATCAGCCACGTGAGTAGTGCATGATAGCCACGTGATCAGTGCATGATCAGTCACGTGATCAGTGCATGATCAGTCACGTGATCAGTGCATGATCAGGCACGTGATCAGTGCATGATCAGCCACGTGATCAGTGCATGATAGCCACGTGATCAGTGCATGATCAGTCACGTGATCAGTGCATGATCAGCCACGTGATCAGTGCATGATCAGTCACGTGATCAGTGCATGATCAGCCACGTGATCAGTGCATGATCAGTCACGTGATCAGTGCATGATTGCTACGTGATCAGTGCATGATCAGCCACGTGATCAGTGCATGATAGCCACGTGATCAGTGCATGAGCCACGTGATCAGTGCATGATCAGCCACGTGATCAGTGCATGATGCCACGTGATCAGTGCATGATCAGTCACGTGACAGTGTATGATCAGCCACGTGATCAGTGCATGATCAGCCACGTGATCAGTGCATGATCATCACGTGATCAGTGTATGATCAGCCACGTGAACAGTGCATGCTCAGTCACGTGATCAGGGCCTGCTGAGCTGCGTGATTACTGTCTGCTCATCTGCTTGACAATTGCCAGCTGAGCTGCACGATTCCTGCCTGTCATCTGCTTGACAATTGCCAGCTGTGCTGCGTAATTCCTGCCTGCTCAGCTGCTTGATTATTGCCAGCTGAGCAGCATGATTCCTCACACCTGAGTTCCATGATTATTGCCTGCTGACTGTTTGATTCGTGCCTACTCAGCTCTTTGTTTATTGCCTCCAGAGGCACATGATCAGTGTATGATAGCAAACATGATCAGCGCATGATCAGTCACATGATCAGCGCCATTAAGTCACGTGATCACTACATGATAGTCATGTGATCAGTCCATGCTCAGTCACGGTATCAGTGCATGATCAGCCACGTGATCAGTGCATGATCTGTCACATGATTAGTGTATGATCATCCACGTGATCAGTGCATGGGCAGTCATGTGATCAGTGCATGATATAGACGTGATCAGTGCATGATCAGTCTCGTGATCAGTGCATGATAGCCACGTGATCAGTGCATGATCAGTCACCTGATGGGTGTATGATCATTCACGTGACCTGTACATGGTAGCTACATGATCATTGCATGATCAGCCACGTGAGTAGTGCATGATAGCCACGTGATCAGTGCATGATCAGTCACGTGATCAGTGCATGATCAGTCATGTGACCAGTACATGGTAGCTGCGTGATCATGGCATGATCAGCCACGTGAGCAGTGCATGATAGCCACGTGATCAGTGCATGATCAGTCACGTGATCAGTGCATGATCAGTCACGTGATCAGTGCATGATCAGCCACGTGATCAGTGCATGATCAGCCACGTGATCAGTGCATGATAGCCACGTGATCAGTGCATGATCAGTCACGTGATCAGTGCATGATCAGTCACGTGATCAGTGCATGATCAGCCACGTGATCAGTGCATGATCAGCCACGTGATCAGTGCATGATCAATTACGTGATCAGTGCATGATCAGTCACGTGATCAGTACATGGTAGCTACGTGATCAGTGCATGATCAGCCACGTGATCAGTGCATGATAGCCACGTGATCAGTGCATGATAGCCACGTGATCAGTGCATGATCAGTCACGTGATACGTGTGTGATCAGCCACGTGATCAGTGCATGATATCCACGTGATCAGTGCATGACAGCCACGTGATCAGTGCATGATAGCCACGTGATCAGTGCATGATCAGTCACGTGATCATGTGTGATCAGCCACGTGATCAGTGCATGATGAGCCACGTGATCAGTGCATGATCAATTACGTGATCAGTGCATGATCAGTCACGTGACCAGTACATGGTTGCTACGTGATCGTTGCATGATCAGCCACGTGAGCAGTGCATGATAGCCACGTGATCAGTGCATGATCAGTCACGTGATCAGTGCATGATCAGTCACGTGAACAGTGCATGATCATTTACGTGATCAGTGCATGATCAGTCACGTGACCAGTATATGGTTGCTACGTGATCATTGCATGACAGCCACGTGAGCAGTGCATGATAGCCACGTGATGTGTGCATGAGTTACGTGATCAGTGTATGATCAGCCACGTGATCAGTGCATGAGTGCCACGTGATCAGTGCATGATATGTCACGTGACAGTGTGTGATCAGCCACGTGAACAGTGCATGTCAGCCACGTGATCAGTGCATGATAGCCACGTGATCAGTGCATGATCAGTCACGTGATCAGTGTATGATCAGTCACGTGATCAGTGCATGGTAGCTACGTGATCAGTGCATGATCAGCCACGTGATCAGTGCATGATAGCCACGTGATCAGTGCATGATCAGTCACGTGATCAGTGCATGATCAGTCACGTGATCAGTGCATGATAGCTGCGTGATCATGCATGATCAGCCACGTGATCAGTGCATGATAGCCACGTGATCAGTGCATGATCAGCCACGTGATCAGTGCATGATCAGTCACGTGATCAGTGCATGATCAGGCACGTGATCAGTGCATGATCAGCCACGTGATCAGTGCATGATAGCCACGTGATCAGTGCATGATCAGTCACGTGATCAGTGCATGATCAGTCACGTGATCAGTGCATGATCAGCCACGTGATCAGTGCATGATCAGCCACGTGATCAGTGCATGATCAATCACGTGATCAGTGCATGATCAGTCACGTGATCAGTGCATGATAGCTACGTGATCAGTGCATGATCAGCCACGTGATCAGTGCATGATAGCCACGTGATCAGTGCATGATAGCCACGTGATCAGTGCATGATCAGTCATGTGATACGTGTGTGATCAGCCACGTGATCAGTGCATGATATCCACGTGATCAGTGCATGATCAGCCACGTGATCAGTGCATGATAGCCACGTGATCAGTGCATGATCAGTCACGTGATCATGTGTGATCAGCCACGTGATCAGTGCATGATGAGCCACGTGATCAGTGCATGATCAATTACGTGATCAGTGCATGATCAGTCACGTGACCAGTACATGGTTGCTACGTGATCAGTGCATGATCAGCCACGTGATCAGTGCATGATAGCCACGTGATCAGTGCATGATCAGTCACGTGATCAGTGCATGATCAGTCACGTGATCAGTGCATGATCATTTACGTGATCAGTGCATGATCAGTCACGTGACCAGTATATGGTAGCTACGTGATCATTGCATGACAGCCACGTGATCAGTGCATGATAGCCACGTGATGTGTGCATGAGTTACGTGATCAGTGTATGATCAGCCACGTGATCAGTGCATGAGTGCCACGTGATCAGTGCATGATCAGTCACGTGATCAGTGTGTGATCAGCCACGTGATCAGTGCATGATCAGTCACGTGATCAGTGCATGATAGCCACGTGATCAGTGCATGATCAGCCACGTGATCAGTGCATGATAGCCACGTGATCAGTGCATGATCAGTCACGTGATCAGTGCATGATCAGCCACGTGATCAGTGCATGATCAGTCACGTGATCAGTGCATGATCAGCCACGTGATCAGTGCATGACAGTCACGTGATCAGTGCATGATCAGACGTGATCAGTGCATGATCAGTCACGTGATCAGTGCATGATAGCCACGTGATCAGTGCATGATCAGTCACGTGATCAGTGCATGATCAGTCACGTGACCAGTGCATGGTAGCTCCATGATCATTGCATGATCAGCCACGTGATCAGTGCATGATAGCCACGTGATCAGTGCATGATCAGTCACGTGATCAGTGCATGATCAGTCACGTGATCAGTGCATGATAGCTGCGTGATCATGCATGATCAGCCACGTGATCAGTGCATGATAGCCACGTGATCAGTGCATGATCAGCCACGTGATCAGTGCATGATCAGTCACGTGATCAGTGCATGATCAGCCACGTGATCAGTGCATGATCAGCCACGTGATCAGTGTATGATCAGCCACGTGATCAGTGCATGATAGTCACGTGATCAGTGCATGATCAGTCACGTGATCAGTGTGTGATCAGCCACGTGAACAGTGCATGCTCAGTCACGTGATCAGGGCCTGCTGAGCTGCGTGATTACTGTCTGCTCATCTGCTTGACAATTGCCAGCTGAGCTGCACGATTCCTGCCTGTCATCTGCTTGACAATTGCCAGCTGTGCTGCGTAATTCCTGCCTGCTCAGCTGCTTGATTATTGCCAGCTGAGCAGCATGATTTCTCACAGCTGAGTTCCATGATTATTGCCTGCTGACTGATTCGTGCCTACTCAGCTCTTTGTTCATTGCCTCCAGAGGCACATGATCAGTGTATGATAGCAAACATGATCAGTGCATGATCAGTCACATGATCAGTGCATGATAAGCCACGTGATCAGTGCATGATCAGCCACGTGATCAGTGCATGATCAGCCACGTGATCAGTGCATGATCAGTCACGTGATCAGTGCATGATCAGCCACGTGATCAGTGCATGATAGCCACGTGATCAGTGCATGATCAGTCACGTGATCAGTGCATGATCAGTCACGTGATCAGTGCATGATCAGCCACGTGATCAGTGCATGATAGCCACGTGATCAGTGCATGATCAGTCACGTGATCAGTGCATGATCAGTCACGTGACAGTACATGGTAGCTACGTGATCATTGCATGATCAGCCACGTGATCAGTGCATGATAGCCACGTGATCAGTGCATGATCAGTCACGTGATCAGTGCATGATCAGTCACGTGATCAGTGCATGATCAGCCACGTGATCAGTGCATGATCAGTCACGTGATCAGTGCATGATCAGTCACGTGATCAGTGCATGATCAGCCACGTGATCAGTGCATGATCAGCCACGTGATCAGTGCATGATAGCCACGTGATCAGTGCATGATCAGTCACGTGATCAGTGCATGATCAGTCACGTGATCAGTGCATGATCAGTCACGTGATCAGTGCATGATCAGTCACGTGATCAGTGCATGATCAGTCACGTGATCAGTGCATGATAGCTACGTGATCAGTGCATGATCAGCCACGTGATCAGTGCATGATAGCCACGTGATCAGTGCATGATCAGCCACGTGATCAGTGCATGATCAGTCACGTGATCGTGTGTGATCAGCCACGTGATCAGTGCATGATAGCCACGTGATCAGTGCATGATAGCCACGTGATCAGTGCATGATCAGTCACGTGATCAGTGCATGATCAGTCACGTGATAGTGCATGATCAGCCACGTGATCAGTGCATGATCAGCCACGTGATCAGTGCATGATCAATCACGTGATCAGTGCATGATCAGTCACGTGACAGTGCATGATAGCTACGTGATCAGTGCATGATCAGCCACGTGATCAGTGCATGATAGCCACGTGATCAGTGCATGATCAGCCACGTGATCAGTGCATGATCAGCCACGTGATCAGTGCATGATCAGTCACGTGATCATGTGTGATCAGCCACGTGATCAGTGCATGATCAGCCACGTGATCAGTGCATGATCAGTCACGTGATCAGTGCATGATCAGTCACGTGATCAGTGCATGATAGCTACGTGATCAGTGCATGATCAGCCACGTGATCAGTGCATGATAGCCACGTGATCAGTGCATGATAGCCACGTGATCAGTGCATGATAGCCACGTGATCAGTGCATGATCAGTCACGTGATACATGTGTGATCAGCCACGTGATCAGTGCATGATGAGCCACGTGATCAGTGCATGATCAATTACGTGATCAGTGCATGATCAGTCACGTGACCAGTACATGGTTGCTACGTGATCAGTGCATGATCAGCCACGTGAGCAGTGCATGATAGCCACGTGATCAGTGCATGATCAGTCACGTGATCAGTGCATGATCAGTCACGTGAACAGTGCATGATCATTTACGTGATCTGTGCATGATCAGTCACGTGACCAGTATATGGTAGCTACGTGATCATTCCATGACGAGCCACGTGAGCAGTGCATGATAGCCACGTGATGTGTGCATGATCAGTCACGTGAGCAGAGTATGATCAGCCACGTGATCAGTGCATGAGTGCCACGTGATCAGTGCATGATAGCCACGTGATCAGTGCATGATCAGTTACGTGAGCAGTGTATGATCAGCCACGTGATCAGTGCATGGTCAGACACGTGAACAGTGTATGATCAGCCACGTGATCAGTGCATGATATCCAAGTGATCAGTGCATGATCATCACGTGATCAGTGTATGATCAGCCACGTGAACAGTGCATGCTCAGTCACGTGATCAGGGCCTGCTGAGCTGCGTGATTACTGTCTGCTCATCTGCTTGACAATTGCCAGCTGAGCTGCACGATTCCTGCCTGTCATCTGCTTGACAATTGCCAGCTGTGCTGCGTAATTCCTGCCTGCTCAGCTGCTTGATTATTGCCAGCTGAGCAGCATGATTCCTCACACCTGAGTTCCATGATTATTGCCTGCTGACTGTTTGATTCGTGCCTACTCAGCTCTTTGTTTATTGCCTCCAGAGGCACATGATCAGTGTATGATAGCAAACATGATCAGCGCATGATCAGTCACATGATCAGCGCCATTAAGTCACGTGATCACTACATGATAGTCATGTGATCAGTCCATGCTCAGTCACGGTATCAGTGCATGATCAGCCACGTGATCAGTGCATGATCTGTCACATGATTAGTGTATGATCATCCACGTGATCAGTGCATGGGCAGTCATGTGATCAGTGCATGATATAGACGTGATCAGTGCATGATCAGTCTCGTGATCAGTGCATGATAGCCACGTGATCAGTGCATGATCAGTCACCTGATGGGTGTATGATCATTCACGTGACCTGTACATGGTAGCTACATGATCATTGCATGATCAGCCACGTGAGTAGTGCATGATAGCCACGTGATCACTGCATGATCAGTCACGTGATCAGTGCATGATCAGTCATGTGACCAGTACATGGTAGCTGCGTGATCATCGCATGATCAGCCACGTGATCAGTGCATGATAGCCACGTGATCAGTGCATGATCAGACACGTGATCAGTGCATGATCAGTCACGTGATCAGTGCATGATCAGCCACGTGATCAGTGCATGATCAGGCACGTGATCAGTGCATGATCAGCCACGTGATCAGTGCATGATCAGTCACGTGATCAGTGCATGATCAGTCACGTGACAGTGCATGATCATTTACGTGATCAGTGCATGATCAGTCACGTGACCAGTATATGGTAGCTACGTGATCATTCCATGACGAGCCACGTGAGCAGTGCATGATAGCCACGTGATGTGTGCATGATCAGTTACGTGAGTATGATCAGCCACGTGATCAGTGCATGAGTGCCACGTGATCAGTGCATGATATGTCACGTGACAGGTGTGTGATCAGCCACGTGAACAGTGCATGTTCAGCCACGTGATCAGTGCATGATAGCCACGTGATCAGTGCATGATCAGTTACGTGAGCAGTGTATGATCAGCCACGTGATCAGTGCATGGTCAGACACGTGAACAGTGTATGATCAGCCACGTGATCAGTGCATGATATCCAAGTGATCAGTGCATGATCAATCACGTGATCAGTGTATGATCAGCCACGTGAACAGTGCATGCTCAGTCACGTGATCAGGGCCTGCTGAGCTGCGTGATTACTGTCTGCTCATCTGCTTGACAATTGCCAGCTGAGCTGCATGATTCCTGCCTGTCATCTGCTTGACAATTGCCAGCTGTGCTGCGTAATTCCTGCCTGCTCAGCTGCTTGATTATTGCCAGCTGAGCAGCATGATTCCTCACAGCTGAGTTCCATGATTATTGCCTGCTGACTGTTTGATTCGTGCCTACTCAGCTCTTTGTTTATTGCCTCCAGAGGCACATGATCAGTGTATGATAGCAAACATGATCACGCATGATCAGTCACATGATCAGCGCCATTAAGTCACGTGATCACTACATGATAGTCATGTGATCAGTCCATGCTCAGTCACGTGATCAGTGCATGATCAGCCACGTGATCAGTGCATGATCAGCCACGTGATCAGTGCATGATAGCCATGTGATCAGTGCATGATATATCACGTGATCAGTGCATGATCAGTCACGTGATCAGTGCATGATCAGCCACGTGATCAGTGCATGATCAGTCACCTGATGGGTGTATGATCAGTCACGTGACCAGTACATGGTAGCTACATGATCATTGCATGATCAGCCACGTGAGTAGTGCATGATAGCCACGTGATCAGTGCATGATCAGTCACGTGATCAGTGCATGATCAGTCATGTGATCAGTGCATGATCAGGCACGTGATCAGTGCATGATCAGCCACGTGATCAGTGCATGATAGCCACGTGATCAGTGCATGATATCCACGTGATCAGTGCATGATAGCCACGTGATCAGTGCATGATTAGCCACGTGATCAGTGCATGATCAGTCACGTGATACGTGTGTGATCAGCCACGTGATCAGTGCATGATAGCCACGTGATCAGTGCAGGATCAATTACGTGATCAGTGCATGATCAGTCACGTGACCAGTACATGGTTGCTACGTGATCGTTGCATGATCAGCCACGTGAGCAGAGCATGATAGCCACGTGATCAGTGCATGATCAGTCACGTGATCAGTACATGATCAGTCACGTGAACAGTGCATGATCATTTACGTGATCTGTGCATGATCAGTCACGTGACCAGTATATGGTAGCTACGTGATCATTCCATGACGAGCCACGTGAGCAGTGCATGATAGCCACGTGATGTGTGCATGAGTTACGTGAGCAGAGTATGATCAGCCACGTGATCAGTGCATGAGTGCCACGTGATCAGTGCATGATATGTCACGTGACAGGTGTGTGATCAGCCACGTGAACAGTGCATGTTCAGCCACGTGATCAGTGCATGATAGCCACGTGATCAGTGCATGATCAGTTACGTGAGCAGTGTATGATCAGCCACGTGATCAGTGCATGGTCAGACACGTGAACAGTGTATGATCAGCCACGTGATCAGTGCATGATATCCAAGTGATCAGTGCATGATCAATCACGTGATCAGTGTATGATCAGCCACGTGAACAGTGCATGCTCAGTCACGTGATCTGGGCCTGCTGAGCTGCGTGATTACTGTCTGCTCATCTGCTTGACAATTGCCAGCTGAGCTGCACGATTCCTGCCTGTCATCTGCTTGACAATTGCCAGCTGTGCTGCGTAATTCCTGCCTGCTCAGCTGCTTGATTATTGCCAGCTGAGCAGCATGATTCCTCACAGCTGAGTTCCATGATTATTGCCTGCTGACTGTTTGATTCGTGCCTACTCAGCTCTTTGTTTATTGCCTCCAGAGGCACATGATCAGTGTATGATAGCAAACATGATCAGCGCATGATCAGTCACATGATCAGCGCCATTAAGTCACGTGATCACTACATGATAGTCATGTGATCAGTCCATGCTCAGTCACGGTATCAGTGCATGATCAGCCACGTGATCAGTGCATGATCTGTCACATGATTAGTGTATGATCATCCACGTGATCAGTGCATGGGCAGTCATGTGATCAGTGCATGATATAGACGTGATCAGTGCATGATCAGTCTCGTGATCAGTGCATGATAGCCACGTGATCAGTGCATGATCAGTCACCTGATGGGTGTATGATCATTCACGTGACCTGTACATGGTAGCTACATGATCATTGCATGATCAGCCACGTGAGTAGTGCATGATAGCCACGTGATCACTGCATGATCAGTCACGTGATCAGTGCATGATCAGTCATGTGACCAGTACATGGTAGCTGCGTGATCATCGCATGATCAGCCACGTGAGCAGTGCATGATAGCCACGTGATCAGTGCATGATCAGTCACGTGATCAGTGCATGATCAGTCACGTGATCAGTGCATGATCAGTCACGTGATCAGTGCATGATAGCCACGTGATCAGTGCATGATCAGTCACGTGATCAGTGCATGATCAGTCACGTGATCAGTGCATGATAGCCACGTGATCAGTGCATGATCAGCCACGTGATCAGTGCATGATCAGTCACGTGATCAGTGCATGGTAGCTACGTGATCATGCATGATCAGCCACGTGATCAGTGCATGATAGCCACGTGATCAGTGCATGATCAGCCACGTGATCAGTGCATGATCAGTCACGTGATCAGTGCATGATCAGCCACGTGATCAGTGCATGATCAGTCACGTGATCAGTGCATGATCAGCCACGTGATCAGTGCATGATAGCCACGTGATCAGTGCATGATCAGTCACGTGATCAGTGCATGATCAGTCACGTGATCAGTGTATGATCAGCCACGTGAACAGTGCATGCTCAGTCACGTGATCAGGGCCTGCTGAGCTGCGTGATTACTGTCTGCTCATCTGCTTGACAATTGCCAGCTGAGCTGCACGATTCCTGCCTGTCATCTGCTTGACAATTGCCACCTGTGCTGCGTAATTCCTGCCTGCTCATCTACTTGATTATTGCCAGCTGAGCAGCATGATTTCTCAGAGCTGAGTTCCATGATTATAGCCTGATGACTGATTCCTGCCTACTCAGCTCTATGTTCATTGCCTCCAGAGGCACATGATCAGTGTATGACACCAAACATGATCAGCACATGATCAGTCACATGATCAGTGCATGATAAGCCACGTGATCAGTGCATGATCAATTATGTGATCAGTGCATGATCAGTCATGTGACCAGTGCATGGTAGCTGCGTGATCAGTGCATGATCAGCCACGTGATCAGTGCATGATAGCCACGTGATCAGTGCATGATAGCCACGTGATCAGTGCATGATCAGTCACGATACAGTGCATGATCAGCCACGTGATCAGTGCATGATAGCCACGTGATCAGTGCATGATCAGTCACGTGATCAGTGCATGATCAGTCACGTGATCGTGTGTGATCAGCCACGTGATCAGTGCATGATCAGCCACGTGATCAGTGCATGATCAATCACGTGATCAGTGCATGATCAGTCACGTGACAGTGCATGATTGCTACGTGATCAGTGCATGATCAGTCACGTGATCAGTGCATGATAGCCACGTGATCAGTGCATGATCAGTCACGTGATCAGTGCATGATCAGTCACGTGATCAGTACATGGTAGCTACATGATCATTGCATGATCAGCCACGTGATCAGTGCATGATAGCCACGTGATCAGTGCATGATCAGTCACGTGATCAGTGCATGATCAGTCACGTGATCAGTGCATGGTAGCTGCGTGATCATGCATGATCAGCCACGTGATCAGTGCATGATAGCCACGTGATCAGTGCATGATCAGTCACGTGATCAGTGCATGATCAGTCACGTGATCAGTGCATGATCAGCCACGTGATCAGTGCATGATCAGTCACGTGATCAGTGCATGATCAGTCACGTGATCAGTGCATGATCAGCCACGTGATCAGTGCATGATAGCCACGTGATCAGTGCATGATCAGTCACGTGATCAGTGCATGATCAGTCACGTGATCAGTGCATGATAGCTACGTGATCAGTGCATGATCAGCCACGTGATCAGTGCATGATAGCCACGTGATCAGTGCATGATCAGCCACGTGATCAGTGCATGATCAGTCACGTGATCAGTGCATGATCAGTCACGTGATCAGTGCATGATCAGCCACGTGATCAGTGCATGATAGCCACGTGATCAGTGCATGATAGCCACGTGATCAGTGCATGATCAGTCACGTGATCAGTGCATGATCAGTCACGTGATCAGTGTGATCAGCCACGTGATCAGTGCATGATCAGCCACGTGATCAGTGCATGATCAATTACGTGATCAGTGCATGATCAGTCAGTGACCAGTACATGGTAGCTACGTGATCATTGCATGATCAGCCACGTGATCAGTGCATGATAGCCACGTGATCAGTGCATGATCAGTCACGTGATCAGTGCATGATCAGTCACGTGATCAGTGCATGATCAGCCACGTGATCAGTGCATGATCAGTCACGTGATCAGTGCATGGTAGCCACGTGATCAGTGCATGACAGCCACGTGATCAGTGCATGATAGCCACGTGATCAGTGCATGATCAGTTACGTGATCAGTGTATGATCAGCCACGTGATCAGTGCATGATGCCACGTGATCAGTGCATGATAGTCACGTGACAGTGCATGATCAGCCACGTGATCAGTGCATGATCAGCCACGTGATCAGTGCATGATAGCCACGTGATCAGTGCATGATCAGTCACGTGATCAGTGCATGATCAGCCACGTGATCAGTGCATGATCAGTCACGTGATCAGTGCATGATCAGCCACGTGATCAGTGCATGATAGCCACGTGATCAGTGCATGATCAGTCACATGATCAGTGCATGATCATCCACGTGATCAGTGCATGATCAGTCACGTGATCAGTGCATGATCAGCCACGTGATCAGTGCATGATAGCCACGTGATCAGTGCATGATCAGTTACGTGAGCAGTGTATGATCAGCCACGTGATCAGTGCATGGTCAGACACGTGAACAGTGTATGATCAGCCACGTGATCAGTGCATGATATCCAAGTGATCAGTGCATGATCAATCACGTGATCAGTGTATGATCAGCCACGTGAACAGTGCATGCTCAGTCACGTGATCAGGGCCTGCTGAGCTGCGTGATTACTGTCTGCTCATCTGCTTGACAATTGCCAGCTGAGCTGCACGATTCCTGCCTGTCATCTGCTTGACAATTGCCAGCTGTGCTGCGTAATTCCTGCCTGCTCAGCTGCTTGATTATTGCCAGCTGAGCAGCATGATTCCTCACAGCTGAGTTCCATGATTATTGCCTGCTGACTGTTTGATTCGTGCCTACTCAGCTCTTTGTTTATTGCCTCCAGAGGCACATGATCAGTGTATGATAGCAAACATGATCAGCGCATGATCAGTCACATGATCAGCGCCATTAAGTCACGTGATCACTACATGATAGTCATGTGATCAGTCCATGCTCAGTCACGGTATCAGTGCATGATCAGCCACGTGATCAGTGCATGATCTGTCACATGATTAGTGTATGATCATCCACGTGATCAGTGCATGGGCAGTCATGTGATCAGTGCATGATTAGACGTGATCAGTGCATGATCAGTCTCGTGATCAGTGCATGATAGCCACGTGATCAGTGCATGATCAGTCACCTGATGGGTGTATGATCATTCACGTGACCAGTACATGGTAGCTACATGATCAGTGCATGATCAGCCACGTGATCAGTGCATGATAGCCACGTGATCAGTGCATGATCAGTCACGTGATCAGTGCATGATCAGCCACGTGATCAGTGCATGATCAATTACGTGATCAGTGCATGATCAGTCACGTGATCAGTGCATGATAGCCACGTGATCAGTGCATGATCAGCCACGTGATCAGTGCATGATAGCCACGTGATCAGTGCATGATCAGTCACGTGATCAGTGCATGATCAGTCACGTGATCAGTGCATGATCAGCCACGTGATCAGTGCATGATCAATCACGTGATCAGTGCATGATCAGTCACGTGATCAGTACATGATAGCTACGTGATCAGTGCATGATCAGCCACGTGATCAGTGCATGATAGCCACGTGATCAGTGCATGATCAGTCATGTGATCGTGTGTGATCAGCCACGTGATCAGTGCATGATATCCACGTGATCAGTGCATGATAGCCACGTGATCAGTGCATGATAGCCACGTGATCAGTGCATGATCAGTCACGTGATAGTGTGTGATCAGCCACGTGATCAGTGCATGATGAGTCACGTGATCAGTGCATGATCAATTACGTGATCAGTGCATGATCAGTCACGTGACCAGTACATGGTTGCTACGTGATCATTGCATGATCAGCCACGTGATCAGTGCATGATAGCCACGTGATCAGTGCATGATCAGTCACGTGATCAGTGCATGATCAGTCACGTGATCAGTGCATGATCATTTACGTGATCAGTGCATGATCAGTCACGTGACCAGTATATGGTAGCTACGTGATCATTGCATGATCAGCCACGTGATCAGTGCATGATAGCCACGTGATCAGTGCATGATCAGTCACGTGATAGTGTGTGATCAGCCACGTGATCAGTGCATGATATCCACGTGATCAGTGCATGATAGCCACGTGATCAGTGCATGATCAGCCACGTGATCAGTGCATGATCAGTCACGTGATCAGTGCATGATCAGCCACGTGATCAGTGCATGATCAGCCACGTGATCAGTGCATGATCAATTACGTGATCAGTGCATGATCAGTCACGTGACCAGTACATGGTTGCTACGTGATCAGTGCATGATCAGCCACGTGATCAGTGCATGATAGCCACGTGATCAGTGCATGATCAGCCACGTGATCAGTGCATGATCAGCCACGTGATCAGTGCATGATCAGTCACGTGATCATGTGTGATCAGCCACGTGATCAGTGCATGATCAGCCACGTGATCAGTGCATGATCAGCCACGTGATCAGTGCATGATCAGCCACGTGATCAGTGCATGATCAGTCACGTGATCAGTGCATGATCAGCCACGTGATCAGTGCATGATCAGTCACGTGATCAGTGCATGATAGCTACGTGATCAGTGCATGATCAGCCACGTGATCAGTGCATGATAGCCACGTGATCAGTGCATGATCAGTCACGTGATCAGTGCATGATCAGTCACGTGATCAGTGCATGATATCAGTGCATGATAGCCACGTGATCAGTGCATGATCAGTCACGTGATCAGTGCATGATCATTCACGTGATCAGTACATGGTAGCTACGTGATCAGTGCATGATCAGCCACGTGATCAGTGCATGATAGCCACGTGATCAGTGCATGATCAGTCACGTGATCAGTGCATGATCAGTCATGTGACCAGTACATGGTAGCTGCGTGATCATGCATGATCAGCCACGTGAGCAGTGCATGATAGCCACGTGATCAGTGCATGATCAGTCACGTGATCAGTGCATGATCAGCCACGTGATCAGTGCATGATAGCCACGTGATCAGTGCATGATCAGTCACGTGATCAGTGCATGATCAGCCACGTGATCAGTGCATGATAGCCACTGATCAGTGCATGATCAGTCACGTGATCAGTGCATGATCAGTCACGTGATCAGTGCATGATCAGTCACGTGATCAGTGCATGATCAGCCACGTGATCAGTGCATGATCAGCCACGTGATCAGTGCATGATCAGCCACGTGATCAGTGCATGATCAGTCACGTGATCAGTGCATGATCAGTCATGTATCAGTGCATGTAGCTGCGTGATCAGTGCATGATCAGCCACGTGATCAGTGCATGATAGCCACGTGATCAGTGCATGATCAGTCACGTGATCAGTGCATGATCATCCACGTGATCAGTGCATGATCAGCCACGTGATCAGTGCATGATCAGCCACGTGATCAGTGCATGATCAGCCACGTGATCAGTGCATGATCAGTCACGTGATCAGTGCATGATCAGTCACGTGATCAGTGCATGATAGCGTGATCAGTGCATGATCAGCCACGTGATCAGTGCATGATAGCCACGTGATCAGTGCATGATCAGTCACGTGATCAGTGCATGATCAGTCACGTGACAGTGCATGATCAGCCACGTGATCAGTGCATGATCAGCCACGTGATCAGTGCATGATAGCCACGTGATCAGTGCATGATCAGTCACGTGATCAGTGCATGATCAGTCACGTGATCAGTGCATGATCATTTACGTGATCAGTGCATGATCAGTCACGTGACCAGTATATGGTTGCTACGTGATCATTGCATGACAGCCACGTGATCAGTGCATGATAGCCACGTGATCAGTGCATGAGTCACGTGATCAGTGTATGATCAGCCACGTGATCAGTGCATGATGCCACGTGATCAGTGCATGATAGTCACGTGATCAGTGCATGATCAGCCACGTGATCAGTGCATGATCAGCCACGTGATCAGTGCATGATAGCCACGTGATCAGTGCATGATCAGTCACGTGATCAGTGTATGATCAGTCACGTGATCAGTGCATGGTAGCTACGTGATCAGTGCATGATCAGCCACGTGATCAGTGCATGATAGCCACGTGATCAGTGCATGATCAGTCACGTGATCAGTGCATGATCAGTCACGTGATCAGTGCATGATAGCTGCGTGATCATGCATGATCAGCCACGTGATCAGTGCATGATAGCCACGTGATCAGTGCATGATCAGTCACGTGATCAGTGCATGATCAGTCACGTGATCAGTGCATGACAGGCACGTGATCAGTGCATGATCAGCCACGTGATCAGTGCATGATAGCCACGTGATCAGTGCATGATCAGTCACGTGATCAGTGCATGATCAGTCACGTGATCAGTGCATGATCAGCCACGTGATCAGTGCATGATCAGCCACGTGATCAGTGCATGATCAATTACGTGATCAGTGCATGATCAGTCACGTGATCAGTGCATGGTAGCTACGTGATCATTGCATGATCAGCCACGTGATCAGTGCATGATAGCCACGTGATCAGTGCATGATAGCCACGTGATCAGTGCATGATCAGTCACGTGATACGTGTGTGATCAGCCACGTGATCAGTGCATGATATCCACGTGATCAGTGCATGACAGCCACGTGATCAGTGCATGATAGCCACGTGATCAGTGCATGATCAGTCACGTGATCATGTGTGATCAGCCACGTGATCAGTGCATGATGAGCCACGTGATCAGTGCATGATCAATTACGTGATCAGTGCATGATCAGTCACGTGACCAGTGCATGGTTGCTACGTGATCGTGCATGATCAGCCACGTGATCAGTGCATGATAGCCACGTGATCAGTGCATGATCAGTCACGTGATCAGTGCATGATCAGTCACGTGATCAGTGCATGATCAGTTACGTGATCAGTGCATGATCAGTCACGTGACCAGTATATGGTAGCTACGTGATCATTGCATGACAGCCACGTGATCAGTGCATGATAGCCACGTGATCAGTGCATGAGTTACGTGATCAGTGCATGATCAGCCACGTGATCAGTGCATGAGTGCCACGTGATCAGTGCATGATCAGTCACGTGATCATGTGTGATCAGCCACGTGATCAGTGCATGATCAGTCACGTGATCAGTGCATGATAGCCACGTGATCAGTGCATGATCAGTCACGTGATCAGTGCATGATAGCCACGTGATCAGTGCATGATCAGTCACGTGATCAGTGCATGATCAGCCACGTGATCAGTGCATGATCAGTCACATGATCAGTGCATGATCATCCACGTGATCAGTGCATGACAGTCACGTGATCAGTGCATGATCAGACGTGATCAGTGCATGATCAGTCACGTGATCAGTGCATGATCAGCCACGTGATCAGTGCATGATCAGTCACGTGATCAGTGCATGATCAGTCACGTGACCAGTACATGGTAGCTCCATGATCATTGCATGATCAGCCACGTGATAGTGCATGATAGCCACGTGATCAGTGCATGATCAGTCACGTGATCAGTGCATGATCAGTCACGTGATCAGTGCATGATAGCTGCGTGATCATGCATGATCAGCCACGTGATCAGTGCATGATAGCCACGTGATCAGTGCATGATCAGCCACGTGATCAGTGCATGATCAGTCACGTGATCAGTGCATGATCAGCCACGTGATCAGTGCATGATCAGCCACGTGATCAGTGTATGATCAGCCACGTGATCAGTGCATGATAGTCACGTGATCAGTGCATGATCAGTCACGTGATCAGTGTGATCAGCCACGTGAACAGTGCATGCTCAGTCACGTGATCAGGGCCTGCTGAGCTGCGTGATTACTGTCTGCTCATCTGCTTGACAATTGCCAGCTGAGCTGCACGATTCCTGCCTGTCATCTGCTTGACAATTGCCAGCTGTGCTGCGTAATTCCTGCCTGCTCAGCTGCTTGATTATTGCCAGCTGAGCAGCATGATTTCTCACAGCTGAGTTCCATGATTATTGCCTGCTGACTGATTCGTGCCTACTCAGCTCTTTGTTCATTGCCTCCAGAGGCACATGATCAGTGTATGACACCAAACATGATCAGTGCATGATCAGTCACATGATCAGTGCATGATAAGCCACGTGATCAGTGCATGATCAGTCACGTGATCAGTGCATGATCAGCCACGTGATCAGTGCATGATCAGTCACGTGATCAGTGCATGATCAGCCACGTGATCAGTGCATGATAGCCACGTGATCAGTGCATGATCAGTCACGTGATCAGTGCATGATCAGTCACGTGATCAGTGCATGATCAGCCACGTGATCAGTGCATGATCAGCCACGTGATCAGTGCATGATCAGTTACGTGATCAGTGCATGATCAGTCACGTGACAGTACATGGTAGCTACGTGATCATTGCATGATCAGCCACGTGATCAGTGCATGATAGCCACGTGATCAGTGCATGATCAGTCACGTGATCAGTGCATGATCAGTCACGTGATCAGTGCATGATCAGCCACGTGATCAGTGCATGATCAGTCACGTGATCAGTGCATGATCAGTCACGTGATCAGTGCATGATAGCCACGTGATCAGTGCATGATCAGCCACGTGATCAGTGCATGATAGCCACGTGATCAGTGCATGATCAGTCACGTGATCAGTGCATGATCAGTCACGTGATCAGTGCATGATCAGTCACGTGATCAGTGCATGATCAGTTACTGATCAGTGCATGATCAGTCACGTGATCAGTGCATGATAGCTACGTGATCAGTGCATGATCAGCCACGTGATCAGTGCATGATAGCCACGTGATCAGTGCATGATCAGCCACGTGATCAGTGCATGATCAGTCACGTGATAGTGTGTGATCAGCCACGTGATCAGTGCATGATATCCACGTGATCAGTGCATGATAGCCACGTGATCAGTGCATGATCAGTCACGTGATCAGTGCATGATCAGTCACGTGATAGTGTGTGATCAGCCACGTGATCAGTGCATGATCAGCCACGTGATCAGTGCATGATCAATTACGTGATCAGTGCATGATCAGTCACGTGACAGTGCATGATTGCTACGTGATCAGTGCATGATCAGCCACGTGATCAGTGCATGATAGCCACGTGATCAGTGCATGATCAGCCACGTGATCAGTGCATGATCAGCCACGTGATCAGTGCATGATCAGTCACGTGATCATGTGTGATCAGCCACGTGATCAGTGCATGATAGCCACGTGATCAGTGCATGATCAATCACGTGATCAGTGCATGATCAGTCACGTGATCAGTGCATGATTGCTACGTGATCAGTGCATGATCAGCCACGTGATCAGTGCATGATAGCCACGTGATCAGTGCATGATAGCCACGTGATCAGTGCATGAGAGCCACGTGATCAGTGCATGATCAGTCACGTGATACATGTGTGATCAGCCACGTGATCAGTGCATGATGAGCCACGTGATCAGTGCATGATCAATTACGTGATCAGTGCATGATCAGTCACGTGACCAGTACATGGTTGCTACGTGATCATTGCATGATCAGCCACGTGAGCAGTGCATGATAGCCACGTGATCAGTGCATGATCAGTCACGTGATCAGTGCATGATCAGTCACGTGATCAGTGCATGATCATTTACGTGATCAGTGCATGATCAGTCACGTGACCAGTATATGGTAGCTACGTGATCATTCCATGACAGCCACGTGAGCAGTGCATGATAGCCACGTGATCAGTGCATGATCAGTTACGTGATCAGTATGATCAGCCACGTGATCAGTGCATGAGTGCCACGTGATCAGTGCATGATAGCCACGTGATCAGTGCATGATCAGTTACGTGAGCAGTGTATGATCAGCCACGTGATCAGTGCATGGTCAGACACGTGAACAGTGTATGATCAGCCACGTGATCAGTGCATGATATCCAAGTGATCAGTGCATGATCATCACGTGATCAGTGTATGATCAGCCACGTGAACAGTGCATGCTCAGTCACGTGATCAGGGCCTGCTGAGCTGCGTGATTACTGTCTGCTCATCTGCTTGACAATTGCCAGCTGAGCTGCACGATTCCTGCCTGTCATCTGCTTGACAATTGCCAGCTGTGCTGCGTAATTCCTGCCTGCTCAGCTGCTTGATTATTGCCAGCTGAGCAGCATGATTCCTCACACCTGAGTTCCATGATTATTGCCTGCTGACTGATTCGTGCCTACTCAGCTCTTTGTTTATTGCCTCCAGAGGCACATGATCAGTGTATGATAGCAAACATGATCAGCGCATGATCAGTCACATGATCAGCGCCATTAAGTCACGTGATCACTACATGATAGTCATGTGATCAGTCCATGCTCAGTCACGGTATCAGTGCATGATCAGCCACGTGATCAGTGCATGATCAGCCACGTGATCAGTTCATGATAGCCATGTGATCAGTGCATGATTTATCACGTGATCAGTGCATGATCAGGCACGTGATCAGTGCATGATCAGCCACGTGATCAGTGCATGATCAGTCACCTGATGGGTGTATGATCAGTCACGTGACCAGTACATGGTAGCTACATGATCATTGCATGATCAGCCACGTGAGTAGTGCATGATAGCCACGTGATCAGTGCATGATCAGTCACGTGATCAGTGCATGATCAGTCATGTGATCAGTGCATGATCAGGCACGTGATCAGTGCATGATCAGCCACGTGATCAGTGCATGATAGCCACGTGATCAGTGCATGATCAGTCACGTGATCAGTGCATGATCAGTCACGTGATCAGTGCATGATCAGCCACGTGATCAGTGCATGATCAGCCACGTGATCAGTGCATGATCAATTACGTGATCAGTGCATGATCAGTCACGTGATCAGTGCATGGTAGCTACGTGATCAGTGCATGATCAGCCACGTGATCAGTGCATGATAGCCACGTGATCAGTGCATGATCAGTCACGTGATCAGTGCATGATCAGTCACGTGATCAGTGCATGATCAGTCACGTGATCAGTGCATGATCAATTACGTGATCAGTGCATGATCAGTCACGTGATCAGTGCATGATACCACGTGATCAGTGCATGATCAGCCACGTGATCAGTGCATGATAGCCACGTGATCAGTGCATGATCAGTCACGTGATCAGTGCATGATCATCCACGTGATCAGTGCATGATCAGTCACGTGATCAGTGCATGATATAGACGTGATCAGTGCATGATCAGCCACGTGATCAGTGCATGATCAGTCACGTGATCAGTGCATGATCAGCCACGTGATCAGTGCATGATAGCCACGTGATCAGTGCATGATCAGTCACGTGATCAGTGCATGATCAGTCACGTGATCAGTGCATGATCAGCCACGTGATCAGTGCATGATCAGCCACGTGATCAGTGCATGATCAATTACGTGATCAGTGCATGATCAGTCACGTGACCAGTACATGGTAGCTACGTGATCATTGCATGATCAGCCACGTGATCAGTGCATGATAGCCACGTGATCAGTGCATGATCAGCCACGTGATCAGTGCATGATCAGCCACGTGATCAGTGCATGATCAGTCACGTGATCATGTGTGATCAGCCACGTGATCAGTGCATGATCAGCCACGTGATCAGTGCATGATCAGCCACGTGATCAGTGCATGATCAGCCACGTGATCAGTGCATGCAGTCACGTGATCAGTGCATGATCAGACGTGATCAGTGCATGATCAGTCACGTGATCAGTGCATGATCAGCCACGTGATCAGTGCATGATCAGCCACGTGATCAGTGCATGATAGCCAGTGATCAGTGCATGATCAGTCACGTGATCAGTGCATGATCAGCCACGTGATCAGTGCATGATTGCCACGTGATCAGTGCATGATCAGTCACGTGATCAGTGCATGATCAGTCACGTGATCAGTGCATGATAGCCACGTGATCAGTGCATGATCAGTCACGTGATCAGTGCATGATCAGCCACGTGATCAGTGCATGATCAGTCACGTGATCAGTGCATGATCAGCCACGTGATCAGTGCATGATAGCCACGTGATCAGTGCATGATCAGTCACGTGATCAGTGCATGATATGTCACGTGACAGGTGTGTGATCAGCCACGTGAACAGTGCATGTTCAGCCACGTGATCAGTGCATGATAGCCACGTGATCAGTGCATGATCAGTTACGTGAGCAGTGTATGATCAGCCACGTGATCAGTGCATGGTCAGACACGTGAACAGTGTATGATCAGCCACGTGATCAGTGCATGATATCCAAGTGATCAGTGCATGATCAATCACGTGATCAGTGTATGATCAGCCACGTGAACAGTGCATGCTCAGTCACGTGATCAGGGCCTGCTGAGCTGCGTGATTACTGTCTGCTCATCTGCTTGACAATTGCCAGCTGAGCTGCACGATTCCTGCCTGTCATCTGCTTGACAATTGCCAGCTGTGCTGCGTAATTCCTGCCTGCTCAGCTGCTTGATTATTGCCAGCTGAGCAGCATGATTCCTCACACCTGAGTTCCATGATTATTGCCTGCTGACTGTTTGATTCGTGCCTACTCAGCTCTTTGTTTATTGCCTCCAGAGGCACATGATCAGTGTATGATAGCAAACATGATCAGCGCATGATCAGTCACATGATCAGCGCCATTAAGTCACGTGATCACTACATGATAGTCATGTGATCAGTCCATGCTCAGTCACGGTATCAGTGCATGATCAGCCACGTGATCAGTGCATGATCTGTCACATGATTAGTGTATGATCATCCACGTGATCAGTGCATGGGCAGTCATGTGATCAGTGCATGATATAGACGTGATCAGTGCATGATCAGTCTCGTGATCAGTGCATGATAGCCACGTGATCAGTGCATGATCAGTCACCTGATGGGTGTATGATCATTCACGTGACCTGTACATGGTAGCTACATGATCATTGCATGATCAGCCACGTGAGTAGTGCATGATAGCCACGTGATCACTGCATGATCAGTCACGTGATCAGTGCATGATCAGTCATGTGACCAGTACATGGTAGCTGCGTGATCATCGCATGATCAGCCACGTGAGCAGTGCATGATAGCCACGTGATCAGTGCATGATCAGACACGTGATCAGTGCATGATCAGTCACGTGATCAGTGCATGATCAGCCACGTGATCAGTGCATGATCAGGCACGTGATCAGTGCATGATCAGCCACGTGATCAGTGCATGATCAGTCACGTGATCAGTGCATGATCAGTCACGTGATCAGTGCATGATCAGTTACGTGATCAGTGCATGATCAGTCACGTGATCAGTATATGGTAGCTACGTGATCAGTGCATGACAGCCACGTGATCAGTGCATGATAGCCACGTGATCAGTGCATGATCAGTCACGTGATAGTGCATGATCAGCCACGTGATCAGTGCATGATGCCACGTGATCAGTGCATGATCAGTTACGTGAGCAGTGTATGATCAGCCACGTGATCAGTGCATGGTCAGACACGTGATCAGTGTATGATCAGCCACGTGATCAGTGCATGATATCCACGTGATCAGTGCATGATCATCACGTGATCAGTGTATGATCAGCCACGTGAACAGTGCATGATCAGTCACGTGATCAGGGCCTGCTGAGCTGCGTGATTACTGTCTGCTCATCTGCTTGACAATTGCCAGCTGAGCTGCATGATTCCTGCCTGTCATCTGCTTGACAATTGCCAGCTGTGCTGCGTAATTCCTGCCTGCTCAGCTGCTTGATTATTGCCAGCTGAGCAGCATGATTCCTCACACCTGAGTTCCATGATTATTGCCTGCTGACTGTTTGATTCGTGCCTACTCAGCTCTTTGTTTATTGCCTCCAGAGGCACATGATCAGTGTATGATAGCAAACATGATCAGCGCATGATCAGTCACATGATCAGCGCCATTAAGTCACGTGATCACTACATGATAGTCATGTGATCAGTCCATGCTCAGTCACGGTATCAGTGCATGATCAGCCACGTGATCAGTGCATGATCAGCCACGTGATCAGTGCATGATAGCTATGTGATCAGTGCATGATTTATCACGTGATCAGTGCATGATCAGGCACGTGATCAGTGCATGATCAGCCACGTGATCAGTGCATGATCAGTCACCTGATGGGTGTATGATCAGTCACGTGACCAGTACATGGTAGCTACATGATCATTGCATGATCAGCCACGTGAGTAGTGCATGATAGCCACGTGATCAGTGCATGATCAGTCACGTGATCAGTGCATGATCAGTCATGTGATCAGTGCATGATCAGGCACGTGATCAGTGCATGATCAGCCACGTGATCAGTGCATGATAGCCACGTGATCAGTGCATGATATCCACGTGATCAGTGCATGATCAGCCACGTGATCAGTGCATGATCAGCCACGTGATCAGTGCATGATCAGTCACGTGATCAGTGCATGATCAGCCACGTGATCAGTGCATGATAGCCACGTGATCAGTGCATGATCAGTTACGTGATCAGTGCATGATCAGTCACGTGACCAGTACATGGTAGCTACGTGATCAGTTGCATGATCAGCCACGTGATCAGTGCATGATAGCCACGTGATCAGTGCATGATCAGTCACGTGATCAGTGCATGATCAGTCACGTGATCAGTGCATGATCAGCCACGTGATCAGTGCATGATCAGTCACGTGATCAGTGCATGATAGCACGTGATCAGTGCATGATCAGCCACGTGATCAGTGCA
Organism: Bos javanicus; assembly: GCF_032452875.1. Lineage (NCBI taxonomy): Eukaryota > Metazoa > Chordata > Mammalia > Artiodactyla > Bovidae > Bos > Bos javanicus. The sequence continues at coordinate 572,638 of NW_026893608.1, read as the reverse complement.
TGATAGCCACGTGATCAGTGCATGATCAGTTACGTGATCAGTGCATGATCAGCCACGTGATCAGTGCATGATCAGTCACGTGATCAGTGCATGATCAATTCACGTGATCAGTGCATGATCAGCCCACGTGATCAGTGCATGATCAGCCACGTGATCAGTGCATGATCAGTCACGTGATCAGTGCATGATCAGTCACGTGATCAGTGCATGATCAGTCACGTGATCAGTGCATGATCATTTACGTGATCAGTGCATGATCAGTCACGTGACCAGTATATGGTAGCTACGTGATCATTGCATGATCAGCCACGTGATCAGTGCATGATAGCCACGTGATGTGCATGATCAGTTACGTGAGCAGTGTATGATCAGCCACGTGATCAGTGCATGAGTGCCACGTGATCAGTGCATGATCAGTCACGTGACAGTGTGTGATCAGCCACGTGATCAGTGCATGATCAGCCACGTGATCAGTGCATGATAGCCACGTGATCAGTGCATGATCAGTTACGTGATCAGTGTATGATCAGCCACGTGATCAGTGCATGATCAGACACGTGATCAGTGCATGATCAGCCACGTGATCAGTGCATGATAGCCACGTGATCAGTGCATGATCAGTCACGTGATCAGTGTATGATCAGCCACGTGATCAGTGCATGATCAGTCACGTGATCAGTGCATGATCAGACGTGATCAGTGCATGATCAGTCACGTGATCAGTGCATGATCAGCCACGTGATCAGTGCATGATAGCCACGTGATCAGTGCATGATAGCCAGTGATCAGTGCATGATCAGTCACGTGATCAGTGCATGATCAGCCACGTGATCAGTGCATGATTGCCACTGATCATGTGCATGATCAGTCACGTGATCAGTGCATGATCAGTCACGTGATCAGTGCATGATCAGTCACGTGATCAGTGCATGATAGCCACGTGATCAGTGCATGATCAGTCACGTGATCAGTGCATGATCAGCCACGTGATCAGTGCATGATCAGTCACGTGATCAGTGCATGATCAGCCACGTGATCAGTGCATGATAGCCACGTGATCAGTGCATGATCAGTCACGTGATCAGTGCATGATCAGTCACGTGATCAGTGCATGATCAGCCACGTGATCAGTGCATGATCAGCCACGTGATCAGTGCATGATAGCCACGTGATCAGTGCATGATCAGTCACGTGATCAGTGTATGATCAGCCACGTGAACAGTGCATGCTCAGTCACGTGATCAGGGCCTGCTGAGCTGCGTGATTACTGTCTGCTCATCTGCTTGACAATTGCCAGCTGAGCTGCACGATTCCTGCCTGTCATCTGCTTGACAATTGCCAGCTGTGCTGCGTAATTCCTGCCTGCTCAGCTGCTTGATTATTGCCAGCTGAGCAGCATGATTCCTCACAGCTGAGTTCCATGATTATTGCCTGCTGACTGTTTGATTCGTGCCTACTCAGCTCTTTGTTTATTGCCTCCAGAGGCACATGATCAGTGTATGATAGCAAACATGATCAGTGCATGATCAGTCACATGATCAGCGCCATTAAGTCACGTGATCACTACATGATAGTCATGTGATCAGTCCATGATCAGTCACGGTATCAGTGCATGATCAGCCACGTGATCAGTGCATGATCAGTCACATGATCAGTGCATGATCATCCACGTGATCAGTGCATGATCAGTCATGTGATCAGTGCATGATATAGACGTGATCAGTGCATGATCAGTCACGTGATCAGTGCATGATAGCCACGTGATCAGTGCATGATCAGTCACGTGATGGGTGCATGATCAGTCACGTGACCAGTACATGGTAGCTACGTGATCATTGCATGATCAGCCACGTGATCAGTGCATGATCAGTCACGTGATCAGTGCATGATAGCTGCGTGATCATGCATGATCAGCCACGTGATCAGTGCATGAGTGCCACGTGATCAGTGCATGATATGTCACGTGACAGTGTGTGATCAGCCACGTGATCAGTGCATGATCAGCCACGTGATCAGTGCATGATAGCCACGTGATCAGTGCATGATCAGTTACGTGAGCAGTGTATGATCAGCCACGTGATCAGTGCATGGTCAGACACGTGAACAGTGTATGATCAGCCACGTGATCAGTGCATGATATCCAAGTGATCAGTGCATGATCAATCACGTGATCAGTGTATGATCAGCCACGTGAACAGTGCATGCTCAGTCACGTGATCAGGGCCTGCTGAGCTGCGTGATTACTGTCTGCTCATCTGCTTGACAATTGCCAGCTGAGCTGCACGATTCCTGCCTGTCATCTGCTTGACAATTGCCAGCTGTGCTGCGTAATTCCTGCCTGCTCAGCTGCTTGATTATTGCCAGCTGAGCAGCATGATTCCTCACACCTGAGTTCCATGATTATTGCCTGCTGACTGTTTGATTCGTGCCTACTCAGCTCTTTGTTTATTGCCTCCAGAGGCACATGATCAGTGTATGATAGCAAACATGATCAGCGCATGATCAGTCACATGATCAGCGCCATTAAGTCACGTGATCACTACATGATAGTCATGTGATCAGTCCATGCTCAGTCACGGTATCAGTGCATGATCAGCCACGTGATCAGTGCATGATCTGTCACATGATTAGTGTATGATCATCCACGTGATCAGTGCATGGGCAGTCATGTGATCAGTGCATGATATAGACGTGATCAGTGCATGATCAGTCTCGTGATCAGTGCATGATAGCCACGTGATCAGTGCATGATCAGTCACCTGATGGGTGTATGATCATTCACGTGACCTGTACATGGTAGCTACATGATCATTGCATGATCAGCCACGTGAGTAGTGCATGATAGCCACGTGATCAGTGCATGATCAGTCACGTGATCAGTGCATGATCAGTCATGTGACCAGTACATGGTAGCTGCGTGATCATCGCATGATCAGCCACGTGATCAGTGCATGATAGCCACGTGATCAGTGCATGATCAGACACGTGATCAGTGCATGATCAGTCACGTGATCAGTGCATGATCAGCCACGTGATCAGTGCATGATCAGGCACGTGATCAGTGCATGATCAGCCACGTGATCAGTGCATGATCAGTCACGTGATCAGTGCATGATCAGTCACGTGAACAGTGCATGATCATTTACGTGATCAGTGCATGATCAGTCACGTGACCAGTATATGGTAGCTACGTGATCATTCCATGACGAGCCACGTGAGCAGTGCATGATAGCCACGTGATGTGTGCATGATCAGTTACGTGAGCAGAGTATGATCAGCCACGTGATCAGTGCATGAGTGCCACGTGATCAGTGCATGATATGTCACGTGACAGGTGTGTGATCAGCCACGTGAACAGTGCATGTTCAGCCACGTGATCAGTGCATGATAGCCACGTGATCAGTGCATGATCAGTTACGTGAGCAGTGTATGATCAGCCACGTGATCAGTGCATGGTCAGACACGTGAACAGTGTATGATCAGCCACGTGATCAGTGCATGATATCCAAGTGATCAGTGCATGATCAATCACGTGATCAGTGTATGATCAGCCACGTGAACAGTGCATGCTCAGTCACGTGATCAGGGCCTGCTGAGCTGCGTGATTACTGTCTGCTCATCTGCTTGACAATTGCCAGCTGAGCTGCATGATTCCTGCCTGTCATCTGCTTGACAATTGCCAGCTGTGCTGCGTAATTCCTGCCTGCTCAGCTGCTTGATTATTGCCAGCTGAGCAGCATGATTCCTCACACCTGAGTTCCATGATTATTGCCTGCTGACTGTTTGATTCGTGCCTACTCAGCTCTTTGTTTATTGCCTCCAGAGGCACATGATCAGTGTATGATAGCAAACATGATCACGCATGATCAGTCACATGATCAGCGCCATTAAGTCACGTGATCACTACATGATAGTCATGTGATCAGTCCATGCTCAGTCACGTGATCAGTGCATGATCAGCCACGTGATCAGTGCATGATCAGCCACGTGATCAGTGCATGATAGCTATGTGATCAGTGCATGATTTATCACGTGATCAGTGCATGATCAGTCACGTGATCAGTGCATGATCAGCCACGTGATCAGTGCATGATCAGTCACCTGATGGGTGTATGATCAGTCACGTGACCAGTACATGGTAGCTACATGATCATTGCATGATCAGCCACGTGAGTAGTGCATGATAGCCACGTGATCAGTGCATGATCAGTCACGTGATCAGTGCATGATCAGTCATGTGATCAGTGCATGATCAGGCACGTGATCAGTGCATGATCAGCCACGTGATCAGTGCATGATAGCCACGTGATCAGTGCATGATATCCACGTGATCAGTGCATGATAGCCACGTGATCAGTGCATGATTAGCCACGTGATCAGTGCATGATCAGTCACGTGATACGTGTGTGATCAGCCACGGATCAGTGCATGATAGCCACGTGATCAGTGCAGGATCAATTACGTGATCAGTGCATGATCAGTCACGTGACCAGTACATGGTTGCTACGTGATCGTTGCATGATCAGCCACGTGAGCAGAGCATGATAGCCACGTGATCAGTGCATGATCAGTCACGTGATCAGTACATGATCAGTCACGTGAACAGTGCATGATCATTTACGTGATCTGTGCATGATCAGTCACGTGACCAGTATATGGTAGCTACGTGATCATTCCATGACGAACCACGTGAGCAGTGCATGATAGCCACGTGATGTGTGCATGAGTTACGTGAGCAGAGTATGATCAGCCACGTGATCAGTGCATGAGTGCCACGTGATCAGTGCATGATATGTCACGTGACAGGTGTGTGATCAGCCACGTGAACAGTGCATGTTCAGCCACGTGATCAGTGCATGATAGCCACGTGATCAGTGCATGATCAGTTACGTGAGCAGTGTATGATCAGCCACGTGATCAGTGCATGGTCAGACACGTGAACAGTGTATGATCAGCCACGTGATCAGTGCATGATATCCAAGTGATCAGTGCATGATCAATCACGTGATCAGTGTATGATCAGCCACGTGAACAGTGCATGCTCAGTCACGTGATCAGGGCCTGCTGAGCTGCGTGATTACTGTCTGCTCATCTGCTTGACAATTGCCAGCTGAGCTGCACGATTCCTGCCTGTCATCTGCTTGACAATTGCCAGCTGTGCTGCGTAATTCCTGCCTGCTCAGCTGCTTGATTATTGCCAGCTGAGCAGCATGATTCCTCACACCTGAGTTCCATGATTATTGCCTGCTGACTGTTTGATTCGTGCCTACTCAGCTCTTTGTTTATTGCCTCCAGAGGCACATGATCAGTGTATGATAGCAAACATGATCAGCGCATGATCAGTCACATGATCAGCGCCATTAAGTCACGTGATCACTACATGATAGTCATGTGATCAGTCCATGCTCAGTCACGGTATCAGTGCATGATCAGCCACGTGATCAGTGCATGATCTGTCACATGATTAGTGTATGATCATCCACGTGATCAGTGCATGGGCAGTCATGTGATCAGTGCATGATATAGACGTGATCAGTGCATGATCAGTCTCGTGATCAGTGCATGATAGCCACGTGATCAGTGCATGATCAGTCACCTGATGGGTGTATGATCATTCACGTGACCTGTACATGGTAGCTACATGATCATTGCATGATCAGCCACGTGAGTAGTGCATGATAGCCACGTGATCACTGCATGATCAGTCACGTGATCAGTGCATGATCAGTCATGTGACCAGTACATGGTAGCTGCGTGATCATCGCATGATCAGCCACGTGAGCAGTGCATGATAGCCACGTGATCAGTGCATGATCAGACACGTGATCAGTGCATGATCAGTCACGTGATCAGTGCATGATCAGTCACGTGATCAGTGCATGATAGCCACGTGATCAGTGCATGATCAGTCACGTGATCAGTGCATGATCAGTCACGTGATCAGTGCATGATAGCCACGTGATCAGTGCATGATCAGCCACGTGATCAGTGCATGATCAGTCACGTGATCAGTACATGGTAGCTGCGTGATCATGCATGATCAGCCACGTGATCAGTGCATGATAGCCACGTGATCAGTGCATGATCAGCCACGTGATCAGTGCATGATCAGTCACGTGATCAGTGCATGATCAGCCACGTGATCAGTGCATGATCAGTCACGTGATCAGTGTATGATCAGCCACGTGATCAGTGCATGATAGCCACGTGATCAGTGCATGATCAGTCACGTGATCAGTGCATGATCAGTCACGTGATCAGTGTATGATCAGCCACGTGAACAGTGCATGCTCAGTCACGTGATCAGGGCCTGCTGAGCTGCGTGATTACTGTCTGCTCATCTGCTTGACAATTTCCAGCTGAGCTGCACGATTCCTGCCTGTCATCTGCTTGACAATTGCCACCTGTGCTGCGTAATTCCTGCCTGCTCATCTACTTGATTATTGCCAGCTGAGCAGCATGATTTCTCAGAGCTGAGTTCCATGATTATAGCCTGATGACTGATTCCTGCCTACTCAGCTCTATGTTCATTGCCTCCAGAGGCACATGATCAGTGTGTGACACCAAACATGATCAGCACATGATCAGTCACATGATCAGTGCATGATAAGCCCGTGATCAGTGCATGATCAATTATGTGATCAGTGCATGATCAGTCATGTGACCAGTGCATGGTAGCTGCGTGATCATTGCATGATCAGCCACGTGATCAGTGCATGATAGCCACGTGATCAGTGCATGATAGCCACGTGATCAGTGCATGATCAGTCACGATAGTGTATGATCAGCCACGTGATCAGTGCATGATAGCCACGTGATCAGTGCATGATCAGTCACGTGATCAGTGCATGATCAGTCACGTGATCGTGCATGATCAGCCACGTGATCAGTGCATGATGAGCCACGTGATCAGTGCATGATCAATTACGTGATCAGTGCATGATCAGTCACGTGACAGTGCATGATTGCTACGTGATCAGTGCATGATCAGTCACGTGATCAGTGCATGATAGCCACGTGATCAGTGCATGATCAGTCACGTGATCAGTGCATGATCATTCACGTGACCAGTACATGGTAGCTACATGATCATTGCATGATCAGCCACGTGATCAGTGCATGATAGCCACGTGATCAGTGCATGATCAGTCACGTGATCAGTGCATGATCAGTCATGTGACCAGTACATGGTAGCTGCGTGATCATGCATGATCAGCCACGTGATCAGTGCATGATAGCCACGTGATCAGTGCATGATCAGTCACGTGATCAGTGCATGATCAGCCACGTGATCAGTGCATGATCAGCCACGTGATCAGTGCATGATCAGTCACGTGATCAGTGCATGATCAGTCACGTGATCAGTGCATGATCAGCCACGTGATCAGTGCATGATAGCCACGTGATCAGTGCATGATCAGTCACGTGATCAGTGCATGATCAGTCACGTGACCAGTGCATGGTAGCTACGTGATCAGTGCATGATCAGCCACGTGATCAGTGCATGATAGCCACGTGATCAGTGCATGATCAGCCACGTGATCAGTGCATGATCAGTCACGTGATCAGTGCATGATCAGTCACGTGATAGTGTGTGATCAGCCACGTGATCAGTGCATGATAGCCACGTGATCAGTGCATGATAGCCACGTGATCAGTGCATGATCAGTCACGTGATCAGTGCATGATCAGTCACGTGATAGTGTGTGATCAGCCACGTGATCAGTGCATGATCAGCCACGTGATCAGTGCATGATCAATTACGTGATCAGTGCATGATCAGTCAGTGACCAGTACATGGTTGCTACGTGATCATTGCATGATCAGCCACGTGATCAGTGCATGATAGCCACGTGATCAGTGCATGATCAGTCACGTGATCAGTGCATGATCAGTCACGTGATCAGTGCATGATCAGCCACGTGATCAGTGCATGATCAGTCACGTGATCAGTGCATGGTAGCACGTGATCAGTGCATGACAGCCACGTGATCAGTGCATGATAGCCACGTGATCAGTGCATGATCAGTCACGTGATCAGTGCATGATCAGCCACGTGATCAGTGCATGATGCCACGTGATCAGTGCATGATAGTCACGTGATCAGTGCATGATCAGCCACGTGATCAGTGCATGATCAGCCACGTGATCAGTGCATGATAGCCACGTGATCAGTGCATGATCAGTCACGTGATCAGTGCATGATCAGCCACGTGATCAGTGCATGATAGCCACGTGATCAGTGCATGATCAGTCACGTGATCAGTGCATGATCAGCCACGTGATCAGTGCATGATCAGTCACGTGATCAGTGCATGATCAGCCACGTGATCAGTGCATGATAGCCACGTGATCAGTGCATGATCAGTCACGTGATCAGTGCATGATCATCCACGTGATCAGTGCATGATCAGTCACGTGATCAGTGCATGATCAGCCACGTGATCAGTGCATGATAGCCACGTGATCAGTGCATGATCAGTTACGTGAGCAGTGTATGATCAGCCACGTGATCAGTGCATGGTCAGACACGTGAACAGTGTATGATCAGCCACGTGATCAGTGCATGATATCCAAGTGATCAGTGCATGATCAATCACGTGATCAGTGTATGATCAGCCACGTGAACAGTGCATGCTCAGTCACGTGATCAGGGCCTGCTGAGCTGCGTGATTACTGTCTGCTCATCTGCTTGACAATTGCCAGCTGAGCTGCACGATTCCTGCCTGTCATCTGCTTGACAATTGCCAGCTGTGCTGCGTAATTCCTGCCTGCTCAGCTGCTTGATTATTGCCAGCTGAGCAGCATGATTCCTCACAGCTGAGTTCCATGATTATTGCCTGCTGACTGTTTGATTCGTGCCTACTCAGCTCTTTGTTTATTGCCTCCAGAGGCACATGATCAGTGTATGATAGCAAACATGATCAGCGCATGATCAGTCACATGATCAGCGCCATTAAGTCACGTGATCACTACATGATAGTCATGTGATCAGTCCATGCTCAGTCACGGTATCAGTGCATGATCAGCCACGTGATCAGTGCATGATCTGTCACATGATTAGTGTATGATCATCCACGTGATCAGTGCATGGGCAGTCATGTGATCAGTGCATGATTAGACGTGATCAGTGCATGATCAGTCTCGTGATCAGTGCATGATAGCCACGTGATCAGTGCATGATCAGTCACCTGATGGGTGTATGATCATTCACGTGACCAGTACATGGTAGCTACATGATCAGTGCATGATCAGCCACGTGATCAGTGCATGATAGCCACGTGATCAGTGCATGATCAGCCACGTGATCAGTGCATGATCAGCCACGTGATCAGTGCATGATCAATTACGTGATCAGTGCATGATCAGTCACGTGATCAGTGCATGATAGCCACGTGATCAGTGCATGATCAGCCACGTGATCAGTGCATGATAGCCACGTGATCAGTGCATGATCAGTCACGTGATCAGTGCATGATCAGTCACGTGATCAGTGCATGATCAGCCACGTGATCAGTGCATGATCAATTACGTGATCAGTGCATGATCAGTCACGTGATCAGTGCATGTAGCTACGTGATCAGTGCATGATCAGCCACGTGATCAGTGCATGATAGCCACGTGATCAGTGCATGATCAGTCATGTGATCGTGTGTGATCAGCCACGTGATCAGTGCATGATATCCACGTGATCAGTGCATGATAGCCACGTGATCAGTGCATGATAGCCACGTGATCAGTGCATGATCAGTCACGTGATAGTGTGTGATCAGCCACGTGATCAGTGCATGATGAGTCACGTGATCAGTGCATGATCAATTACGTGATCAGTGCATGATCAGTCACGTGACCAGTACATGGTTGCTACGTGATCATTGCATGATCAGCCACGTGAGCAGTGCATGATAGCCACGTGATCAGTGCATGATCAGTCACGTGATCAGTGCATGATCAGTCACGTGATCAGTGCATGATCATTTACGTGATCAGTGCATGATCAGTCACGTGACCAGTATATGGTTGCTACGTGATCATTGCATGATCAGCCACGTGAGCAGTGCATGATAGCCACGTGATCAGTGCATGATCAGTCACGTGATAGTGTGTGATCAGCCACGTGATCAGTGCATGATATCCACGTGATCAGTGCATGATAGCCACGTGATCAGTGCATGATCAGTCACGTGATCAGTGCATGATCAGTCACGTGATCGTGATGATCAGCCACGTGATCAGTGCATGATGAGCCACGTGATCAGTGCATGATCAATTACGTGATCAGTGCATGATCAGTCACGTGACCAGTACATGGTTGCTACGTGATCATTGCATGATCAGCCACGTGATCAGTGCATGATAGCCACGTGATCAGTGCATGATCAGCCACGTGATCAGTGCATGATCAGCCACGTGATCAGTGCATGATCAGTCACGTGATCATGTGTGATCAGCCACGTGATCAGTGCATGATCAGCCACGTGATCAGTGCATGATCAGCCACGTGATCAGTGCATGATCAGCCACGTGATCAGTGCATGATCAGTCACGTGATCAGTGCATGATCAGCCACGTGATCAGTGCATGATCAGTCACGTGATCAGTGCATGATAGCCACGTGATCAGTGCATGATCAGCCACGTGATCAGTGCATGATAGCCACGTGATCAGTGCATGATCAGTCACGTGATAGTGCATGATCAGTCACGTGATCAGTGCATGATATCAGTGCATGATAGCCACGTGATCAGTGCATGATCAGTCACGTGATCAGTGCATGATCATTCACGTGACCAGTACATGGTAGCTACATGATCAGTGCATGATCAGCCACGTGATAGTGCATGATAGCCACGTGATCAGTGCATGATCAGTCACGTGATCAGTGCATGATCAGTCATGTGACCAGTACATGGTAGCTGCGTGATCATGCATGATCAGCCACGTGATCAGTGCATGATAGCCACGTGATCAGTGCATGATCAGTCACGTGATCAGTGCATGATCAGCCACGTGATCAGTGCATGATAGCCAGTGATCAGTGCATGATCAGTCACGTGATCAGTGCATGATCAGCCACGTGATCAGTGCATGATAGCCACTGATCAGTGCATGATCAGTCACGTGATCAGTGCATGATCAGTCACGTGATCAGTGCATGATCAGTCACGTGATCAGTGCATGATCAGCCACGTGATCAGTGCATGATAGCCACGTGATCAGTGCATGATAGCCACGTGATCAGTGCATGATCAGTCACGTGATCAGTGCATGATCAGTCATTGACAGTGCATGTAGCTGCGTGATCAGTGCATGATCAGCCACGTGATCAGTGCATGATAGCCACGTGATCAGTGCATGATCAGTCACGTGATCAGTGCATGATCATCCACGTGATCAGTGCATGATCAGCCACGTGATCAGTGCATGATCAGCCACGTGATCAGTGCATGATCAGCCACGTGATCAGTGCATGATCAGTCACGTGATCAGTGCATGATCAGTCACGTGATCAGTGCATGATAGCTACGTGATCAGTGCATGATCAGCCACGTGATCAGTGCATGATGCCACGTGATCAGTGCATGATCAGTCACGTGACAGTGCATGATCAGCCACGTGATCAGTGCATGATCAGCCACGTGATCAGTGCATGATAGCCACGTGATCAGTGCATGATCAGTCACGTGATCAGTGCATGATCAGTCACGTGATCAGTGCATGATCATTTACGTGATCAGTGCATGATCAGTCACGTGACCAGTATATGGTTGCTACGTGATCATTGCATGACAGCCACGTGATCAGTGCATGATAGCCACGTGATCAGTGCATGAGTTACGTGATCAGTGTATGATCAGCCACGTGATCAGTGCATGAGTGCCACGTGATCAGTGCATGATAGTCACGTGACAGTGCATGATCAGCCACGTGATCAGTGCATGATCAGCCACGTGATCAGTGCATGATAGCCACGTGATCAGTGCATGATCAGTCACGTGATCAGTGTATGATCAGTCACGTGATCAGTACATGGTAGCTACATGATCATTGCATGATCAGCCACGTGATCAGTGCATGATAGCCACGTGATCAGTGCATGATCAGTCACGTGATCAGTGCATGATCAGTCACGTGACCAGTGCATGGTAGCTGCGTGATCATGGCATGATCAGCCACGTGATCAGTGCATGATAGCCACGTGATCAGTGCATGATCAGCCACGTGATCAGTGCATGATCAGTCACGTGATCAGTGCATGACAGGCACGTGATCAGTGCATGATCAGCCACGTGATCAGTGCATGATAGCCACGTGATCAGTGCATGATCAGTCACGTGATCAGTGCATGATCAGTCACGTGATCAGTGCATGATCAGCCACGTGATCAGTGCATGATCAGCCACGTGATCAGTGCATGATCAATTACGTGATCAGTGCATGATCAGTCACGTGACCAGTACATGGTAGCTACGTGATCATTGCATGATCAGCCACGTGATCAGTGCATGATAGCCACGTGATCAGTGCATGATAGCCACGTGATCAGTGCATGATCAGTCATGTGATACGTGTGTGATCAGCCACGTGATCAGTGCATGATATCCACGTGATCAGTGCATGACAGCCACGTGATCAGTGCATGATAGCCACGTGATCAGTGCATGATCAGTCACGTGATCATGCATGATCAGCCACGTGATCAGTGCATGATGAGCCACGTGATCAGTGCATGATCAATTACGTGATCAGTGCATGATCAGTCACGTGACCAGTACATGGTTGCTACGTGATCAGTGCATGATCAGCCACGTGATCAGTGCATGATAGCCACGTGATCAGTGCATGATCAGTCACGTGATCAGTGCATGATCAGTCACGTGATCAGTGCATGATCATTTACGTGATCAGTGCATGATCAGTCACGTGACCAGTATATGGTAGCTACGTGATCATTGCATGACAGCCACGTGATCAGTGCATGATAGCCACGTGATGTGTGCATGAGTTACGTGATCAGTGTATGATCAGCCACGTGATCAGTGCATGAGTGCCACGTGATCAGTGCATGATCAGTCACGTGATCATGTGTGATCAGCCACGTGATCAGTGCATGATCAGTCACGTGATCAGTGCATGATAGCCACGTGATCAGTGCATGATCAGCCACGTGATCAGTGCATGATAGCCACGTGATCAGTGCATGATCAGTCACGTGATCAGTGCATGATCAGCCACGTGATCAGTGCATGATCAGTCACATGATCAGTGCATGATCATCCACGTGATCAGTGCATGACAGTCACGTGATCAGTGCATGATCAGACGTGATCAGTGCATGATCAGTCACGTGATCAGTGCATGATAGCCACGTGATCAGTGCATGATCAGTCACGTGATCAGTGCATGATCAGTCACGTGACCAGTACATGGTAGCTCCATGATCATTGCATGATCAGCCACGTGAGTAGTGCATGATAGCCACGTGATCAGTGCATGATCAGTCACGTGATCAGTGCATGATCAGTCACGTGATCAGTGCATGATAGCTGCGTGATCATGCATGATCAGCCACGTGATCAGTGCATGATAGCCACGTGATCAGTGCATGATCAGCCACGTGATCAGTGCATGATCAGTCACGTGATCAGTGCATGATCAGCCACGTGATCAGTGCATGATCAGACACGTGATCAGTGTATGATCAGCCACGTGATCAGTGCATGATAGTCACGTGATCAGTGCATGATCAGTCACGTGATCAGTGTATGATCAGCCACGTGAACAGTGCATGCTCAGTCACGTGATCAGGGCCTGCTGAGCTGCGTGATTACTGTCTGCTCATCTGCTTGACAATTGCCAGCTGAGCTGCACGATTCCTGCCTGTCATCTGCTTGACAATTGCCAGCTGTGCTGCGTAATTCCTGCCTGCTCAGCTGCTTGATTATTGCCAGCTGAGCAGCATGATTTCTCACAGCTGAGTTCCATGATTATAGCCTGCTGACTGATTCGTGCCTACTCAGCTCTTTGTTCATTGCCTCCAGAGGCACATGATCAGTGTATGATAGCAAACATGATCAGCGCATGATCAGTCACATGATCAGTGCATGATAAGCCACGTGATCAGTGCATGATCAGTCACGTGATCAGTGCATGATCAGCCACGTGATCAGTGCATGATCAGTCACGTGATCAGTGCATGATCAGCCACGTGATCAGTGCATGATAGCCACGTGATCAGTGCATGATCAGTCACGTGATCAGTGCATGATCAGTCACGTGATCAGTGCATGATCAGCCACGTGATCAGTGCATGATAGCCACGTGATCAGTGCATGATCAGTCACGTGATCAGTGCATGATCAGTCACGTGACAGTACATGGTAGCTACGTGATCATTGCATGATCAGCCACGTGATCAGTGCATGATAGCCACGTGATCAGTGCATGATCAGTCACGTGATCAGTGCATGATCAGTCACGTGATCAGTGCATGATCAGCCACGTGATCAGTGCATGATCAGTCACGTGATCAGTGCATGATCAGTCACGTGATCAGTGCATGATCAGCCACGTGATCAGTGCATGATCAGCCACGTGATCAGTGCATGATAGCCACGTGATCAGTGCATGATCAGTCACGTGATCAGTGCATGATCAGTCACGTGATCAGTGCATGATCAGTCACGTGATCAGTGCATGATCAGTTCACTGATCAGTGCATGATCAGTCACGTGATCAGTGCATGATAGCTACGTGATCAGTGCATGATCAGCCACGTGATCAGTGCATGATAGCCACGTGATCAGTGCATGATCAGCCACGTGATCAGTGCATGATCAGTCACGTGATCGTGTGTGATCAGCCACGTGATCAGTGCATGATATCCACGTGATCAGTGCATGATAGCCACGTGATCAGTGCATGATCAGTCACGTGATCAGTGCATGATCAGTCACGTGATAGTGTGTGATCAGCCACGTGATCAGTGCATGATCAGCCACGTGATCAGTGCATGATCAATTACGTGATCAGTGCATGATCAGTCACGTGACAGTGCATGATTGCTACGTGATCAGTGCATGATCAGCCACGTGATCAGTGCATGATAGCCACGTGATCAGTGCATGATCAGCCACGTGATCAGTGCATGATCAGCCACGTGATCAGTGCATGATCAGTCACGTGATCATGTGTGATCAGCCACGTGATCAGTGCATGATCAGCCACGTGATCAGTGCATGATCAATCACGTGATCAGTGCATGATCAGTCACGTGATCAGTGCATGATAGCTACGTGATCAGTGCATGATCAGCCACGTGATCAGTGCATGATAGCCACGTGATCAGTGCATGATAGCCACGTGATCAGTGCATGAGAGCCACGTGATCAGTGCATGATCAGTCACGTGATACATGTGTGATCAGCCACGTGATCAGTGCATGATGAGCCACGTGATCAGTGCATGATCAATTACGTGATCAGTGCATGATCAGTCACGTGACCAGTACATGGTTGCTACGTGATCATTGCATGATCAGCCACGTGAGCAGTGCATGATAGCCACGTGATCAGTGCATGATCAGTCACGTGATCAGTGCATGATCAGTCACGTGATCAGTGCATGATCATTTACGTGATCAGTGCATGATCAGTCACGTGACCAGTATATGGTAGCTACGTGATCATTCCATGACAGCCACGTGAGCAGTGCATGATAGCCACGTGATCAGTGCATGATCAGTTACGTGATAGAGTATGATCAGCCACGTGATCAGTGCATGAGTGCCACGTGATCAGTGCATGATAGCCACGTGATCAGTGCATGATCAGTTACGTGAGCAGTGTATGATCAGCCACGTGATCAGTGCATGGTCAGACACGTGAACAGTGTATGATCAGCCACGTGATCAGTGCATGATATCCAAGTGATCAGTGCATGATCATCACGTGATCAGTGTATGATCAGCCACGTGAACAGTGCATGCTCAGTCACGTGATCAGGGCCTGCTGAGCTGCGTGATTACTGTCTGCTCATCTGCTTGACAATTGCCAGCTGAGCTGCACGATTCCTGCCTGTCATCTGCTTGACAATTGCCAGCTGTGCTGCGTAATTCCTGCCTGCTCAGCTGCTTGATTATTGCCAGCTGAGCAGCATGATTCCTCACACCTGAGTTCCATGATTATTGCCTGCTGACTGATTCGTGCCTACTCAGCTCTTTGTTTATTGCCTCCAGAGGCACATGATCAGTGTATGATAGCAAACATGATCAGCGCATGATCAGTCACATGATCAGCGCCATTAAGTCACGTGATCACTACATGATAGTCATGTGATCAGTCCATGCTCAGTCACGGTATCAGTGCATGATCAGCCACGTGATCAGTGCATGATCAGCCACGTGATCAGTTCATGATAGCTATGTGATCAGTGCATGATTTATCACGTGATCAGTGCATGATCAGGCAGGTGATCAGTGCATGATCAGCCACGTGATCAGTGCATGATCAGTCACCTGATGGGTGTATGATCAGTCACGTGACCGGTACATGGTAGCTACATGATCATTGCATGATCAGCCACGTGAGTAGTGCATGATAGCCACGTGATCAGTGCATGATCAGTCACGTGATCAGTGCATGATCAGTCATGTGATCAGTGCATGATCAGGCACGTGATCAGTGCATGATCAGCCACGTGATCAGTGCATGATAGCCACGTGATCAGTGCATGATCAGTCACGTGATCAGTGCATGATCAGTCACGTGATCAGTGCATGATCAGCCACGTGATCAGTGCATGATCAGCCACGTGATCAGTGCATGATCAATTACGTGATCAGTGCATGATCAGTCACGTGATCAGTGCATGGTAGCTACGTGATCAGTGCATGATCAGCCACGTGATCAGTGCATGATAGCCACGTGATCAGTGCATGATCAGTCACGTGATCAGTGCATGATCAGTCACGTGATCAGTGCATGATCAGTCACGTGATCAGTGCATGATCAATTACGTGATCAGTGCATGATCAGTCACGTGATCAGTACATGGTACCACGTGATCAGTGCATGATCAGCCACGTGATCAGTGCATGATAGCCACGTGATCAGTGCATGATCAGTCACATGATCAGTGCATGATCATCCACGTGATCAGTGCATGATCAGTCATGTGATCAGTGCATGATATAGACGTGATCAGTGCATGATAGCCACGTGATCAGTGCATGATCAGTCACGTGATCAGTGCATGATCAGCCACGTGATCAGTGCATGATAGCCACGTGATCAGTGCATGATCATTCACGTGATCAGTGCATGATCAGTCACGTGATCAGTGTGTGATCAGCCACGTGATCAGTGCATGATCAGCCACGTGATCAGTGCATGATCAATTACGTGATCAGTGCATGATCAGTCACGTGACCAGTACATGGTAGCTACGTGATCATTGCATGATCAGCCACGTGATCAGTGCATGATAGCCACGTGATCAGTGCATGATCAGCCACGTGATCAGTGCATGATAGCCACGTGATCAGTGCATGATCAGTCACGTGATCATGTGTGATCAGCCACGTGATCAGTGCATGATCAGCCACGTGATCAGTGCATGATCAATCACGTGATCAGTGCATGATCATCCACGTGATCAGTGCATGGCAGTCACGTGATCAGTGCATGATCAGACGTGATCAGTGCATGATCAGTCACGTGATCAGTGCATGATCAGCCACGTGATCAGTGCATGATAGCCACGTGATCAGTGCATGATAGCCAGTGATCAGTGCATGATCAGTCACGTGATCAGTGCATGATCAGCCACGTGATCAGTGCATGATAGCCACGTGATCAGTGCATGATCAGTCACGTGATCAGTGCATGATCAGTCACGTGATCAGTGCATGATAGCCACGTGATCAGTGCATGATCAGTCACGTGATCAGTGCATGATCAGCCACGTGATCAGTGCATGATCAGCCACGTGATCAGTGCATGATCAGCCACGTGATCAGTGCATGATAGCCACGTGATCAGTGCATGATCAGTCACGTGATCAGTGCATGATATGTCACGTGACAGGTGTGTGATCAGCCACGTGAACAGTGCATGTTCAGCCACGTGATCAGTGCATGATAGCCACGTGATCAGTGCATGATCAGTTACGTGAGCAGTGTATGATCAGCCACGTGATCAGTGCATGGTCAGACACGTGAACAGTGTATGATCAGCCACGTGATCAGTGCATGATATCCAAGTGATCAGTGCATGATCAATCACGTGATCAGTGTATGATCAGCCACGTGAACAGTGCATGCTCAGTCACGTGATCAGGGCCTGCTGAGCTGCGTGATTACTGTCTGCTCATCTGCTTGACAATTGCCAGCTGAGCTGCACGATTCCTGCCTGTCATCTGCTTGACAATTGCCAGCTGTGCTGCGTAATTCCTGCCTGCTCAGCTGCTTGATTATTGCCAGCTGAGCAGCATGATTCCTCACACCTGAGTTCCATGATTATTGCCTGCTGACTGTTTGATTCGTGCCTACTCAGCTCTTTGTTTATTGCCTCCAGAGGCACATGATCAGTGTATGATAGCAAACATGATCAGCGCATGATCAGTCACATGATCAGCGCCATTAAGTCACGTGATCACTACATGATAGTCATGTGATCAGTCCATGCTCAGTCACGGTATCAGTGCATGATCAGCCACGTGATCAGTGCATGATCTGTCACATGATTAGTGTATGATCATCCACGTGATCAGTGCATGGGCAGTCATGTGATCAGTGCATGATATAGACGTGATCAGTGCATGATCAGTCTCGTGATCAGTGCATGATAGCCACGTGATCAGTGCATGATCAGTCACCTGATGGGTGTATGATCATTCACGTGACCTGTACATGGTAGCTACATGATCATTGCATGATCAGCCACGTGAGTAGTGCATGATAGCCACGTGATCAGTGCATGATCAGTCACGTGATCAGTGCATGATCAGTCATGTGACCAGTACATGGTAGCTGCGTGATCATCGCATGATCAGCCACGTGAGCAGTGCATGATAGCCACGTGATCAGTGCATGATCAGACACGTGATCAGTGCATGATCAGTCACGTGATCAGTGCATGATCAGCCACGTGATCAGTGCATGATCAGGCACGTGATCAGTGCATGATCAGCCACGTGATCAGTGCATGATCAGTCACGTGATCAGTGCATGATCAGTCACGTGATCAGTGCATGATCAGTTACGTGATCAGTGCATGATCAGTCACGTGATCAGTATATGGTAGCTACGTGATCAGTGCATGACAGCCACGTGATCAGTGCATGATAGCCACGTGATCAGTGCATGATCAGTCACGTGATAGTGCATGATCAGCCACGTGATCAGTGCATGATGCCACGTGATCAGTGCATGATCAGTTACGTGAGCAGTGTATGATCAGCCACGTGATCAGTGCATGGTCAGACACGTGAACAGTGTATGATCAGCCACGTGATCAGTGCATGATATCCACGTGATCAGTGCATGATCATCACGTGATCAGTGTATGATCAGCCACGTGAACAGTGCATGCTCAGTCACGTGATCAGGGCCTGCTGAGCTGCGTGATTACTGTCTGCTCATCTGCTTGACAATTGCCAGCTGAGCTGCATGATTCCTGCCTGTCATCTGCTTGACAATTGCCAGCTGTGCTGCGTAATTCCTGCCTGCTCAGCTGCTTGATTATTGCCAGCTGAGCAGCATGATTCCTCACACCTGAGTTCCATGATTATTGCCTGCTGACTGTTTGATTCGTGCCTACTCAGCTCTTTGTTTATTGCCTCCAGAGGCACATGATCAGTGTATGATAGCAAACATGATCAGCGCATGATCAGTCACATGATCAGTGCCATTAAGTCACGTGATCACTACATGATAGTCATGTGATCAGTCCATGCTCAGTCACGGTATCAGTGCATGATCAGCCACGTGATCAGTGCATGATCAGCCAGGTGATCAGTGCATGATAGCCATGTGATCAGTGCATGATTTATCACGTGATCAGTGCATGATCAGGCACGTGATCAGTGCATGATCAGCCACGTGATCAGTGCATGATCAGTCACCTGATGGGTGTATGATCAGTCACGTGACCAGTACATGGTAGCTACATGATCATTGCATGATCAGCCACGTGAGTAGTGCATGATAGCCACGTGATCAGTGCATGATCAGTCACGTGATCAGTGCATGATCAGTCATGTGATCAGTGCATGATCAGGCACGTGATCAGTGCATGATCAGCCACGTGATCAGTGCATGATAGCCACGTGATCAGTGCATGATATCCACGTGATCAGTGCATGATCAGCCACGTGATCAGTGCATGATCAGCCACGTGATCAGTGCATGATCAGTCACGTGATCAGTGTATGATCAGCCACGTGATCAGTGCATGATAGCCACGTGATCAGTGCATGATCAGTACGTGATCAGTGCATGATCAGTCACGTGATCAGTACATGGTTGCTACGTGATCAGTGCATGATCAGCCACGTGATCAGTGCATGATAGCCACGTGATCAGTGCATGATCAGTCACGTGATCAGTGCATGATCAGTCACGTGATCAGTGCATGATCAGTTACGTGATCAGTGCATGATCAGTCACGTGACCAGTATATGGTAGCCACGTGATCATTGCATGATCAGCCACGTGATCAGTGCATGATAGCCACGTGATCAGTGCATGATCAGTCACGTGATCAGTGTATGATCAGCCACGTGATCAGTGCATGATCAGTCACGTGATCAGTGCATGATCAATCACGTGATCAGTGCATGATCAGTCACGTGATCAGTACATGGTAGCTACGTGATCAGTGCATGATCAGCCACGTGATCAGTGCATGATAGCCACGTGATCAGTGCATGATCAGTCACGTGATCAGTGCATGATCAGTCACGTGATCAGTGCATGATAGCCACGTGATCAGTGCATGATCAGTCACGTGATCAGTGCATGATCAGTCACGTGATCAGTGCATGATAGCCACGTGATCAGTGCATGATCAGTCACGTGATCAGTGCATGATCAGTCACGTGATCAGTGCATGATCATTTACGTGATCAGTGCATGATCAGTCACGTGACCAGTATATGGTAGCTACGTGATCATTGCATGATCAGCCACGTGATCAGTGCATGATAGCCACGTGATCAGTGCATGATCAGTTACGTGAGCAGTGTATGATCAGCCACGTGATCAGTGCATGAGTGCCACGTGATCAGTGCATGATCAGTCACGTGACAGTGTGTGATCAGCCACGTGATCAGTGCATGATCAGCCACGTGATCAGTGCATGATAGCCACGTGATCAGTGCATGATCAGTTACGTGATCAGTGTATGATCAGCCACGTGATCAGTGCATGATCAGACACGTGATCAGTGCATGATCAGCCACGTGATCAGTGCATGATAGCCACGTGATCAGTGCATGATCAGTCACGTGATCAGTGTATGATCAGCCACGTGATCAGTGCATGATCAGTCACGTGATCAGTGCATGATCAGACGTGATCAGTGCATGATCAGTCACGTGATCAGTGCATGATCAGCCACGTGATCAGTGCATGATAGCCACGTGATCAGTGCATGATAGCCAGTGATCAGTGCATGATCAGTCACGTGATCAGTGCATGATCAGCCACGTGATCAGTGCATGATTGCCACTGATATGTGCATGATCAGTCACGTGATCAGTGCATGATCAGTCACGTGATCAGTGCATGATCAGTCACGTGATCAGTGCATGATAGCCACGTGATCAGTGCATGATCAGTCACGTGATCAGTGCATGATCAGCCACGTGATCAGTGCATGATCAGTCACGTGATCAGTGCATGATCAGCCACGTGATCAGTGCATGATAGCCACGTGATCAGTGCATGATCAGTCACGTGATCAGTGCATGATCAGTCACGTGATCAGTGCATGATCAGCCACGTGATCAGTGCATGATCAGCCACGTGATCAGTGCATGATAGCCACGTGATCAGTGCATGATCAGTCACGTGATCAGTGTATGATCAGCCACGTGAACAGTGCATGCTCAGTCACGTGATCAGGGCCTGCTGAGCTGCGTGATTACTGTCTGCTCATCTGCTTGACAATTGCCAGCTGAGCTGCACGATTCCTGCCTGTCATCTGCTTGACAATTGCCAGCTGTGCTGCGTAATTCCTGCCTGCTCAGCTGCTTGATTATTGCCAGCTGAGCAGCATGATTCCTCACAGCTGAGTTCCATGATTATTGCCTGCTGACTGTTTGATTCGTGCCTACTCAGCTCTTTGTTTATTGCCTCCAGAGGCACATGATCAGTGTATGATAGCAAACATGATCAGCGCATGATCAGTCACATGATCAGCGCCATTAAGTCACGTGATCACTACATGATAGTCATGTGATCAGTCCATGCTCAGTCACGGTATCAGTGCATGATCAGCCACGTGATCAGTGCATGATCAGTCACATGATCAGTGTATGATCATCCACGTGATCAGTGCATGGGCAGTCATGTGATCAGTGCATGATATAGACGTGATCAGTGCATGATCAGTCACGTGATCAGTGCATGATAGCCACGTGATCAGTGCATGATCAGTCACGTGATGGGTGCATGATCAGTCACGTGACCAGTACATGGTAGCTACATGATCATTGCATGATCAGCCACGTGATCAGTGCATGATCAGTCACGTGATCAGTGCATGATAGCTGCGTGATCATGGCATGATCAGCCACGTGATCAGTGCATGAGTGCCACGTGATCAGTGCATGATATGTCACGTGACAGGTGTGTGATCAGCCACGTGAACAGTGCATGTTCAGCCACGTGATCAGTGCATGATAGCCACGTGATCAGTGCATGATCAGTTACGTGAGCAGTGTATGATCAGCCACGTGATCAGTGCATGGTCAGACACGTGAACAGTGTATGATCAGCCACGTGATCAGTGCATGATATCCAAGTGATCAGTGCATGATCAATCACGTGATCAGTGTATGATCAGCCACGTGAACAGTGCATGCTCAGTCACGTGATCAGGGCCTGCTGAGCTGCGTGATTACTGTCTGCTCATCTGCTTGACAATTGCCAGCTGAGCTGCACGATTCCTGCCTGTCATCTGCTTGACAATTGCCAGCTGTGCTGCGTAATTCCTGCCTGCTCAGCTGCTTGATTATTGCCAGCTGAGCAGCATGATTCCTCACAGCTGAGTTCCATGATTATTGCCTGCTGACTGTTTGATTCGTGCCTACTCAGCTCTTTGTTTATTGCCTCCAGAGGCACATGATCAGTGTATGATAGCAAACATGATCAGCGCATGATCAGTCACATGATCAGCGCCATTAAGTCACGTGATCACTACATGATAGTCATGTGATCAGTCCATGCTCAGTCACGGTATCAGTGCATGATCAGCCACGTGATCAGTGCATGATCTGTCACATGATTAGTGTATGATCATCCACGTGATCAGTGCATGGGCAGTCATGTGATCAGTGCATGATATAGACGTGATCAGTGCATGATCAGTCTCGTGATCAGTGCATGATAGCCACGTGATCAGTGCATGATCAGTCACCTGATGGGTGTATGATCATTCACGTGACCTGTACATGGTAGCTACATGATCATTGCATGATCAGCCACGTGAGTAGTGCATGATAGCCACGTGATCAGTGCATGATCAGTCACGTGATCAGTGCATGATCAGTCATGTGACCAGTACATGGTAGCTGCGTGATCATCATGATCAGCCACGTGATCAGTGCATGATAGCCACGTGATCAGTGCATGATCAGACACGTGATCAGTGCATGATCAGTCACGTGATCAGTGCATGATCAGCCACGTGATCAGTGCATGATCAGCCACGTGATCAGTGCATGATCAGCCACGTGATCAGTGCATGATCAGTCACGTGATCAGTGCATGATCAGTCACGTGAACAGTGCATGATCATTTACGTGATCAGTGCATGATCAGTCACGTGACCAGTATATGGTAGCTACGTGATCATTCCATGACGAGCCACGTGAGCAGTGCATGATAGCCACGTGATGTGTGCATGATCAGTTACGTGAGCAGAGTATGATCAGCCACGTGATCAGTGCATGAGTGCCACGTGATCAGTGCATGATATGTCACGTGACAGGTGTGTGATCAGCCACGTGAACAGTGCATGTTCAGCCACGTGATCAGTGCATGATAGCCACGTGATCAGTGCATGATCAGTTACGTGAGCAGTGTATGATCAGCCACGTGATCAGTGCATGGTCAGACACGTGAACAGTGTATGATCAGCCACGTGATCAGTGCATGATATCCAAGTGATCAGTGCATGATCAATCACGTGATCAGTGTATGATCAGCCACGTGAACAGTGCATGCTCAGTCACGTGATCAGGGCCTGCTGAGCTGCGTGATTACTGTCTGCTCATCTGCTTGACAATTGCCAGCTGAGCTGCATGATTCCTGCCTGTCATCTGCTTGACAATTGCCAGCTGTGCTGCGTAATTCCTGCCTGCTCAGCTGCTTGATTATTGCCAGCTGAGCAGCATGATTCCTCACCTGAGTTCCATGATTATTGCCTGCTGACTGTTTGATTCGTGCCTACTCAGCTCTTTGTTTATTGCCTCCAGAGGCACATGATCAGTGTATGATAGCAAACATGATCACGCATGATCAGTCACATGATCAGCGCCATTAAGTCACGTGATCACTACATGATAGTCATGTGATCAGTCCATGCTCAGTCACGTGATCAGTGCATGATCAGCCACGTGATCAGTGCATGATCAGCCAGGTGATCAGTGCATGATAGCTATGTGATCAGTGCATGATTTATCACGTGATCAGTGCATGATCAGTCAGGTGATCAGTGCATGATCAGCCACGTGATCAGTGCATGATCAGTCACCTGATGGGTGTATGATCAGTCACGTGACCAGTACATGGTAGCTACATGATCATTGCATGATCAGCCACGTGAGTAGTGCATGATAGCCACGTGATCAGTGCATGATCAGTCACGTGATCAGTGCATGATCAGTCATGTGATCAGTGCATGATCAGGCACGTGATCAGTGCATGATCAGCCACGTGATCAGTGCATGATAGCCACGTGATCAGTGCATGATATCCACGTGATCAGTGCATGATAGCCACGTGATCAGTGCATGATTAGCCACGTGATCAGTGCATGATCAGTCACGTGATACGTGTGTGATCAGCCACGGATCAGTGCATGATAGCCACGTGATCAGTGCAGGATCAATTACGTGATCAGTGCATGATCAGTCACGTGACCAGTACATGGTTGCTACGTGATCGTTGCATGATCAGCCACGTGAGCAGAGCATGATAGCCACGTGATCAGTGCATGATCAGTCACGTGATCAGTACATGATCAGTCACGTGAACAGTGCATGATCATTTACGTGATCTGTGCATGATCAGTCACGTGACCAGTATATGGTAGCCGTGATCATTCCATGACGAACCACGTGAGCAGTGCATGATAGCCACGTGATGTGTGCATGAGTTACGTGAGCAGAGTATGATCAGCCACGTGATCAGTGCATGAGTGCCACGTGATCAGTGCATGATATGTCACGTGACAGGTGTGTGATCAGCCACGTGAACAGTGCATGTTCAGCCACGTGATCAGTGCATGATAGCCACGTGATCAGTGCATGATCAGTTACGTGAGCAGTGTATGATCAGCCACGTGATCAGTGCATGGTCAGACACGTGAACAGTGTATGATCAGCCACGTGATCAGTGCATGATATCCAAGTGATCAGTGCATGATCAATCACGTGATCAGTGTATGATCAGCCACGTGAACAGTGCATGCTCAGTCACGTGATCAGGGCCTGCTGAGCTGCGTGATTACTGTCTGCTCATCTGCTTGACAATTGCCAGCTGAGCTGCACGATTCCTGCCTGTCATCTGCTTGACAATTGCCAGCTGTGCTGCGTAATTCCTGCCTGCTCAGCTGCTTGATTATTGCCAGCTGAGCAGCATGATTCCTCACACCTGAGTTCCATGATTATTGCCTGCTGACTGTTTGATTCGTGCCTACTCAGCTCTTTGTTTATTGCCTCCAGAGGCACATGATCAGTGTATGATAGCAAACATGATCAGCGCATGATCAGTCACATGATCAGCGCCATTAAGTCACGTGATCACTACATGATAGTCATGTGATCAGTCCATGCTCAGTCACGGTATCAGTGCATGATCAGCCACGTGATCAGTGCATGATCTGTCACATGATTAGTGTATGATCATCCACGTGATCAGTGCATGGGCAGTCATGTGATCAGTGCATGATATAGACGTGATCAGTGCATGATCAGTCTCGTGATCAGTGCATGATAGCCACGTGATCAGTGCATGATCAGTCACCTGATGGGTGTATGATCATTCACGTGACCTGTACATGGTAGCTACATGATCATTGCATGATCAGCCACGTGAGTAGTGCATGATAGCCACGTGATCACTGCATGATCAGTCACGTGATCAGTGCATGATCAGTCATGTGACCAGTACATGGTAGCTGCGTGATCATCGCATGATCAGCCACGTGAGCAGTGCATGATAGCCACGTGATCAGTGCATGATCAGACACGTGATCAGTGCATGATCAGTCACGTGATCAGTGCATGATCAGTCACGTGATCAGTGCATGATAGCCACGTGATCAGTGCATGATCAGTCACGTGATCAGTGCATGATCAGTCACGTGATCAGTGCATGATAGCCACGTGATCAGTGCATGATCAGCCACGTGATCAGTGCATGATCAGTCACGTGATCAGTGCATGGTAGCTACGTGATCATGCATGATCAGCCACGTGATCAGTGCATGATAGCCACGTGATCAGTGCATGATCAGCCACGTGATCAGTGCATGATCAGTCACGTGATCAGTGCATGATCAGCCACGTGATCAGTGCATGATCAGTCACGTGATCAGTGCATGTCAGCCACGTGATCAGTGCATGATAGCCACGTGATCAGTGCATGATCAGTCACGTGATCAGTGCATGATCAGTCACGTGATAGTGTGTGATCAGCCACGTGAACAGTGCATGCTCAGTCACGTGATCAGGGCCTGCTGAGCTGCGTGATTACTGTCTGCTCATCTGCTTGACAATTGCCAGCTGAGCTGCACGATTCCTGCCTGTCATCTGCTTGACAATTGCCACCTGTGCTGCGTAATTCCTGCCTGCTCATCTACTTGATTATTGCCAGCTGAGCAGCATGATTTCTCAGAGCTGAGTTCCATGATTATAGCCTGATGACTGATTCCTGCCTACTCAGCTCTATGTTCATTGCCTCCAGAGGCACATGATCAGTGTATGACACCAAACATGATCAGCACATGATCAGTCACATGATCAGTGCATGATAAGCCCGTGATCAGTGCATGATCAATTATGTGATCAGTGCATGATCAGTCATGTGACCAGTACATGGTAGCTGCGTGATCATTGCATGATCAGCCACGTGATCAGTGCATGATAGCCACGTGATCAGTGCATGATAGCCACGTGATCAGTGCATGATCAGTCACGATAGTGCATGATCAGCCACGTGATCAGTGCATGATAGCCACGTGATCAGTGCATGATCAGTCACGTGATCAGTGCATGATCAGTCACGTGATCAGTGCATGATCAGCCACGTGATCAGTGCATGATCAGCCACGTGATCAGTGCATGATCAATCACGTGATCAGTGCATGATCAGTCACGTGACAGTGCATGATTGCTACGTGATCAGTGCATGATCAGTCACGTGATCAGTGCATGATAGCCACGTGATCAGTGCATGATCAGTCACGTGATCAGTGCATGATCAGTCACGTGACCAGTACATGGTAGCTACATGATCATTGCATGATCAGCCACGTGATCAGTGCATGATAGCCACGTGATCAGTGCATGATCAGTCACGTGATCAGTGCATGATCAGTCACGTGATCAGTACATGGTAGCTGCGTGATCATGCATGATCAGCCACGTGATCAGTGCATGATAGCCACGTGATCAGTGCATGATCAGTCACGTGATCAGTGCATGATCAGTCACGTGATCAGTGCATGATCAGCCACGTGATCAGTGCATGATCAGTCACGTGATCAGTGCATGATCAGTCACGTGATCAGTGCATGATCAGCCACGTGATCAGTGCATGATAGCCACGTGATCAGTGCATGATCAGTCACGTGATCAGTGCATGATCAGTCACGTGATCAGTGCATGGTAGCTACGTGATCAGTGCATGATCAGCCACGTGATCAGTGCATGATAGCCACGTGATCAGTGCATGATCAGCCACGTGATCAGTGCATGATCAGTCACGTGATCAGTGCATGATCAGTCACGTGATCGTGCATGATCAGCCACGTGATCAGTGCATGATAGCCACGTGATCAGTGCATGATAGCCACGTGATCAGTGCATGATCAGTCACGTGATCAGTGCATGATCAGTCACGTGATCAGTGTATGATCAGCCACGTGATCAGTGCATGATCAGCCACGTGATCAGTGCATGATCAATTACGTGATCAGTGCATGATCAGTCAGTGACCAGTACATGGTTGCTACGTGATCAGTGCATGATCAGCCACGTGATCAGTGCATGATAGCCACGTGATCAGTGCATGATCAGTCACGTGATCAGTGCATGATCAGTCACGTGATCAGTGCATGATCAGCCACGTGATCAGTGCATGATCAGTCACGTGATCAGTGCATGGTAGCCACGTGATCAGTGCATGACAGCCACGTGATCAGTGCATGATAGCCACGTGATCAGTGCATGATCAGTCACGTGATCAGTGCATGATCAGCCACGTGATCAGTGCATGATGCCACGTGATCAGTGCATGATAGTCACGTGACAGTGCATGATCAGCCACGTGATCAGTGCATGATCAGCCACGTGATCAGTGCATGATAGCCACGTGATCAGTGCATGATCAGTCACGTGATCAGTGCATGATCAGCCACGTGATCAGTGCATGATATCCACGTGATCAGTGCATGATCAGTCACGTGATCAGTGCATGATCAGCCACGTGATCAGTGCATGATCAGTCACGTGATCAGTGCATGATCAGCCACGTGATCAGTGCATGATAGCCACGTGATCAGTGCATGATCAGTCACGTGATCAGTGCATGATCATCCACGTGATCAGTGCATGATCAGTCACGTGATCAGTGCATGATCAGCCACGTGATCAGTGCATGATAGCCACGTGATCAGTGCATGATCAGTTACGTGAGCAGTGTATGATCAGCCACGTGATCAGTGCATGGTCAGACACGTGAACAGTGTATGATCAGCCACGTGATCAGTGCATGATATCCAAGTGATCAGTGCATGATCAATCACGTGATCAGTGTATGATCAGCCACGTGAACAGTGCATGCTCAGTCACGTGATCAGGGCCTGCTGAGCTGCGTGATTACTGTCTGCTCATCTGCTTGACAATTGCCAGCTGAGCTGCACGATTCCTGCCTGTCATCTGCTTGACAATTGCCAGCTGTGCTGCGTAATTCCTGCCTGCTCAGCTGCTTGATTATTGCCAGCTGAGCAGCATGATTCCTCACAGCTGAGTTCCATGATTATTGCCTGCTGACTGTTTGATTCGTGCCTACTCAGCTCTTTGTTTATTGCCTCCAGAGGCACATGATCAGTGTATGATAGCAAACATGATCAGCGCATGATCAGTCACATGATCAGCGCCATTAAGTCACGTGATCACTACATGATAGTCATGTGATCAGTCCATGCTCAGTCACGGTATCAGTGCATGATCAGCCACGTGATCAGTGCATGATCTGTCACATGATTAGTGTATGATCATCCACGTGATCAGTGCATGGGCAGTCATGTGATCAGTGCATGATTAGACGTGATCAGTGCATGATCAGTCTCGTGATCAGTGCATGATAGCCACGTGATCAGTGCATGATCAGTCACCTGATGGGTGTATGATCATTCACGTGACCAGTACATGGTAGCTACATGATCAGTGCATGATCAGCCACGTGATCAGTGCATGATAGCCACGTGATCAGTGCATGATCAGTCACGTGATCAGTGCATGATCAGCCACGTGATCAGTGCATGATCAATTACGTGATCAGTGCATGATCAGTCACGTGATCAGTGCATGATAGCCACGTGATCAGTGCATGATCAGCCACGTGATCAGTGCATGATAGCCACGTGATCAGTGCATGATCAGTCACGTGATCAGTGCATGATCAGTCACGTGATCAGTGCATGATCAGCCACGTGATCAGTGCATGATCAATCACGTGATCAGTGCATGATCAGTCACGTGATCAGTGCATGGTAGCTACGTGATCAGTGCATGATCAGCCACGTGATCAGTGCATGATAGCCACGTGATCAGTGCATGATCAGTCACGTGATAGTGTGTGATCAGCCACGTGATCAGTGCATGATATCCACGTGATCAGTGCATGATAGCCACGTGATCAGTGCATGATAGCCACGTGATCAGTGCATGATCAGTCACGTGATAGTGTGTGATCAGCCACGTGATCAGTGCATGATGAGTCACGTGATCAGTGCATGATCAATTACGTGATCAGTGCATGATCAGTCACGTGACCAGTACATGGTTGCTACGTGATCAGTGCATGATCAGCCACGTGAGCAGTGCATGATAGCCACGTGATCAGTGCATGATCAGTCACGTGATCAGTGCATGATCAGTCACGTGATCAGTGCATGATCATTTACGTGATCAGTGCATGATCAGTCACGTGACCAGTATATGGTTGCTACGTGATCATTGCATGATCAGCCACGTGAGCAGTGCATGATAGCCACGTGATCAGTGCATGATCAGTCACGTGATCGTGTGTGATCAGCCACGTGATCAGTGCATGATATCCACGTGATCAGTGCATGATAGCCACGTGATCAGTGCATGATCAGCCACGTGATCAGTGCATGATCAGTCACGTGATCGTGATGATCAGCCACGTGATCAGTGCATGATCAGCCACGTGATCAGTGCATGATCAATTACGTGATCAGTGCATGATCAGTCACGTGATCAGTACATGGTTGCTACGTGATCATTGCATGATCAGCCACGTGATCAGTGCATGATAGCCACGTGATCAGTGCATGATCAGCCACGTGATCAGTGCATGATCAGCCACGTGATCAGTGCATGATCAGTCACGTGATCATGTGTGATCAGCCACGTGATCAGTGCATGATCAGCCACGTGATCAGTGCATGATCAGCCACGTGATCAGTGCATGATCAGCCACGTGATCAGTGCATGATCAGTCACGTGATCAGTGCATGATCAGCCACGTGATCAGTGCATGATCAGTCACGTGATCAGTGCATGATAGCCACGTGATCAGTGCATGATCAGCCACGTGATCAGTGCATGATAGCCACGTGATCAGTGCATGATCAGTCACGTGATCAGTGTGTGATCAGTCACGTGATCAGTGCATGATATCAGTGCATGATAGCCACGTGATCAGTGCATGATCAGTCACGTGATCAGTGCATGATCAGTCACGTGATCAGTACATGGTAGCTACGTGATCAGTGCATGATCAGCCACGTGATCAGTGCATGATAGCCACGTGATCAGTGCATGATCAGTCACGTGATCAGTGCATGATCAGTCATGTGACCAGTGCATGGTAGCTGCGTGATCATGCATGATCAGCCACGTGATCAGTGCATGATAGCCACGTGATCAGTGCATGATCAGTCACGTGATCAGTGCATGATCAGCCACGTGATCAGTGCATGATAGCCAGTGATCAGTGCATGATCAGTCACGTGATCAGTGCATGATCAGCCACGTGATCAGTGCATGATAGCCACTGATCAGTGCATGATCAGTCACGTGATCAGTGCATGATCAGTCACGTGATCAGTGCATGATCAGTCACGTGATCAGTGCATGATCAGCCACGTGATCAGTGCATGATCAGCCACGTGATCAGTGCATGATAGCCACGTGATCAGTGCATGATCAGTCACGTGATCAGTGCATGATCAGTCATTGACAGTGCATGTAGCTGCGTGATCAGTGCATGATCAGCCACGTGATCAGTGCATGATAGCCACGTGATCAGTGCATGATCAGTCACGTGATCAGTGCATGATCATCCACGTGATCAGTGCATGATCAGCCACGTGATCAGTGCATGATCAGCCACGTGATCAGTGCATGATCAGCCACGTGATCAGTGCATGATCAATTACGTGATCAGTGCATGATCAGTCACGTGATCAGTACATGGTAGCTACGTGATCAGTGCATGATCAGCCACGTGATCAGTGCATGATAGCCACGTGATCAGTGCATGATCAGTCACGTGATCAGTGCATGATCAGTCACGTGATCAGTGCATGATAGCCACGTGATCAGTGCATGATCAGCCACGTGATCAGTGCATGATAGTCACGTGATCAGTGCATGATCAGTCACGTGATCAGTGCATGATCAGCCACGTGATCAGTGCATGATCAGTGCATGATAGCCACGTGATCAGTGCATGATAGCCACGTGATCAGTGCATGATCAGCCACGTGATCAGTGCATGATAGCCACGTGATCAGTGCATGATCAGTCACGTGATCATGTGTGATCAGCCACGTGATCAGTGCATGATCAGCCACGTGATCAGTGCATGATCAGCCACGTGATCAGTGCATGATCAGTCACGTGATCAGTGCATGATCAGCCACGTGATCAGTGCATGATCAGTCACGTGATCAGTGCATGATAGCTACGTGATCAGTGCATGATCAGCCACGTGATCAGTGCATGATAGCCACGTGATCAGTGCATGATCAGTCACGTGATCAGTGTATGATCAGCCACGTGATCAGTGCATGATATCAGTGCATGATAGCCACGTGATCAGTGCATGATAGCCACGTGATCAGTGCATGATCAGTCACGTGATCAGTGCATGATCAGCCACGTGATCAGTGCATGATCAGTTACGTGATCAGTGCATGATCAGTCACACGTGATCAGTGCATGATAGCCACGTGATTGCTCACGTGATCAGTGCATGATCACGTGATCAGTGCATGATCAGTCACGTGATCAGTGCATGATCAGTCACGTGATCAGTGCATGATCAGTCACGTGATCAGTGCATGATCAGCCACGTGATCAGTGCATGATCAGCCACGTGATCAGTGCATGATCAGTCACGTGATCAGTGCATGATCAGCCACGTGATCAGTGCATGATCAGGTGATCAGTGCATGATCAGCCACGTGATCAGTGCATGATAGCCACGTGATCAGTGCATGATCAGTCACGTGATCAGTGCATGATCAGCCACGTGATCAGTGCATGATCAGCCACGTGATCAGTGCATGATCAGCCACGTGATCAGTGCATGATAGCCACGTGATCAGTGCATGATCAGTCACGTGATCAGTGCATGATCAGGCACGTGATCAGTGCATGATCAGCCACGTGATCAGTGCATGATAGCCACGTGATCAGTGCATGATCAGTCACGTGATCAGTGCATGATCAGTCACGTGACCAGTACATGGTAGCTACGTGATCAGTGCATGATCAGCCACGTGATCAGTGCATGATCAGTCACGTGATCAGTGCATGATCAGTCATTGATCAGTGCATGATCAGTCACGTGATCAGTGCATGATCAGCCACGTGATCAGTGCATGATAGCCACGTGATCAGTGCATGATCAGTCACGTGATCAGTGCATGATCAGTCACGTGATCAGTGCATGATCAGTCACGTGATCAGTGCATGATCATCCACGTGATCAGTGCATGGCAGTCACGTGATCAGTGCATGATATAGACGTGATCAGTGCATGATCAGTCACGTGATCAGTGCATGATAGCCACGTGATCAGTGCATGATCAGTCACGTGATCAGTGCATGATCAGTCACGTGATCAGTGCATGGTAGCTACGTGATCAGTGCATGATCAGCCACGTGATCAGTGCATGATCAGCCACGTGATCAGTGCATGATCAGTCACGTGATCAGTGCATGATCAGTCACGTGATCAGTGTGTGATCAGCCACGTGATCAGTGCATGATCAGTTACGTGATCAGTGCATGATCAGTCACGTGATCAGTGCATGGTAGCTGCGTGATCAGTGCATGATCAGCCACGTGATCAGTGCATGATCAGTCACGTGATCAGTGCATGATCAGTCACGTGATCAGTGTATGATCAGCCACGTGATCAGTGCATGATATCCACGTGATCAGTGCATGATAGCCACGTGATCAGTGCATGATCAGTCACGTGATCAGTGCATGATCAGTCACGTGATAGTGTGTGATCAGCCACGTGATCAGTGCATGATCAGCCACGTGATCAGTGCATGATCAATCACGTGATCAGTGCATGATCAGTCACGTGATCAGTGCATGGTAGCTACGTGATCATTGCATGATCAGCCACGTGATCAGTGCATGATAGCCACGTGATCAGTGCATGATAGCCACGTGATCAGTGCATGATCAGTCACGTGATCATGTGTGATCAGCCACGTGATCAGTGCATGATATCCACGTGATCAGTGCATGATAGCCACGTGATCAGTGCATGATAGCCACGTGATCAGTGCATGATCAGCCACGTGATCAGTGCATGATCAGCCACGTGATCAGTGCATGATAATTACGTGATCAGTGCATGATCAGTCACGTGACCAGTACATGGTAGCTACGTGATCAGTGCATGATCAGCCACGTGATCAGTGCATGATAGCCACGTGATCAGTGCATGATCAGTCACGTGATCAGTGCATGATCAGCCACGTGATCAGTGCATGATCAGGCACGTGATCAGTGCATGATCAGCCACGTGATCAGTGCATGATAGCCACGTGATCAGTGCATGATCAGTCACGTGATCAGTGCATGATCAGTCACGTGATCAGTGCATGATCAGCCACGTGATCAGTGCATGATCAGCCACGTGATCAGTGCATGATCAGTCACGTGATCAGTGCATGATCAGTCACGTGACCAGTACATGGTAGCTACGTGATCATTGCATGATCAGCCACGTGATCAGTGCATGATAGCCACGTGATCAGTGCATGATCAGCCACGTGATCAGTGCATGATCAGTCACGTGATCAGTGCATGATCAGCCACGTGATCAGTGCATGATAGCCACGTGATCAGTGCATGATCAGTCACGTGATCAGTGCATGATCAGTCACGTGATCAGTGCATGATCAGCCACGTGATCAGTGCATGATCAATTACGTGATCAGTGCATGATCAGTCACGTGATCAGTACATGGTAGCTACGTGATCAGTGCATGATCAGCCACGTGATCAGTGCATGATAGCCACGTGATCAGTGCATGATCAGTCACGTGATCAGTGCATGATCAGTCACGTGATCAGTGCATGATCAGCCACGTGATCAGTGCATGATCAGTCACGTGATCAGTATATGTAGCTACGTGATCATTGCATGATCAGCCACGTGATCAGTGCATGATAGCCACGTGATCAGTGCATGATAGCCACGTGATCAGTGCATGATCAGTCACGTGATCAGTGCATGATCAGCCACGTGATCAGTGCATGATCAGCCACGTGATCAGTATGATCAGCCACGTGATCAGTGCATGATAGCCACGTGATCAGTGCATGATCAGCCACGTGATCAGTGCATGATCAGCCACGTGATCAGTGCATGATCAGCCACGTGATCAGTGCATGATAGCCACGTGATCAGTGCATGATCAGTCACGTGATCAGTGCATGATCAGCCACGTGATCAGTGCATGATCAGCCACGTGATCAGTGCATGATCAGCCACGTGATCAGTGCATGATCAGTCACGTGATCAGTGTGTGATCAGCCACGTGAACAGTGCATGCTCAGTCACGTGATCAGGGCCTGCTGAGCTGCGTGATTACTGTCTGCTCATCTGCTTGACAATTGCCAGCTGAGCTGCACGATTCCTGCCTGTCATCTGCTTGACAATTGCCACCTGTGCTGCATAATTCCTGCCTGCTCATCTACTTGATTATTGCCAGCTGAGCAGCATGATTTCTCAGAGCTGAGTTCCATGATTATAGCCTGCTGACTGATTCCTGCCTACTCAGCTCTTTGTTCATTGCCTCCAGAGGCACATGATCAGTGTATGACACCAAACATGATCAGCACATGATCAGTCACATGATCAGTGCATGATAAGCCACGTGATCAGTGCATGATCAGTCACGTGATCAGTGCATGATCAGTCATGTGACCAGTGCATGATAGCCACGTGATCAGTGCATGATCAGCCACGTGATCAGTGCATGATAGCCACGTGATCAGTGCATGATCAGTCACGTGATCAGTGCATGATCAGTCACGTGATCAGTGCATGATCAGCCACGTGATCAGTGCATGATCAGCCACGTGATCAGTGCATGATCAGTTACGTGAGCAGTGTATGATCAGCCACGTGATCAGTGCATGGTCAGACACGTGAACAGTGTATGATCAGCCACGTGATCAGTGCATGATATCCACGTGATCAGTGCATGATCAGTCACGTGATCAGTGTATGATCAGCCACGTGAACAGTGCATGCTCAGTCACGTGATCAGGGCCTGCTGAGCTGCGTGATTACTGTCTGCTCATCTGCTTGACAACTGTCAGCTGAGCTGCATGATTCCTGCCTGTCATCTGCTTGACAATTGCCAGCTGTGCTGTGTAATTCCTGCCTGCTCAGCTGCTTGATTATTGCCAGCTGAGCAGCATGATTCCTCACACCTGAGTTCCATGATTATTGCCTGCTGACTGTATGATTCGTGCCTACTCAGCTCTTTGTTTATTGCCTCCAGAGGCACATGATCAGTGTATGATAGCAAACATGATCAGCGCATGATCAGTCACATGATCAGCGCCATTAAGTCACGTGATCACTACATGATAGTCATGTGATCAGTCCATGCTCAGTCACATTATCAGTGCATGATCAGCCACGTGATCAGTGCATGATAGCCACGTGATCAGTGCATGATAGCCACGTGATCAGTGCATGATCATCCACGTGATCAGTGCATGATTGCCACGTGATCAGTGCATGATCAGTCACGTGATCAGTGCATGATCAGGCACGTGATCAGTGCATGATCAGCCACGTGATAGTGCATGATAGCCACGTGATCAGTGACGTGATCAGTGCATGATCAGTCATGTGATCAGTGCATGATCAGGCACGTGATCAGTGCATGATCAGCCACGTGATCAGTGCATGATAGCCACGTGATCAGTGCATGATCAGTCACGTGATCAGTGCATGATCAGTCACGTGATCAGTGCATGATCAGCCACGTGATCAGTGCATGATCAGTCACGTGATCAGTGCATGATAGCTGCGTGATCAGTGCATGATCAGCCACGTGATCAGTGCATGATAGCCACGTGATCAGTGCATGATCAGTCACGTGATCAGTGCATGATCAGTCACGTGATCAGTGCATGATCAGCCACGTGATCAGTGCATGATCAGTCACGTGATCAGTGCATGATAGCTGCGTGATCAGTGCATGATCAGCCACGTGATCAGTGCATGATAGCCACGTGATCAGTGCATGATCAGTCACGTGATCAGTGCATGATCAGCCACGTGATCAGTGCATGATAGCCACGTGATCAGTGCATGACAATTACGTGATCAGTGCATGATCAGTCACGTGATCAGTGCATGATAGCCACGTGATCAGTGCATGATCAGTCACGTGATCAGTGTATGATCAGCCACGTGAACAGTGCATGCTCAGTCACGTGATCAGGGCCTGCTGAGCTGCGTGATTACTGTCTGCTCATCTGCTTGACAATTGCCAGCTGAGCTGCACGATTCCTGCCTGTCATCTGCTTGACAATTGCCACCTGTGCTGCGTAATTCCTGCCTGCTCATCCACTTGATTATTGCCAGCTGAGCAGCATGATTTCTCAGAGCTGAGTTCCATGATTATTGCCTACTGATTCCTGCCTACTCAGCTCTTTGTTCATTGCCTCCAGAGGCACATGATCAGTGTATGATACCAAACATGATCAGCACATGATCAGTCACATGATCAGTGCATGATAAGCCACGTGATCAGTGCATGATCAGTCACGTGATCAGTGCATGATCAGCCACGTGATCAGTGCATGATCAGTCACGTGATCAGTGCATGATAGCTGCGTGATCAGTGCATGATCAGCCACGTGATCAGTGCATGATCAGTCACGTGATCAGTGCATGATCAGCCACGTGATCAGTGCATGATCAGTCACGTGACAGTACATGGTAGCTACGTGATCATTGCATGATCAGCCACGTGATCAGTGCATGATAGCCACGTGATCAGTGCATGATCAGTCACGTGATCAGTGTGTGATCAGCACGTGATCAGTGCATGATATCAGTGCATGATAGCCACGTGATCAGTGCATGATAGCCACGTGATCAGTGCATGATCAGTCACGTGATAGTGCATGATCAGCCACGTGATCAGTGCATGATAGCCACGTGATCAGTGCATGATAGCCACGTGATCAGTGCATGATCAGTGCATGATCAGCCACGTGATCAGTGCATGATCAGTCACGTGATCAGTGCATGATAGCCACGTGATCAGTGCATGATCAGCCACGTGATCAGTGCATGATAGCCACGTGATCAGTGCATGATCAGCCACGTGATCAGTGCATGATCAGCCACGTGATCAGTGCATGGTCAGACACGTGAACAGTGTATGATCAGCCACGTGATCAGTGCATGATATCCAAGTGATCAGTGCATGATCAATCACGTGATCAGTGTATGATCAGCCACGTGAACAGTGCATGCTCAGTCACGTGATCAGGGCCTGCTGAGCTGCGTGATTACTGTCTGCTCATCTGCTTGACAATTGCCAGCTGAGCTGCATGATTCCTGCCTGTCATCTGCTTGACAATTGCCAGCTGTGCTGCGTAATTCCTGCCTGCTCAGCTGCTTGATTATTGCCAGCTGAGCAGCATGATTCCTCACACCTGAGTTCCATGATTATTGCCTGCTGACTGTTTGATTCGTGCCTACTCAGCTCTTTGTTTATTGCCTCCAGAGGCACATGATCAGTGTATGATAGCAAACATGATCAGCGCATGATCAGTCACATGATCAGCGCCATTAAGTCACGTGATCACTACATGATAGTCATGTGATCAGTCCATGCTCAGTCACGGTATCAGTGCATGATCAGCCACGTGATCAGTGCATGATCAGCCAGGTGATCAGTTCATGATAGCTATGTGATCAGTGCATGATTTGTCACGTGATCAGTGCATGATCAGTCAGGTGATCAGTGCATGATCAGCCACGTGATCAGTGCATGATCAGTCACCTGATGGGTGTATGATCAGTCACGTGACCAGTACATGGTAGCTACATGATCATTGCATGATCAGCCACGTGAGTAGTGCATGATAGCCACGTGATCAGTGCATGATCAGTCACGTGATCAGTGCATGATCAGTCATGTGATCAGTGCATGATCAGGCACGTGATCAGTGCATGATCAGCCACGTGATCAGTGCATGATAGCCACGTGATCAGTGCATGATCAGTCACGTGATCAGTGCATGATCAGTCACGTGATCAGTGCATGATCAGCCACGTGATCAGTGCATGATCAGCCACGTGATCAGTGCATGATCAGTCACGTGATCAGTGCATGATCAGTCACTGATCAGTGCATGATCAGTCACGTGATCAGTGCATGATAGCTACATGATCAGTGCATGATCAGCCACGTGATCAGTGCATGATAGCCACGTGATCAGTGCATGATCAGTCACGTGATCAGTGCATGATAGTCACGTGATCAGTGCATGATCAGTCACGTGATCAGTGCATGATCAGCCACGTGATCAGTGCATGATCAGTCACGTGATCAGTGCATGATCATCCACGTGATCAGTGCATGATCAGTCACGTGATCAGTGCATGATATAGACGTGATCAGTGCATGATCAGTCACGTGATCAGTGCATGATAGCCACGTGATCAGTGCATGATCAGTCACGTGATCAGTGCATGATCATTCACGTGACCAGTACATGGTAGCTACGTGATCAGTGCATGATCAGCCACGTGATCAGTGCATGATAGCCACGTGATCAGTGCATGATCAGTCACGTGATCAGTGCATGATCAGTCACGTGACCAGTGCATGGTAGTTGCGTGATCATCACATGATCAGCCACGTGATCAGTGCATGATAGCCACGTGATCAGTGCATGATCAGTCACGTGATCAGTGCATGATCAGTCACGTGACAGTGCATGATCAGCCACGTGATCAGTGCATGATCAGGCACGTGATCAGTGTATGATCAGCCACGTGATCAGTGCATGATAGCCACGTGATCAGTGCATGATCAGCCACGTGATCAGT
Source organism: Bos javanicus (assembly GCF_032452875.1). Taxonomy (NCBI): domain Eukaryota; kingdom Metazoa; phylum Chordata; class Mammalia; order Artiodactyla; family Bovidae; genus Bos; species Bos javanicus. The sequence continues at coordinate 532,086 of NW_026893608.1, read as the reverse complement.
GCATGATCAGCCACGTGATCAGTGCATGATCATTACGTGATCAGTGCATGATCAGTCACGTGACCAGTACATGGTTGCTACGTGATCAGTGCATGATCAGCCACGTGATCAGTGCATGATAGCCACGTGATCAGTGCATGATCAGTCACGTGATCAGTGCATGATCAGCCACGTGATCAGTGCATGATCAGGCACGTGATCAGTGCATGATCAGCCACGTGATCAGTGCATGATAGCCACGTGATCAGTGCATGATCAGTCACGTGATCAGTGCATGATCAGTCACGTGATCAGTGCATGATCAGCCACGTGATCAGTGCATGATCAGCCACGTGATCAGTGCATGATCAGTCACGTGATCAGTGCATGATCAGTCACGTGACCAGTACATGGTAGCTACGTGATCATTGCATGATCAGCCACGTGATCAGTGCATGATAGCCACGTGATCAGTGCATGATCAGCCACGTGATCAGTGCATGATCAGCCACGTGATCAGTGCATGATCAGCCACGTGATCAGTGCATGATAGCCACGTGATCAGTGCATGATCAGTCACGTGATCAGTGCATGATCAGTCACGTGATCAGTGCATGATCAGCCACGTGATCAGTGCATGATCAATTACGTGATCAGTGCATGATCAGTCACGTGATCAGTACATGGTAGCTACGTGATCAGTGCATGATCAGCCACGTGATCAGTGCATGATAGCCACGTGATCAGTGCATGATCAGTCACGTGATCAGTGCATGATCAGTCACGTGATCAGTGCATGATCAGCCACGTGATCAGTGCATGATCAGTCACGTGATCAGTATATGTAGCTACGTGATCAGTGCATGATCAGCCACGTGATCAGTGCATGATAGCCACGTGATCAGTGCATGATAGCCACGTGATCAGTGCATGATCAGTCACGTGATCAGTGCATGATCAGCCACGTGATCAGTGCATGACAGTCACGTGATCAGTATGATCAGCCACGTGATCAGTGCATGATAGCCACGTGATCAGTGCATGATCAGCCACGTGATCAGTGCATGATCAGCCACGTGATCAGTATGATCAGCCACGTGATCAGTGCATGATAGCCACGTGATCAGTGCATGATCAGTCACGTGATCAGTGCATGATCAGCCACGTGATCAGTGCATGATCAGCCACGTGATCAGTGCATGATCAATCACGTGATCAGTGCATGATCAGTCACGTGATCAGTGTGTGATCAGCCACGTGAACAGTGCATGCTCAGTCACGTGATCAGGGCCTGCTGAGCTGCGTGATTACTGTCTGCTCATCTGCTTGACAATTGCCAGCTGAGCTGCACGATTCCTGCCTGTCATCTGCTTGACAATTGCCACCTGTGCTGCATAATTCCTGCCTGCTCATCTACTTGATTATTGCCAGCTGAGCAGCATGATTTCTCAGAGCTGAGTTCCATGATTATAGCCTGCTGACTGATTCCTGCCTACTCAGCTCTTTGTTCATTGCCTCCAGATGCACATGATCAGTGTATGACACCAAACATGATCAGTGCATGATCAGTCACATGATCAGTGCATGATAAGCCACGTGATCAGTGCATGATCAGTTACGTGATCAGTGCATGATCAGTCATGTGACCAGTGCATGGTAGCTGCGTGATCAGTGCATGATCAGCCACGTGATCAGTGCATGATAGCCACGTGATCAGTGCATGATCAGTCACGTGATCAGTGCATGATCAGTCACGTGATCAGTGCATGATCAGCCACGTGATCAGTGCATGATCAGCCACGTGATCAGTGCATGATCAGTTACGTGAGCAGTGTATGATCAGCCACGTGATCAGTGCATGGTCAGACACGTGAACAGTGTATGATCAGCCACGTGATCAGTGCATGATATCCACGTGATCAGTGCATGATCAGTCACGTGATCAGTGTGTGATCAGCCACGTGAACAGTGCATGCTCAGTCACGTGACCAGGGCCTGCTGAGCTGCGTGATTACTGTCTGCTCATCTGCTTGACAATTGCCAGCTGAGCTGCATGATTCCTGCCTGTCATCTGCTTGACAATTGCCAGCTGTGCTGTGTAATTCCTGCCTGCTCAGCTGCTTGATTATTGCCAGCTGAGCAGCATGATTCCTCACAGCTGAGTTCCATGATTATTGCCTGCTGACTGTATGATTCGTGTCTACTCAGCTCTTTGTTTATTGCCTCCAGAGGCACATGATCAGTGTATGATAGCAAACATGATCAGCGCATGATCAGTCACATGATCAGCACCATTAAGTCACGTGATCACTACATGATAGTCATGTGATCAGTCCATGCTCAGTCACGGTATCAGTGCATGATCAGCCACGTGATCAGTGCATGATAGCCACGTGATCAGTGCATGATAGCCACGTGATCAGTGCATGATCATCCAGGTGATCAGTGCATGATTGCTACGTGATCAGTGCATGATCAGTCACGTGATCAGTGCATGATCAGGCACGTGATCAGTGCATGATCAGCCACGTGATCAGTGCATGATAGCCACGTGATCAGTGACGTGATCAGTGCATGATCAGTCATGTGATCAGTGCATGATCAGGCACGTGATCAGTGCATGATCAGCCACGTGATCAGTGCATGATAGCCACGTGATCAGTGCATGATCAGTCACGTGATCAGTGCATGATCAGTCACGTGATCAGTGCATGATCAGTCACGTGACCAGTGCATGATAGCTGCGTGATCAGTGCATGATCAGCCACGTGATCAGTGCATGATAGCCACGTGATCAGTGCATGATCAGTCACGTGATCAGTGCATGATCAGTCACGTGATCAGTGCATGATCAGCCACGTGATCAGTGCATGATCAGTCACGTGATCAGTGCATGATAGCTGCGTGATCATTGCATGATCAGTCACGTGATCAGTGCATGATAGCCACGTGATCAGTGCATGATCAGTCACGTGATCAGTGCATGATCAGCCACGTGATCAGTGCATGATAGCCACGTGATCAGTGCATGACAATTACGTGATCAGTGCATGATCAGTCACGTGATCAGTGCATGATAGCCACGTGATCAGTGCATGATCATTCACGTGATCAGTGTGTGATCAGCCACGTGAACAGTGCATGCTCAGTCACGTGATCAGGGCCTGCTGAGCTGCGTGATTACTGTCTGCTCATCTGCTTGACAATTGCCAGCTGAGCTGTACGATTCCTGCCTGTCATCTGCTTGACAATTGCCACCTGTGCTGCGTAATTCCTGACTGCTCATCCACTTGATTATTGCCAGCTGAGCAGCATGATTTCTCAGAGCTGAGTTCCATGATTATTGCCTACTGATTCCTGCCTACTCAGCTCTTTGTTCATTGCCTCCAGAGGCACATGATCAGTGTATGACACCAAACATGATCAGCACATGATGAATCACATGATCAGTGCATGATAAGCCACGTGATCAGTGCATGATCAGTTACGTGATCAGTGCATGATCAGCCACGTGATCAGTGCATGATCAGTCACGTGACCAGTGCATGATAGCTGCGTGATCAGTGCATGATCAGCCACGTGATCAGTGCATGATCAGTCACGTGATCAGTGCATGATCAGCCACGTGATCAGTGCATGATCAGTCACGTGACAGTACATGGTAGCTACGTGATCATTGCATGATCAGCCACGTGATCAGTGCATGATAGCCACGTGATCAGTGCATGATCAGTCACGTGATCAGTGTGTGATCAGCACGTGATCAGTGCATGATATCAGTGCATGATCAGCCACGTGATCAGTGCATGATAGCCACGTGATCAGTGCATGATCAGTCACGTGATCAGTGCATGATCAGTCACGTGATCAGTGCATGATAGCCACGTGATCAGTGCATGATAGCCACGTGATCAGTTCATGATCAGTGCATGATCAGCCACGTGATCAGTGCATGATCAGTCACGTGATCAGTATATGGTAGCCACGTGATCAGTGCATGATCAGCCACGTGATCAGTGCATGATAGCCACGTGATCAGTGCATGATCAGCCACGTGATCAGTGCATGATCAGCCACGTGATCAGTGCATGGTCAGACACGTGAACAGTGTATGATCAGCCACGTGATCAGTGCATGATATCCAAGTGATCAGTGCATGATCAATCACGTGATCAGTGTATGATCAGCCACGTGAACAGTGCATGCTCAGTCACGTGATCAGGGCCTGCTGAGCTGCGTGATTACTGTCTGCTCATCTGCTTGACAATTGCCAGCTGAGCTGCATGATTCCTGCCTGTCATCTGCTTGACAATTGCCAGCTGTGCTGCGTAATTCCTGCCTGCTCAGCTGCTTGATTATTGCCAGCTGAGCAGCATGATTCCTCACAGCTGAGTTCCATGATTATTGCCTGCTGACTGTTTGATTCGTGCCTACTCAGCTCTTTGTTTATTGCCTCCAGAGGCACATGATCAGTGTATGATAGCAAACATGATCAGCGCATGATCAGTCACATGATCAGCGCCATTAAGTCACGTGATCACTACATGATAGTCATGTGATCAGTCCATGCTCAGTCACGGTATCAGTGCATGATCAGCCACGTGATCAGTGCATGATAGCTACGTGATCAGTGCATGATCAGTCACGTGATCAGTGCATGATCAGGCACGTGATCAGTGCATGATCAGCCACGTGATCAGTGCATGATCAGTCACCTGATGGGTGTATGATCAGTCACGTGACCAGTACATGGTAGCTACATGATCATTGCATGATCAGCCACGTGAGTAGTGCATGATAGCCACGTGATCAGTGCATGATCAGCCACGTGATCAGTGCATGATCAGTCATGTGATCAGTGCATGATCAGGCACGTGATCAGTGCATGATCAGCCACGTGATCAGTGCATGATAGCCACGTGATCAGTGCATGATCAGTCACGTGATCAGTGCATGATCAGTCACGTGATCAGTGCATGATCAGCCACGTGATCAGTGCATGATCAGCCACGTGATCAGTGCATGATCAACGTGATCAGTGCATGATCAGTCACTGATCAGTGCATGATCATTCACGTGATCAGTGCATGGTAGCTACGTGATCAGTGCATGATCAGCCACGTGATCAGTGCATGATAGCCACGTGATCAGTGCATGATCAGTCACGTGATCAGTGCATGATAGTCACGTGATCAGTGCATGATCAGTCACGTGATCAGTGCATGATCAGCCACGTGATCAGTGCATGATCAGTCACGTGATCAGTGCATGATCAGCCACGTGATCAGTGCATGATCAGTCACGTGATCAGTGCATGATATAGACGTGATCAGTGCATGATCAGTCACGTGATCAGTGCATGATCAGTCACCTGATCAGTGTATGATCATTCACGTGACCAGTGCATGGTAGCTACGTGATCAGTGCATGATCAGCCACGTGATAGTGCATGATAGCCACGTGATCAGTGCATGATCAGTCACGTGATCAGTGCATGATCAGCCACGTGATCAGTGCATGATCAGGCACGTGATCAGTGCATGATCAGCCACGTGATCAGTGCATGATAGCCACGTGATCAGTGCATGATCAGTCACGTGATCAGTGCATGATCAGTCACGTGATCAGTGCATGATCAGCCACGTGATCAGTGCATGATCAGCCACGTGATCAGTGCATGATCAGTTACGTGATCAGTGCATGATCAGTCACGTGATCAGTGCATGGTAGCTACGTGATCAGTGCATGATCAGCCACGTGATCAGTGCATGATAGCCACGTGATCAGTGCATGATCAGCCACGTGATCAGTGCATGATCAGCCACGTGATCAGTGCATGATCAGCCACGTGATCAGTGCATGATAGCCACGTGATCAGTGCATGATCAGTCACGTGATCAGTGCATGATCAGTCACGTGATCAGTGCATGATCAGCCACGTGATCAGTGCATGATCAATTACGTGATCAGTGCATGATCAGTCACGTGATCAGTACATGGTAGCTACGTGATCATTGCATGATCAGCCACGTGATCAGTGCATGATAGCCACGTGATCAGTGCATGATCAGTCACGTGATCAGTGCATGATCAGTCACGTGATCAGTGCATGATCAGCCACGTGATCAGTGCATGATCAGTCACGTGACCAGTATATGTAGCTACGTGATCATTGCATGATCAGCCACGTGATCAGTGCATGATAGCCACGTGATCAGTGCATGATCAGCCACGTGATCAGTGCATGATCAGTCACGTGATCAGTGCATGATCAGCCACGTGATCAGTGCATGATCAGTCACGTGATCAGTATGATCAGCCACGTGATCAGTGCATGATAGCCACGTGATCAGTGCATGATCAGCCACGTGATCAGTGCATGATGAGGCACGTGATCAGTATGATCAGCCACGTGATCAGTGCATGATAGCCACGTGATCAGTGCATGATCAGTCACGTGATCAGTGCATGATCAGCCACGTGATCAGTGCATGATCAGCCACGTGATCAGTGCATGATCAGTTACGTGATCAGTGCATGATCAGTCACGTGATCAGTGTGTGATCAGCCACGTGAACAGTGCATGCTCAGTCACGTGATCAGGGCCTGCTGAGCTGCGTGATTACTGTCTGCTCATCTGCTTGACAATTGCCAGCTGAGCTGCACGATTCCTGCCTGTCATCTGCTTGACAATTGCCACCTGTGCTGCATAATTCCTGCCTGCTCATCTACTTGATTATTGCCAGCTGAGCAGCATGATTTCTGAGCTGAGTTCCATGATTATAGCCTGCTGACTGATTCCTGCCTACTCAGCTCTTTGTTCATTGCCTACAGATGCACATGATCAGTGTGTGACACCAAACATGATCAGCACATGATCAGTCACATGATCAGTGCATGATAAGCCACGTGATCAGTGCATGATCAATTACGTGATCAGTGCATGATCAGTCATGTGACCAGTGCATGGTAGCTGCGTGATCAGTGCATGATCAGCCACGTGATCAGTGCATGATAGCCACGTGATCAGTGCATGATCAGTCACGTGATCAGTGCATGATCAGTCACGTGATCAGTGCATGATCAGCCACGTGATCAGTGCATGATCAGTTACGTGATCAGTGCATGATCAGTTACGTGAGCAGTGTATGATCAGCCACGTGATCAGTGCATGGTCAGACACGTGAACAGTGTATGATCAGCCACGTGATCAGTGCATGATATCCAAGTGATCAGTGCATGATCAATCACGTGATCAGTGTGTGATCAGCCACGTGAACAGTGCATGCTCAGTCACGTGATCAGGGCCTGCTGAGCTGCGTGATTACTGTCTGCTCATCTGCTTGACAATTGCCAGCTGAGCTGCATGATTCCTGCCTGTCATCTGCTTGACAATTGCCAGCTGTGCTGTGTAATTCCTGCCTGCTCAGCTGCTTGATTATTGCCAGCTGAGCAGCATGATTCCTCACAGCTGAGTTCCATGATTATTGCCTGCTGACTGTATGATTCGTGCCTACTCAGCTCTTTGTTTATTGCCTCCAGAGGCACATGATCAGTGTATGATAGCAAACATGATCAGCGCATGATCAGTCACATGATCAGCGCCATTAAGTCACGTGATCACTACATGATAGTCATGTGATCAGTCCATGCTCAGTCACGGTATCAGTGCATGATCAGCCACGTGATCAGTGCATGATAGCCACGTGATCAGTGCATGATCAGCCACGTGATCAGTGCATGATCATCCAGGTGATCAGTGCATGATTGCTACGTGATCAGTGCATGATCAGTCACGTGATCAGTGCATGATCAGTCACGTGATCAGTGCATGATCAGCCACGTGATAGTGCATGATAGCCACGTGATCAGTGACGTGATCAGTGCATGATCAGTCATGTGATCAGTGCATGATCAGGCACGTGATCAGTGCATGATCAGCCACGTGATCAGTGCATGATAGCCACGTGATCAGTGCATGATCAGTCACGTGATCAGTGCATGATCAGTCACGTGATCAGTGCATGATCAGTCACGTGACCAGTGCATGATAGCTGCGTGATCAGTGCATGATCAGCCACGTGATCAGTGCATGATAGCCACGTGATCAGTGCATGATCAGTCACGTGATCAGTGCATGATCAGTCACGTGATCAGTGCATGATCAGCCACGTGATCAGTGCATGATCAGTCACGTGACCAGTACATGGTAGCTGTGATCATTGCATGATCAGCCACGTGATCAGTGCATGATAGCCACGTGATCAGTGCATGATCAGTCACGTGATCAGTGCATGATCAGCCACGTGATCAGTGCATGATAGCCACGTGATCAGTGCATGACAATTACGTGATCAGTGCATGATCAGTCACGTGATCAGTGCATGATAGCCACGTGATCAGTGCATGATCAGTCACGTGATCAGTGTGTGATCAGCCACGTGAACAGTGCATGCTCAGTCACGTGATCAGGGCCTGCTGAGCTGCGTGATTACTGTCTGCTCATCTGCTTGACAATTGCCAGCTGAGCTGCACGATTCCTGCCTGTCATCTGCTTGACAATTGCCACCTGTGCTGCGTAATTCCTGCCTGCTCATCCACTTGATTATTGCCAGCTGAGCAGCATGATTTCTCAGAGCTGAGTTCCATGATTATTGCCTACTGATTCCTGCCTACTCAGCTCTTTGTTCATTGCCTCCAGAGGCACATGATCAGTGTATGATACCAAACATGATCAGCACATGATCAGTCACATGATCAGTGCATGATAAGCCACGTGATCAGTGCATGATCAGTTACGTGATCAGTGCATGATCAGCCACGTGATCAGTGCATGATCAGTCACGTGACCAGTGCATGATAGCTGCGTGATCAGTGCATGATCAGCCACGTGATCAGTGCATGATCAGTCACGTGATCAGTGCATGATCAGCCACGTGATCAGTGCATGATCAGTCACGTGACAGTACATGGTAGCTACGTGATCATTGCATGATCAGCCACGTGATCAGTGCATGATAGCCACGTGATCAGTGCATGATCAGTCACGTGATACGTGTGTGATCAGCACGTGATCAGTGCATGATATCAGTGCATGATCAGCCACGTGATCAGTGCATGATAGCCACGTGATCAGTGCATGATCAGTCACGTGATAGTGTATGATCAGTCACGTGATCAGTGCATGATATCCACGTGATCAGTGCATGATAGCCACGTGATCAGTTCATGATCAGTGCATGATCAGCCACGTGATCAGTGCATGATCAGTCACGTGATCAGTGCATGGTAGCTACGTGATCAGTGCATGATCAGCCACGTGATCAGTGCATGATAGCCACGTGATCAGTGCATGATCAGCCACGTGATCAGTGCATGATCAGCCACGTGATCAGTGCATGGTCAGACACGTGAACAGTGTATGATCAGCCACGTGATCAGTGCATGATATCCAAGTGATCAGTGCATGATCAATCACGTGATCAGTGTATGATCAGCCACGTGAACAGTGCATGCTCAGTCACGTGATCAGGGCCTGCTGAGCTGCGTGATTACTGTCTGCTCATCTGCTTGACAATTGCCAGCTGAGCTGCATGATTCCTGCCTGTCATCTGCTTGACAATTGCCAGCTGTGCTGCGTAATTCCTGCCTGCTCAGCTGCTTGATTATTGCCAGCTGAGCAGCATGATTCCTCACAGCTGAGTTCCATGATTATTGCCTGCTGACTGTTTGATTCGTGCCTACTCAGCTCTTTGTTTATTGCCTCCAGAGGCACATGATCAGTGTATGATAGCAAACATGATCAGCGCATGATCAGTCACATGATCAGCGCCATTAAGTCACGTGATCACTACATGATAGTCATGTGATCAGTCCATGCTCAGTCACGGTATCAGTGCATGATCAGCCACGTGATCAGTGCATGATCAGCCAGGTGATCAGTTCATGATAGCTATGTGATCAGTGCATGATTTGTCACGTGATCAGTGCATGATCAGGCACGTGATCAGTGCATGATCAGCCACGTGATCAGTGCATGATCAGTCACCTGATGGGTGTATGATCAGTCACGTGACCAGTACATGGTAGCTACATGATCATTGCATGATCAGCCACGTGAGTAGTGCATGATAGCCACGTGATCAGTGCATGATCAGCCACGTGATCAGTGCATGATCAGTCATGTGATCAGTGCATGATCAGGCACGTGATCAGTGCATGATCAGCCACGTGATCAGTGCATGATAGCCACGTGATCAGTGCATGATCAGTCACGTGATCAGTGCATGATCAGTCACGTGATCAGTGCATGATCAGCCACGTGATCAGTGCATGATCAGCCACGTGATCAGTGCATGATCAGCCACGTGATCAGTGCATGATCAGTCACTGATCAGTGCATGATCAGTCACGTGACAGTACATGGTAGCTACGTGATCAGTGCATGATCAGCCACGTGATCAGTGCATGATAGCCACGTGATCAGTGCATGATCAGTCACGTGATCAGTGCATGATAGTCACGTGATCAGTGCATGATCAGTCACGTGATCAGTGCATGATCAGCCACGTGATCAGTGCATGATCAGTCACGTGATCAGTGCATGATCAGCCACGTGATCAGTGCATGATCAGTCACGTGATCAGTGCATGATATAGACGTGATCAGTGCATGATCAGTCACGTGATCAGTGCATGATCAGTCACGTGATCAGTGCATGATCAGTCACGTGATCAGTACATGGTAGCTACGTGATCAGTGCATGATCAGCCACGTGATAGTGCATGATAGCCACGTGATCAGTGCATGATCAGTCACGTGATCAGTGCATGATCAGTCACGTGACAGTGCATGATCAGCCACGTGATCAGTGCATGATCAGGCACGTGATCAGTGCATGATCAGCCACGTGATCAGTGCATGATAGCCACGTGATCAGTGCATGATCAGTCACGTGATCAGTGCATGATCAGTCACGTGATCAGTGCATGATCAGCCACGTGATCAGTGCATGATCAGCCACGTGATCAGTGCATGATCAGTTACGTGATCAGTGCATGATCAGCCACGTGATCAGTGCATGGTCAGCACGTGATCAGTGCATGATCAGCCACGTGATCAGTGCATGATAGCCACGTGATCAGTGCATGATCAATCACGTGATCAGTGTATGATCAGCCACGTGAACAGTGCATGCTCAGTCACGTGATCTGGGCCTGCTGAGCTGCGTGATTACTGTCTGCTCATCTGCTTGACAATTGCCAGCTGAGCTGCACGATTCCTGCCTGTCATCTGCTTGACAATTGCCAGCTGTGCTGCGTAATTCCTGCCTGCTCAGCTGCTTGATTATTGCCAGCTGCGCAGCATGATTCCCCACACCTGAGTTCCATGATTATTGCCTGCTGACTGTTTGATTCGTGCCTACTCAGCTCTTTGTTTATTGCCTCCAGAGGCACATGATCAGTGTATGATAGCAAACATGATCAGCGCATGATCAGTCACATGATCAGAGCCATTAAGTCACGTGATCACTACATGATAGTCATGTGATCAGTCCATGCTCAGTCACGGTATCAGTGCATGATCAGCCACGTGATCAGTGCATGATCAGCCAGGTGATCAGTGCATGATAGCCATGTGATCAGTGCATGATTTGTCACGTGATCAGTGCATGATCAGTCACGTGATCAGTGCATGATCAGCCACGTGATCAGTGCATGATCAGTCACCTGATGGGTGTATGATCAGTCACGTGACCAGTACATGGTAGCTACATGATCATTGCATGATCAGCCACGTGAGTAGTGCATGATAGCCACGTGATCAGTGCATGATCAGTCACGTGATCAGTGCATGATCAGTCATGTGATCAGTGCATGATCAGGCACGTGATCAGTGCATGATCAGCCACGTGATCAGTGCATGATAGCCACGTGATCAGTGCATGATCAGTCACGTGATCAGTGCATGATCAGTCACGTGATCAGTGCATGATCAGCCACGTGATCAGTGCATGATCAGCCACGTGATCAGTGCATGATCAGCCACGTGATCAGTGCATGATCAGTCACTGATCAGTGCATGATCAGTCACGTGATCAGTGCATGATAGCTACGTGATCAGTGCATGATCAGCCACGTGATCAGTGCATGATAGCCACGTGATCAGTGCATGATCAGTCACGTGATCAGTGCATGATCAGTCACGTGATCAGTGCATGATCAGTCACGTGATCAGTGCATGATCAGCCACGTGATCAGTGCATGATCTGTCACGTGATTAGTGTATGATCAGCCACGTGATCAGTGCATGATCAGTCACGTGATCAGTGCATGATAGACGTGATCAGTGCATGATCAGTCACGTGATCAGTGCATGATCAGTCACGTGATCAGTGCATGATCAGTCACGTGATCAGTGCATGGTAGCTACGTGATCAGTGCATGATCAGCCACGTGATCAGTGCATGATAGCCACGTGATCAGTGCATGATCAGTCACGTGATCAGTGCATGATCAGTCACGTGATCAGTGCATGATCAGCCACGTGATCAGTGCATGATCAGCCACGTGATCAGTGCATGATAGCCACGTGATCAGTGCATGATCAGTCACGTGATCAGTGCATGATCATTCACGTGACCAGTGCATGGTAGCTACGTGATCATTGCATGATCAGCCACGTGATCAGTGCATGATAGCCACGTGATCAGTGCATGATCAGTCACGTGATCAGTGCATGATCAGTCACGTGATCAGTGCATGGTAGTTGCGTGATCATCACATGATCAGCCACGTGATCAGTGCATGATAGCCACGTGATCAGTGCATGATCAGCCACGTGATCAGTGCATGATCAGTCACGTGATCAGTGCATGATCAGCCACGTGATCAGTGCATGATCAGGCACGTGATCAGTGCATGATCAGCCACGTGATCAGTGCATGATAGCCACGTGATCAGTGCATGATCAGTCACGTGATCAGTGCATGATCAGTCACGTGATCAGTGCATGATCAGCCACGTGATCAGTGCATGATCAGCCACGTGATCAGTGCATGATCAGTTACGTGATCAGTGCATGATCAGTCACGTGACCAGTACATGGTAGCTACGTGATCAGTGCATGATCAGCCACGTGATCAGTGCATGATAGCCACGTGATCAGTGCATGATAGCCACGTGATCAGTGCATGATCAGTCACGTGATCGTGTGTGATCAGCCACGTGATCAGTGCATGATATCCACGTGATCAGTGCATGACAGCCACGTGATCAGTGCATGATAGCCACGTGATCAGTGCATGATCAGTCACGTGATCATGTGTGATCAGCCACGTGATCAGTGCATGATCAGCCACGTGATCAGTGCATGATCAATTACGTGATCAGTGCATGATCAGTCACGTGACCAGTACATGGTTGCTACGTGATCAGTGCATGATCAGCCACGTGATCAGTGCATGATAGCCACGTGATCAGTGCATGATCAGTCACGTGATCAGTGCATGATCATTACGTGATCAGTGCATGATCAGTCACGTGATCAGTATATGGTAGCTACGTGATCATTGCATGACAGCCACGTGAGCAGTGCATGATAGCCACGTGATCAGTGCATGATCAGTTACGTGATCAGTGTATGATCAGCCACGTGATCAGTGCATGAGTGCCACGTGATCAGTGCATGATCAGCCACGTGATCAGTGCATGATCAGCCACGTGATCAGTGCATGATCAGTTACGTGATCAGTGCATGATCAGTCACGTGATCAGTGCATGATCATCACGTGATCAGTGCATGTCAGTCATGCAGTCAGTGCATGATAGCCCGTGATCAGTGCATGATCAGTCCCGTGATCAGTGCATGATCAGCCACGTGATCAGTGCATGATATCACGTGATCAGTGCATGATCAGTTACGTGATCAGTGCATGATCAGCCACGTGATCAGTGCATGATCAGGCACGTGATCAGTGCATGATCAGCCACGTGATCAGTGCATGATAGCCACGTGATCAGTGCATGATCAGTCACGTGATCAGTGCATGATCAGCCACGTGATCAGTGCATGATCAGCCACGTGATCAGTGCATGATCAATTACGTGATCAGTGCATGATCAGTCACGTGATCAGTACATGGTAGCTACGTGATCATTGCATGATCAGCCACGTGATCAGTGCATGATAGCCACGTGATCAGTGCATGATAGCCACGTGATCAGTGCATGATCAGTCATGTTATACGTGTGTGATCAGCCACGTGATCAGTGCATGATATCCACGTGATAAGTGCATGACAGCCACGTGATCAGTGCATGATAGCCACGTGATCAGTGCATGATCAGTCACGTGATCATGTGTGATCAGCCACGTGATCAGTGCATGATCAGCCACGTGATCAGTGCATGATCAATTACGTGATCAGTGCATGATCAGTCACGTGACCACTACAAGGTTGCTACGTGATCATTGCATGATCAGCCACGTGATCAGTGCATGATAGCCACGTGATCAGTGCATGATCAGTCACGTGATCAGTGCATGATCAGTCACGTGATCAGTGCATGATCAGTCACGTGATCAGTGCATGGTAGCTACGTGATCATTCCATGACAGCCACGTGAGCAGTGCATGATAGCCACGTGATCAGTGCATGATCAGTTACGTGATCAGTGTATGATCAGCCACGTGATCAGTGCATGATAGCCACGTGATCAGTGCATGATAGCCACGTGATCAGTGCATGATCAGCCACGTGATCAGTGCATGATCAGTACGTGATCAGTGCATGATCAGTCACGTGATCAGTGCATGATCAGTCACGTGATCAGTGCATGATCAGCCACGTGATCAGTGCATGATAGCCACGTGATCAGTGCATGATCAGTCACGTGATCAGTGCATGATCAGTCACGTGATCAGTGCATGATCAGCCACGTGATCAGTGCATGATCAGTCACGTGATCAGTGCATGATCAGTCACGTGACAGTGCATGATAGCTGCGTGATCAGTGCATGATCAGCCACGTGATCAGTGCATGATAGCCACGTGATCAGTGCATGATCAGTCACGTGATCAGTGCATGATCAGCCACGTGATCAGTGCATGATCAGCCACGTGATCAGTGCATGATCAGTCACGTGACCAGTGCATGATAGCTGCGTGATCAGTGCATGATCAGCCACGTGATCAGTGCATGATAGCCACGTGATCAGTGCATGATCAGCCACGTGATCAGTGCATGATCAGTCACGTGATCAGTGCATGATCAGTCACGTGATCAGTGCATGATAGCTACGTGATCAGTGCATGATCAGCCACGTGATCAGTGCATGATAGCCACGTGATCAGTGCATGATAGCCACGTGATCAGTGCATGATAGCCACGTGATCAGTGCATGATCAGTCACGTGATCGTGTGTGATCAGCCACGTGATCAGTGCATGATCAGCCACGTGATCAGTGCATGATCAATTACGTGATCAGTGCATGATCAGTCACGTGACCAGTACATGGTTGCTACGTGATCAGTGCATGATCAGCCACGTGATCAGTGCATGATAGCCACGTGATCAGTGCATGATAGCCACGTGATCAGTGCATGATCAGCCACGTGATCAGTGCATGATCAGTCACGTGATCAGTGCATGATCATTTACGTGATCAGTGCATGATCAGTCACGTGACCAGTATATGGTAGCTACGTGATCATTGCATGATCAGCCACGTGAGCAGTGCATGATAGCCACGTGATCAGTGCATGATCAGTTACGTGATCAGTGTATGATCAGCCACGTGATCAGTGCATGAGTGCCACGTGATCAGTGCATGATCAGTCACGTGACAGTGTGTGATCAGCCACGTGATCAGTGCATGATCAGCCACGTGATCAGTGCATGATAGCCACGTGATCAGTGCATGATCAGTTACGTGATCAGTGTATGATCAGCCACGTGATCAGTGCATGATCAGACACGTGATCAGTGTATGATCAGCCACGTGATCAGTGCATGATATCCACGTGATCAGTGCATGATCAGTCACGTGATCAGTGCATGATCAGTCACGTGATCAGTGCATGATCAGCCACGTGATCAGTGCATGATAGCCACGTGATCAGTGCATGATCAGTCACGTGATCAGTGCATGATCAGTCACGTGATCAGTGCATGATCAGCCACGTGATCAGTGCATGATCAATTACGTGATCAGTGCATGATCAGTCATGTGACCAGTACATGGTAGCTACGTGATCATTGCATGATCAGCCACGTGATCAGTGCATGATAGCCACGTGATCAGTGCATGATCAGTCACGTGATCAGTGCATGATCAGTCACGTGATCAGTGCATGATCAATTACGTGATCAGTGCATGATCAGTCACGTGATCAGTGCATGTAAGCTACGTGATCAGTGCATGATCAGCCACGTGATCAGTGCATGATAGCCACGTGATCAGTGCATGATCAGCCACGTGATCAGTGCATGATCAGCCACGTGATCAGTGCATGATCAGCCACGTGATCAGTGCATGATCAGCCACGTGATCAGTGCATGATACCACGTGATCAGTGCATGATCAGTCACGTGATCAGTGCATGATCAGCCACGTGATCAGTGCATGATAGCCACGTGATCAGTGCATGATAGCCACGTGATCAGTGCATGATCAGTCACGTGATCAGTGCATGATCAGCCACGTGATCAGTGCATGATCAGCCACGTGATCAGTGCATGATAGCCACGTGATCAGTGCATGATAGTCACGTGATCAGTGCATGATCAGGCACGTGATCAGTGCATGATCAGCCACGTGATCAGTGCATGATAGTCACGTGATCAGTGCATGATCAGTCACGTGATCAGTGCATGATCAGTCACGTGATCAGTGCATGATCAGCCACGTGATCAGTGCATGATCAATTACGTGATCAGTGCATGATCAGTCACGTGACCAGTACATGGTTGCTACGTGATCATTGCATGATCAGCCACGTGATCAGTGCATGATAGCCACGTGATCAGTGCATGATCAGTCACGTGATCAGTGCATGATCAGTCACGTGATCAGTGCATGATCATTTACGTGATCAGTGCATGATCAGTCACGTGACCAGTATATGGTAGCTACGTGATCAGTGCATGATCAGCCACGTGATCAGTGCATGATCAGCCACGTGATCAGTGCATGATCAGTCACGTGATCAGTGCATGATCAGCCACGTGATCAGTGCATGATAGCCACGTGATCAGTGCATGATCAGTCACGTGATCAGTGCATGATCAGTCACGTGATCAGTGCATGATCAGCACGTGATCAGTGCATGATCAGTCATGTAGTCAATGCATGATAGCCCGTGATCAGTGCATGATCAGTCCCGTGATCAGTGTATGATCAGCCACGTGATCAGTGCATGATAGCCACGTGATCAGTGCATGATCAGTCACGTGATCAGTGCATGATCAGCCACGTGATCAGTGCATGATAGCCACGTGATCAGTGCATGACAATTACGTGATCAGTGCATGATCAGTCACGTGATCAGTGCATGATAGCCACGTGATCAGTGCATGATCAGTCACGTGATCAGTGTGTGATCAGCCACGTGAACAGTGCATGCTCAGTCACGTGATCAGGGCCTGCTGAGCTGCGTGATTACTGTCTGCTCATCTGCTTGACAATTGCCAGCTGAGCTGCACGATTCCTGCCTGTCATCTGCTTGACAATTGCCACCTGTGCTGCATAATTCCTGCCTGCTCAGCTACTTGATTATTGCCAGCTGAGCAGCATGATTTCTCAGAGCTGAGTTCCATGATTATTGCCTACTGATTCCTGCCTACTCAGCTCTTTGTTCATTGCCTCCAGAGGCACATGATCAGTGTATGACACCAAACATGATCAGCACATGATGAATCACATGATCAATGCATGATAAGCCATGTGATCAGTGCATGATCAGTTACGTGATCAGTGCATGATCAGCCACGTGATCAGTGCATGATCAGTCACGTGACCAGTGCATGATAGCTGCGTGATCAGTGCATGATCAGCCACGTGATCAGTGCATGATCAGTCACGTGATCAGTGCATGATCAGCCACGTGATCAGTGCATGATCAGTCACGTGACAGTACATGGTAGCTACGTGATCATTGCATGATCAGCCACGTGATCAGTGCATGATAGCCACGTGATCAGTGCATGATCAGTCACGTGATCAGTGTGTGATCAGCCACGTGACAGTGCATGATATCAGTGCATGATAGCCACGTGATCAGTGCATGATAGCCACGTGATCAGTGCATGATCAGTCAGGTGATACGTGTGTGATAAGCCACGTGATCAGTGCATGATATCCACGTGATCAGTGCATGATAGCCACGTGATCAGTGCATGATCAGTCACGTGATCAGTGCATGATCAGTCACGTGATACGTGTGTGATCAGCCACCGGATCAGTGCGTGATGAGCCACGTGATCAGTGCAGGATCAATTACGTGATCAGTGCATGATCAGTCACGTGACCAGTACATGGTTGCTACGTGATCGTTGCATGATCAGCCACGTGAGCAGAGCATGATAGCCACGTGATCAGTGCATGATCAGTCACGTGATCAGTACATGATCAGTCACGTGAACAGTGCATGATCATTTACGTGATCTGTGCATGATCAGTCACGTGACCAGTATCTGGTAGCTTCGTGATCATTCCATGACGAGCCACGTGAGCAGTGCATGATAGCCACGTGATGTGTGCATGATCAGTTACGTGAGCAGAGTATGATCAGCCACGTGATCAGTGCATGAGTGCCACGTGATCAGTGCATGATATGTCACGTGACAGGTGTGTGATCAGCCACGTGAACAGTGCATGTTCAGCCACGTGATCAGTGCATGATAGCCACGTGATCAGTGCATGGTCAGACACGTGAACAGTGTATGATCAGCCACGTGATCAGTGCATGATATCCAAGTGATCAGTGCATGATCAATCACGTGATCAGAGTATGATCAGCCACGTGAACAGTGCATGCTCAGTCACGTGATCAGGGCCTGCTGAGCTGCGTGATTACTGTCTGCTCATCTGCTTGACAATTGCCAGCTGAGCTGCACGATTCCTGCCTGTCATCTGCTTGACAATTGCCAGCTGTGCTGCGTAATTCCTGCCTGCTCAACTGCTTGATTATTGCCAGCTGAGCAGCATGATTCCTCACACCTGAGTTCCATGATTCTTGCCTGCTGACTGTTTGATTCGTGCCTACTCAGCTCTTTGTTTATTGCCTCCAGAGGCACATGATCAGTGTATGATAGCATACATGATCAGCGAATGATCAGTCACATGATCAGCGCCATTAAGTCACGTGATCACTACATGACAGGCATGTGATCAGTCCATGCTCAGTCACGGTATCAGTGCATGATCAGCCACGTGATCAGTGCATGATCTGTCACATGATTAGTGTATGATCATCCATGTGATCAGTGCATGGGGAGTCATGTGATCAGTGCATGATATAGACGTGATCAGTGCATGATCAGTCTCGTGATCAGTGCATGATAGCCACGTGATCAGTGCATGATCAGTCACCTGATGGGTGTATGATCATTCACGAGACCTGTACATGGTAGCTACATGATCATTGCATGATCAGCCACGTGAGTAGTGCACGATAGCCACGTGATCACTGCATGATCAGACACGTGATCAGTGCATGATCAGTCATGTGACCAGTACATGGTAGCAGCGTGAATATCGCATGATCAGCCACGTGATGAGAGCATGATCAGTCACGTGATCAGTGCATGATCAGCCACGTGATCAGTGCATGATCAGTCACGTGACAAGTACATGGTAACTACGTGATCATTGCATGATCAGCCACGTGAGCAGTGCATGATAGCCACGAGATCAGTGCATGATCAGTCACGAGATCAGTGCATGATCAGTCACGTGATCAGTGCATGATCAGCCAAGTGATCAGTGCATGACCAGCCACGTGATCAGTGTATGTCCAGCCAATTGATCAGTGCATGATAGCCACGTGATCAGTGCATGATCAGTCACGTGATCAGTGCATGATCAGTCACATGATCAGTGTATGATCAGCCACGTGATCAGTGCATGATCAGCCACAAGATCAGTGCATGATCAATTACGTGATCAGTGCATGATCAGGCACGTGACCAGTACATGGTAGCTACGTGATCATTGCCAGATCAGCGACGTGAGCAGTGAATGATAGCCACGTGATCAGTGCATGATCAGTCACGTGATCAGTGCATGATCAGTCACATGATCAGTGTATGATCAGCCACGTGATCAGTGCATGATCAGCCACAAGATCAGTGCATGATCAATTACGTGATCAGTGCATGATCAGGCACGTGATCAGTACATGGTAGCTACGTGATCATTGCCAGATCAGCGACGTGAGCAGTGAATGATAGCCACGTGATCAGTGCATGATCAGTCACGTGATCAGTGCATGATCATCCACGTGATCAGTGCATGTGGAGTCATGTAGTCAATGCATGATAGCCCGTGATCAGTGCACGATCAGTCCCGTGATGAGTGTATGATCAGCCAAGTGATCAGTGCAAGACCAGCCACGTGATCAGTGCATGATCAGTCACATGATCAGTGCATGATCAGTCACGTGATAGGTGTGTGAAAAGCCATGTGAACAGTGCATGCTCAGTCACGTGATCAGGGCTGCTGAGCTGCGTGATTACTGTCTGCTCATCTGCTTGACAATTGCCACCTGTGCTGCGTAATTCCTGCCTGCTCATCTACTTGATTATTGCCAGCTGAGCAGCATGATTTCTCAGAGCTGAGTTCCACGATTATAGCCTGCTGACTGACTCCTGCCTACTCAGCTCTATGTTCATTGCCTCCAGAAGCACATGATCCGTGTGTGACACCAAACATGATCAGTGCATGATCAGTCACATGATCAATGCATGATAAGCCAGGTGATCAGTGCATGATCAATTATGTGATCAGTGCATGATCAGTCTTGTGACCAGTACATGGTAGCCACGTGATCATTGCATGATCAGCCACGTGATCAGTGCATGATCAGTCACGTGACCAGTATATGGTAGCTAGGTGATCATTTCATGATCAGCCATGTGATCTGTGCATGATAGCCACGTGATCACTGCATGATCAGCCACGTGATCAGTGCATGATCAGTCACGTGATCAGTGCATGGTCAGACACGTGAAGAGTGTATGATCAGCCACGTGATCAGTGCATGATATCCAAGTGATCAGTGCATGATCAATCACGTGATCAGTGTATGATCAGCCAGGTGAACAGTGCATGCTCAGTCACGGGATCAGGGCCTACTGAGCTGCGTGATTCCTGTCTCCTCATCTGCTTGACAATTGCCAGCTGAGCTGCACGATTCCTGCCTGTCATCTGCTTGACAATTGCCAGCTGTGCTTCGTAATTCCTGCCTGCTCAGCTGCTTGATTATTGCCAGCTGAGCAGCATGATTCCTCACACCTGAGTTCCATGATTATTGCCTGCTGACTGTTTGATTCGTGCCTACTCAGCTCTTTGTTTATTGCCTCCAGAGGCAAATGATCAGTGTATGATAGCAAACATGATCAGCGCATGATCAGTCACATGATCAGAGCCATTAAGTCACGTGATCACTACATGATAGTCATGTGATCAGTCCATGCTCAGGCACGGTATCAGTGCATGATCAGCCACGTGATCAGTGCATGATCAGCCACGTGATCAGTTCATGATAGCTATGTGATCAGTTCATGATCAGTCACGTGATCTGTGAATGACCAGGCAGGTGATCAGTGTATGATCAGCGACGTGATCAGTGCATGATCCGCCACCTAATGGGTGTATGATCAGTCACCTGACCGGTACATGGTAGCTACATGATCATTGCATGATCAGCCACGTGAGTAGTGCATGATAGCCACGTGATCAGTGCATATTCAATCACTTGTTCAGTGCATGATCAGTCATGTAATCTGTGCATGACCAGGCACGTGATCAGTGTATGACCAGCCAAGTGATCAGTGCATGATAGCCACGTGATCAGTGCATGATCAGTCACGTGATCAGTGCATGATCAGTCACGTGATCAGTGCATGATCAGCCACGTGATTAGTGCATGATCAGCCACATGGTCAGTGCATGATCAATTAC
Organism: Bos javanicus; assembly: GCF_032452875.1. Classification (NCBI taxonomy): domain Eukaryota; kingdom Metazoa; phylum Chordata; class Mammalia; order Artiodactyla; family Bovidae; genus Bos; species Bos javanicus. The sequence goes on along the minus strand of NW_026893608.1, from coordinate 509,921 downwards.
GTGATCAGTGCATGATCAGTCACGTGACCAGTACATGGTAGCTACGTGATCATTGCCAGATCAGCCACGTGAGCAGAGCATGATAGCCACGTGATCAGTGCATGATCAGTCACGTGATCAGTGCATGATCATTTACATGATCTTTGCATGATCAGTCACGTGACCAGTATATGGTAGCTACGTGATCATTCCATGACAGCCACGTGAGCAGTGCATGATAGCCACGTGATGTGTGCATGATCAGTTACGTGAGCAGAGTATGATCAGCCACGTGATCAGTGCATGAGTGCCTCGTGATCAGTGCATGATCAACCACGTGATCAGTGCATGATCAGCCACATGACCAGTGCATGATCAATTACATGATCAGTGCATGGTCAGTCATGTGATCAGTGCATGATCATCACGTGGTCAGTGCATGTGAGTCATGTATCAATGCATGATAGCCCGTGATCAGTGGACGATCAGTCCCGTGATGAGTGTATGATCAGCCAAGTGATCAGTGAAAGATATCTACGTGATCAGTGCATGATCAGTTACATGATCAGCGCATGATCAGCCACGTGATCAGTGCATGATAGCCACGTGAGCAGTGCATACAATTACGTGATCAGTGCATGATCATTCACGTGATAGGTGTGTGATCAGCGACGTGAACAGTGCATGCTCAGTCACCTTATCAGGGCGTGCTGAGCTGCGTGATTACTGTCTGCTCATGTGCTTGACAATTGCCAGCTGAGATGTACGATTCCTGCCTGTCATCACCTTGACAATTGCCACCTGTGCTGCATAATTCCTGCCTGCTCATCTACTTGATTATTGCCAGCTGAGCAGCATGATTTCTCAGAGCTGAGTTCCATGATTATAGCCTGCCTACTCAGCTCTTTGTTCATTGCCTCCAGATGCACATGATCAGTGTGTGACACCAAATATAATCAGCACATGATCAGTCACATGATGAATGCATGATAAGCCAGGTGATCAGTGCATGATCAATTACGTGATCAGTGCATTATCAGTCATGTAACCACTACATGGTAGCTGCGTGATCACTGCATGATCAGCCAGGTGAGCAGTGCATGATAGCCACGTGATCAGTGCATGATCAGTCACGTGATCAGTGCATGATCAGTCATGTGTTCAGTGCATGATCAGCCACGTGATCAGTGCATGATCAATTACGTGATCAGTGCATGATCACTCACGTGACCAGTGCATGGTAGCTACGTGATCATTGCATGATCAGCCACGTGATCAGTGCATGATCAATTACGTGATCAGTGCATGATCAGTTACGTGAGCAGTGCATGATCAGCTACGTGATCAGTGCATGGTCAGACACGTGATCAGTGTATGATTAGCCACGTGATCAATGCATGATATCCAAGTGATCAGTGCATGATCAATCACGTGATCAGTGTATGATCAGCCACGTGAACAGTGCATGCTCAGTCACGTGACCAGGGCCTGCTGAGCTGCATGATTACTGTCTGCTCATCTGCTTGACAATTGCCAGCTGAGCTGCATGATTCCTGCCTGTCATCTGCTTGACAATTGCCAGCTGTGCTGTGTAATTCCTGCCTGCTCAGCTGCTTGATTATTGCCAGCTGAGCAGCATGATTCCTCACAGCTGAGTTCCATGATTATTGCCTGCTGACTGTTTGATTCATGCCTACTCAGCTCTTTGTTTATTGCCTCCAGAGGCACATGATCAGTGTATGATAGCAACATGATCAGCGCATGATCAGTCACATGGTCAGCACCATTAAGTCACGTGATCACTACATGGTAGTCATGTGATCAGTCCATGCTCAGTCATGGTATCAGTGCATGATCAGCCACGTGATCAATGCATGATCAGCCACGTGATCATTGCAAGAGAGCTACGTGATCAGTGCATGATCAGTCACATGATCAGTGCATGATCAGTCACGTGATCAGTGTGTGATCAGCCATGTGAACAGTGCATGATCAGTCACGTGATCAGGGACTGCTGAGCTGCGTGATTACTGTCTGCTCATCTGCTTGACAATTGCCAGCTGAGCTGCACGATTCCTGCCTGTCATCTCCTTGACAATTGCCACCTGTGCTGCGTAATTCCTGCCTGCTCATCTACTTGATTATTGCCAGCTGAGCAGCATGATTTCTCAGAGCTGAGTTCCATGATTATAGCCTGCTGACTGATCCTGCCTACTCAGCTCTATGTTCATTGCCTCCAGAGGCACATGATCAGTGTGTGACACCAAACATGATCAGCACATGATCAGTCACATGATCAGTGCATGATAAGCCACGTGATCAGTGCATGATCAATTACGTGATCAGTGCATGATCAGTCACGTGATCAGTGCATGGTAGCTGCGTGATCAGTGCATGATCAGCCACGTGATCAGTGCATGATCAGCCACGTGATCAGTGCATGATCAGTCACGTGATCAGTGCATGGTAGCTACGTGATCAGTGCATGATCAGCCACGTGATCAGTGCATGATAGCCACGTGATCAGTGCATGATCAGCCACGTGATCAGTGCATGATCAGCCACGTGATCAGTGCATGGTCAGACACGTGAACAGTGTATGATCAGCCACGTGATCAGTGCATGATATCCAAGTGATCAGTGCATGATCAATCACGTGATCAGTGTATGATCAGCCACGTGAACAGTGCATGCTCAGTCACGTGATCAGGGCCTGCTGAGCTGCGTGATTACTGTCTGCTCATCTGCTTGACAATTGCCAGCTGAGCTGCACGATTCCTGCCTGTCATCTGCTTGACAATTGCCAGCTGTGCTGCGTAATTCCTGCCTGCTCAGCTGCTTGATTATTGCCAGCTGAGCAGCATGATTCCTCACACCTGAGTTCCATGATTATTGCCTGCTGACTGTTTGATTCGTGCCTACTCAGCTCTTTGTTTATTGCCTCCAGAGGCACATGATCAGTGTATGATAGCAAACATGATCAGCGCATGATCAGTCACATGATCAGCGCCATTAAGTCACGTGATCACTACATGATAGTCATGTGATCAGTCCATGCTCAGTCACGGTATCAGTGCATGATCAGCCACGTGATCAGTGCATGATCAGCCACGTGATCAGTGCATGATCAGCCACGTGATCAGTGCATGATCAGTCATGTGATCAGTGTGATCAGCCACGTGATCAGTGCATGATAGCCACGTGATCAGTGCATGATAGCCACGTGATCAGTGCATGATCATCCACGTGATCAGTGCATGATCAGCCACGTGATCAGTGCATGATCAGCCACGTGATCAGTGCATGATAATTACGTGATCAGTGCATGATCAGTCACGTGACCAGTACATGGTTGCTACGTGATCAGTGCATGATCAGCCACGTGATCAGTGCATGATAGCCACGTGATCAGTGCATGATCAGTCACGTGATCAGTGCATGATCAGCCACGTGATCAGTGCATGATCAGCCACGTGATCAGTGCATGATCAGCCACGTGATCAGTGCATGATAGCCACGTGATCAGTGCATGATCAGTCACGTGATCAGTGCATGATCAGTCACGTGATCAGTGCATGATCAGCCACGTGATCAGTGCATGATCAGCCACGTGATCAGTGCATGATCAGTTACGTGATCAGTGCATGATCAGTCACGTGACCAGTGCATGGTAGCTACGTGATCATTGCATGATCAGCCACGTGATCAGTGCATGATAGCCACGTGATCAGTGCATGATCAGCCACGTGATCAGTGCATGATCAGTCACGTGATCAGTGCATGATCAGCCACGTGATCAGTGCATGATAGCCACGTGATCAGTGCATGATCAGTCACGTGATCAGTGCATGATCAGTCACGTGATCAGTGCATGATCAGCCACGTGATCAGTGCATGATCAGTTACGTGATCAGTGCATGATCAGTCACGTGATCAGTGCATGGTAGCTACGTGATCATTGCATGATCAGCCACGTGATCAGTGCATGATAGCCACGTGATCAGTGCATGATCAGTCACGTGATCAGTGCATGATCAGTCACGTGATCAGTGCATGATCAGCCACGTGATCAGTGCATGATCAGTCACGTGACCAGTATATGTAGCTACGTGATCATTGCATGATCAGCCACGTGATCAGTGCATGATAGCCACGTGATCAGTGCATGATAGCCACGTGATCAGTGCATGATCAGTCACGTGATCAGTGCATGATCAGCCACGTGATCAGTGCATGACAGGCACGTGATCAGTATGACCAGCCACGTGATCAGTGCATGATAGCCACGTGATCAGTGCATGATCAGCCACGTGATCAGTGCATGATCAGTCACGTGATCAGTGCATGATCAGTCACGTGATCAGTGCATGATCAGTCACGTGATCAGTGCATGATAGCTACGTGATCAGTGCATGATCAGCCACGTGATCAGTGCATGATAGCCACGTGATCAGTGCATGATCAGTCACGTGATCAGTGTATGATCAGCCACGTGATCAGTGCATGATGCCACGTGATCAGTGCATGATCAGCCACGTGATCAGTGCATGATCAGCCACGTGATCAGTGCATGATCAGTTACGTGATCAGTGCATGATCAGTCACGTGATCAGTGCATGATCATCACGTGATCAGTGCATGTCAGTCATGCAGTCAGTGCATGATAGCCGTGATCAGTGCATGATCAGTCCCGTGATCAGTGCATGATCAGCCACGTGATCAGTGCATGATAGCCACGTGATCAGTGCATGATCAGTTACGTGATCAGTGCATGATCAGCCACGTGATCAGTGCATGATCAGCCACGTGATCAGTGCATGATCAGCCACGTGATCAGTGCATGATAGCCACGTGATCAGTGCATGATCAGTCACGTGATCAGTGCATGATCAGCCACGTGATCAGTGCATGATCAGCCACGTGATCAGTGCATGATCAATTACGTGATCAGTGCATGATCAGTCACGTGACCAGTGCATGGTAGCTACGTGATCAGTGCATGATCAGCCACGTGATCAGTGCATGATAGCCACGTGATCAGTGCATGATCAGCCACGTGATCAGTGCATGATCAGTCACGTGATAGTGTGTGATCAGCCACGTGATCAGTGCATGATATCCACGTGATCAGTGCATGATCAGCCACGTGATCAGTGCATGATAGCCACGTGATCAGTGCATGATCAGTCACGTGATCATGTGTGATCAGCCACGTGATCAGTGCATGATCAGCCACGTGATCAGTGCATGATCAATTACGTGATCAGTGCATGATCAGTCACGTGACCAGTACATGGTTGCTACGTGATCAGTGCATGATCAGCCACGTGATCAGTGCATGATAGCCACGTGATCAGTGCATGATCAGTCACGTGATCAGTGCATGATCAGTCACGTGATCAGTGCATGATCAGTCACGTGATCAGTGCATGATAGCTACGTGATCAGTGCATGACAGCCACGTGATCAGTGCATGATAGCCACGTGATCAGTGCATGATCAGTCACGTGATCAGTGTATGATCAGCCACGTGATCAGTGCATGATAGCCACGTGATCAGTGCATGATAGCCACGTGATCAGTGCATGATCAGCCACGTGATCAGTGCATGATCAGCCACGTGATCAGTGCATGATCAGTCACGTGATCAGTGCATGATCAGGCACGTGATCAGTGCATGATCAGCCACGTGATCAGTGCATGATAGCCACGTGATCAGTGCATGATCAGTCACGTGATCAGTGCATGATCAGTCACGTGATCAGTGCATGATCAGCCACGTGATCAGTGCATGATCAGCCACGTGATCAGTGCATGATCAGTCACGTGATCAGTGCATGATAGCTGCGTGATCAGTGCATGATCAGCCACGTGATCAGTGCATGATAGCCACGTGATCAGTGCATGATCAGTCACGTGATCAGTGCATGATCAGCCACGTGATCAGTGCATGATCAGCCACGTGATCAGTGCATGATCAGTCACGTGACCAGTGCATGATAGCTACGTGATCATTGCATGATCAGCCACGTGATCAGTGCATGATAGCCACGTGATCAGTGCATGATCAGCCACGTGATCAGTGCATGATCAGTCACGTGATCAGTGCATGATCAGTCACGTGATCAGTGCATGATAGCTACGTGATCAGTGCATGATCAGCCACGTGATCAGTGCATGATAGCCACGTGATCAGTGCATGATCAGCCACGTGATCAGTGCATGATAGCCACGTGATCAGTGCATGATCAGTCACGTGATCAGTGTGTGATCAGCCACGTGATCAGTGCATGATGAGCCACGTGATCAGTGCATGATCAATTACGTGATCAGTGCATGATCAGTCACGTGACCAGTGCATGGTTGCTACGTGATCAGTGCATGATCAGCCACGTGATCAGTGCATGATAGCCACGTGATCAGTGCATGATAGCCACGTGATCAGTGCATGATCAGCCACGTGATCAGTGCATGATCAGTCACGTGATCAGTGCATGATCATTTACGTGATCAGTGCATGATCAGTCACGTGACCAGTATATGGTAGCTACGTGATCATTGCATGATCAGCCACGTGATCAGTGCATGATAGCCACGTGATCAGTGCATGATCAGTTACGTGATCAGTGTATGATCAGCCACGTGATCAGTGCATGAGTGCCACGTGATCAGTGCATGATCAGTCACGTGACAGTGTGTGATCAGCCACGTGATCAGTGCATGATCAGCCACGTGATCAGTGCATGATAGCCACGTGATCAGTGCATGATCAGTTACGTGATCAGTGTATGATCAGCCACGTGATCAGTGCATGATCAGACACGTGATCAGTGCATGATCAGCCACGTGATCAGTGCATGATATCCACGTGATCAGTGCATGATCAGTCACGTGATCAGTGCATGATCAGTCACGTGATCAGTGCATGATCAGCCACGTGATCAGTGCATGATAGCCACGTGATCAGTGCATGATCAGTCACGTGATCAGTGCATGATCAGTCACGTGATCAGTGCATGATCAGCCACGTGATCAGTGCATGATCAATTACGTGATCAGTGCATGATCAGTCACGTGATCAGTGCATGGTAGCTACGTGATCATTGCATGATCAGCCACGTGATCAGTGCATGATAGCCACGTGATCAGTGCATGATCAGTCACGTGATCAGTGCATGATCAGTCACGTGATCAGTGCATGATCAATTACGCGATCAGTGCATGATCAGTCACGTGATCAGTACATGTAGCTACGTGATCAGTGCATGATCAGCCACGTGATCAGTGCATGATAGCCACGTGATCAGTGCATGATCAGCCACGTGATCAGTGCATGATCAGCCACGTGATCAGTGCATGATCAGCCACGTGATCAGTGCATGATCAGCCACGTGATCAGTGCATGATACCACGTGATCAGTGCATGATCAGTCACGTGATCAGTGCATGATCAGCCACGTGATCAGTGCATGATCAGCCACGTGATCAGTGCATGATAGCCACGTGATCAGTGCATGATCAGTCACGTGATCAGTGCATGATCAGCCACGTGATCAGTGCATGATCAGCCACGTGATCAGTGCATGATAGCCACGTGATCAGTGCATGATAGTCACGTGATCAGTGCATGATCAGTCACGTGATCAGTGCATGATCAGCCACGTGATCAGTGCATGATAGTCACGTGATCAGTGCATGATCAGTCACGTGATCAGTGCATGATCAGTCACGTGATCAGTGCATGATCAGCCACGTGATCAGTGCATGATCAATTACGTGATCAGTGCATGATCAGTCACGTGATCAGTACATGGTAGCTACGTGATCATTGCATGATCAGCCACGTGATCAGTGCATGATAGCCACGTGATCAGTGCATGATCAGTCACGTGATCAGTGCATGATCAGTCACGTGATCAGTGCATGATCAGTTACGTGATCAGTGCATGATCAGTCACGTGACCAGTGCATGGTAGCTACGTGATCAGTGCATGATCAGCCACGTGATCAGTGCATGATCAGCCACGTGATCAGTGCATGATCAGTCACGTGATCAGTGCATGATCAGCCACGTGATCAGTGCATGATAGCCACGTGATCAGTGCATGATCAGTCACGTGATCAGTGCATGATCAGTCACGTGATCAGTGCATGATCAGCACGTGATCAGTGCATGATCAGTCATGTATCAGTGCATGATAGCCCGTGATCAGTGCATGATCAGTCACGTGATCAGTGCATGATCAGCCACGTGATCAGTGCATGATAGCTACGTGATCAGTGCATGATCAGTCACGTGATCAGTGCATGATCAGCCACGTGATCAGTGCATGATCAGCCACGTGATCAGTGCATGACAACACGTGATCAGTGCATGATCAGCCACGTGATCAGTGCATGATAGCCACGTGATCAGTGCATGATCAGTCACGTGATCAGTGTATGATCAGCCACGTGAACAGTGCATGCTCAGTCACGTGATCAGGGCCTGCTGAGCTGCGTGATTACTGTCTGCTCATCTGCTTGACAATTGCCAGCTGAGCTGCACGATTCCTGCCTGTCATCTGCTTGACAATTGCCAGCTGTGCTGCATAATTCCTGCCTGCTCAGCTGCTTGATTATTGCCAGCTGAGCAGCATGATTTCTCACAGCTGAGTTCCATGATTATTGCCTACTGATTCGTGCCTACTCAGCTCTTTGTTCATTGCCTCCAGAGGCACATGATCAGTGTATGATACCAAACATGATCAGCGCATGATCAGTCACATGATCAGTGCATGATAAGCCACGTGATCAGTGCATGATCAGTCACGTGATCAGTGCATGATCAGCCACGTGATCAGTGCATGATCAGTCACGTGATCAGTGCATGATAGCTGCGTGATCAGTGCATGATCAGCCACGTGATCAGTGCATGATCAGTCACGTGATCAGTGCATGATCAGCCACGTGATCAGTGCATGATCAGTCACGTGACCAGTGCATGATAGCTACGTGATCAGTGCATGATCAGCCACGTGATCAGTGCATGATAGCCACGTGATCAGTGCATGATCAGTCACGTGATCAGTGCATGATCAGCCACGTGACAGTGCATGATATCAGTGCATGATAGCCACGTGATCAGTGCATGATAGCCACGTGATCAGTGCATGATCAGTCAAGTGATACGTGTGTGATAAGCCACGTGATCAGTGCATGATAGCCACGTGATCAGTGCATGATAGCCACGTGATCAGTGCATGATTAGTCACGTGATCAGTGCATGATCAGTCACGTGATACGTGTGTGATCAGCCACCGGATCAGTGCATGATGAGCCACGTGATCAGTGCAGGATCAATTACGTGATCAGTGCATGATCAGTCACGTGACCAGTACATGGTTGCTACGTGATCGTTGCATGATCAGCCACGTGAGCAGAGCATGATAGCCACGTGATCAGTGCATGATCAGTCACGTGATCAGTACATGATCAGTCACGTTAACAGTGCATGATCATTTACGTGATCTGTGCATGATCAGTCACGTGACCAGTATCTGGTAGCTACGTGATCATTCCATGACGAACCACGTGAGCAGTGCATGATAGCCACGTGATGTGTGCATGATCAGTTACGTGAGCAGAGTATGATCAGCCACGTGATCAGTGCATGAGTGCCACGTGATCAGTGCATGATATGTCACGTGACAGGTGTGTGATCAGCCACGTGAACAGTGCATGATCAGCCACGTGATCAGTGCATGATAGCCACGTGATCAGTGCATGGTCAGACACGTGAACAGTGTATGATCAGCCACGTGATCAGTGCATGATATCCAAGTGATCAGTGCATGATCAATCACGTGATCAGAGTATGATCAGCAACGTGAACAGTGCATGCTCAGTCACGTGATCAGGGCCTGCTGAGCTGCGTGATTACTGTCTGCTCATCTGCTTGACAATTGCCAGCTGAGCTGCACGATTCCTGCCTGTCATCTGCTTGACAATTGCCAGCTGTGCTGCGTAATTCCTGCCTGCTCAGCTGCTTGATTATTGCCAGCTGAGCAGCATGATTCCTCACACCTGAGTTCCATGATTATTGCCTGCTGACTGTTTGATTCGTGCCTACTCAGCTCTTTGTTTATTGCCTCCAGAGGCACATGATCAGTGTATGATAGCAAACATGATCAGCGCATGATCAGTCACATGATCAGCGCCATTAAGTCACGTGATCACTACATGATAGTCACGTGATCAGTCCATGCTCAGTCACGGTATCAGTGCATGATCAGCCACGTGATCAGTGCATGATCTGTCACATGATTAGTGTATGATCATCCACGTGATCAGTGCATGGGCAGTCATGTGATCAGTGCATGATATAGACGTGATCAGTGCATGATCAGTCTCGTGATCAGTGCATGATAGCCACGTGATCAGTGCATGATCAGTCACCTGATGGGTGTATGATCATTCACGTGACCTGTACATGGTAGCTACATGATCATTGCATGATCAGCCACGTGAGTAGTGCATGATAGCCACGTGATCACTGCATGATCAGTCACGTGATCAGTGCATGATCAGTCATGTGACCAGTACATGGTAGCAGCGTGATCATGCATGATCAGCCACGTGATCAGTGCATGATCAGCCACGTGATCAGTGCATGATCAGCCACGTGATCAGTGCATGATCAGTCACGTGACCAGTGCATGGTAGCCACGTGATCAGTGCATGATCAGCCACGTGATCAGTGCATGATAGCCACGTGATCAGTGCATGATCAGTCACGTGATCAGTGCATGATCAGTCACGTGATCAGTGCATGATCAGCCACGTGATCAGTGCATGATCAGCCACGTGATCAGTGCATGATCAGCCACGTGATCAGTGCATGATAGCCACGTGATCAGTGCATGATCAGTCACGTGATCAGTGCATGATCAGTCACGTGATCAGTGCATGATCAGCCACGTGATCAGTGCATGATCAGCCACGTGATCAGTGCATGATCAATTACGTGATCAGTGCATGATCAGTCACGTGATCAGTGCATGGTAGCTACGTGATCATTGCATGATCAGCCACGTGATCAGTGCATGATAGCCACGTGATCAGTGCATGATCAGTCACGTGATCAGTGCATGATCAGTCACGTGATCAGTGCATGATCAGCCACGTGATCAGTGCATGATCAGCCACGTGATCAGTGCATGATCAATTACGTGATCAGTGCATGATCAGTCACGTGATCAGTGCATGGTAGCTACGTGATCAGTGCATGATCAGCCACGTGATCAGTGCATGATAGCCACGTGATCAGTGCATGATCAGTCACGTGATCAGTGCATGATCAGCCACGTGATCAGTGCATGATCAGTCATGTGTCAGTGCATGATAGCCCGTGATCAGTGCATGATCAGTCCCGTGATCAGTGCATGATCAGCCACGTGATCAGTGCATGATCAGCCACGTGATCAGTGCATGATCAGTCACGTGATCAGTGCATGATCAGTCACGTGATCAGTGTGTGATCAGCCACGTGATCAGTGCATGATCAGTCACGTGATCAGGGCTGCTGAGCTGCGTGATTACTGTCTGTCATCTGCTTGACAATTGCCACCTGTGCTGCGTAATTCCTGCCTGCTCATCTACTTGATTATTGCCAGCTGAGCAGCATGATTTCTCAGAGCTGAGTTCCATGATTATAGCCTGCTGACTGATTCCTGCCTACTCAGCTCTATGTTCATTGCCTCCAGAAGCACATGATCAGTGTATGACACCAAACATGATCAGTGCATGATCAGTCACATGATCAGTGCATGATAAGCCACGTGATCAGTGCATGATCAGTTACGTGATCAGTGCATGATCAGTCACGTGATCAGTGCATGATAGCCACGTGATCAGTGCATGATCAGCCACGTGATCAGTGCATGATCAGTCACGTGATCAGTATATGGTAGCCACGTGATCAGTGCATGATCAGCCACGTGATCAGTGCATGATAGCCACGTGATCAGTGCATGATCAGCCACGTGATCAGTGCATGATCAGTCACGTGATCAGTGCATGATCAGACACGTGATCAGTGTATGATCAGCCACGTGATCAGTGCATGATATCCACGTGATCAGTGCATGATCAGTCACGTGATCAGTGTATGATCAGCCACGTGAACAGTGCATGCTCAGTCACGTGATCAGGGCCTGCTGAGCTGCGTGATTACTGTCTGCTCATCTGCTTGACAATTGCCAGCTGAGCTGCACGATTCCTGCCTGTCATCTGCTTGACAATTGCCAGCTGTGCTGCGTAATTCCTGCCTGCTCAGCTGCTTGATTATTGCCAGCTGAGCAGCATGATTCCTCACACCTGAGTTCCATGATTATTGCCTGCTGACTGTTTGATTCGTGCCTACTCAGCTCTTTGTTTATTGCCTCCAGAGGCACATGATCAGTGTATGATAGCAAACATGATCAGCGCATGATCAGTCACATGATCAGTGCCATTAAGTCACGTGATCACTACATGATAGTCATGTGATCAGTCCATGCTCAGTCACGTATCAGTGCATGATCAGCCACGTGATCAGTGCATGATCAGCCACGTGATCAGTGCATGATAGCCACGTGATCAGTGCATGATCAGTCACGTGATCAGTGCATGATCAGGCACGTGATCAGTGCATGATCAGCCACGTGATCAGTGCATGATCAGTCACCTGATGGGTGTATGATCAGTCACGTGACCAGTACATGGTAGCTACATGATCATTGCATGATCAGCCACGTGAGTAGTGCATGATAGCCACGTGATCAGTGCATGATCAGTCACGTGATCAGTGCATGATCAGTCATGTGATCAGTGCATGATCAGGCACGTGATCAGTGCATGATCAGCCACGTGATCAGTGCATGATAGCCACGTGATCAGTGCATGATCAGTCACGTGATCAGTGCATGATCAGTCACGTGATCAGTGCATGATCAGCCACGTGATCAGTGCATGATCAGCCACGTGATCAGTGCATGATCAATTACGTGATCAGTGCATGATCAGTCACGTGATCAGTACATGGTAGCTACGTGATCATTGCATGATCAGCCACGTGATCAGTGCATGATAGCCACGTGATCAGTGCATGATCAGTCACGTGATCAGTGCATGATCAGTCACGTGATCAGTGCATGATCAGTCACGTGACCAGTGCATGGTAGCCACGTGATCAGTGCATGATCAGCCACGTGATCAGTGCATGATAGCCACGTGATCAGTGCATGATCAGTTACGTGATCAGTGCATGATCAGCCACGTGATCAGTGCATGATGCCACGTGATCAGTGCATGATCAGCCACGTGATCAGTGCATGATCAGCCACGTGATCAGTGCATGATCAGTCACGTGATCAGTGCATGATCAGTCACGTGATCAGTGCATGATCATCACGTGATCAGTGCATGTGGAGTCATGTATCAATGCATGATAGCCCGTGATCAGTGCATGATCAGTCCCGTGATCAGTGCATGATCAGCCACGTGATCAGTGCATGATAGCTACGTGATCAGTGCATGATCAGTTACGTGATCAGTGCATGATCAGCCACGTGATCAGTGCATGATCAGCCACGTGATCAGTGCATGACAATTACGTGATCAGTGCATGATCAGTCACGTGATCAGTGTATGATCAGCCACGTGAACAGTGCATGCTCAGTCACGTGATCAGGGCCTGCTGAGCTGCGTGATTACTGTCTGCTCATCTGCTTGACAATTGCCAGCTGAGCTGCACGATTCCTGCCTGTCATCACCTTGACAATTGCCACCTGTGCTGCATAATTCCTGCCTGCTCATCTACTTGATTATTGCCAGCTGAGCAGCATGATTTCTCAGAGCTGAGTTCCATGATTATAGCCTGCCTACTCAGCTCTTTGTTCATTGCCTCCAGATGCACATGATCAGTGTATGACACCAAACATGATCAGCACATGATCAGTCACATGATCAGTGCATGATAAGCCACGTGATCAGTGCATGATCAGTTACGTGATCAGTGCATGATCAGTCACGTGACCAGTACATGGTAGCTGCGTGATCAGTGCATGATCAGCCACGTGATCAGTGCATGATAGCCACGTGATCAGTGCATGATCAGTCACGTGATCAGTGCATGATCAGTCACGTGATCAGTGCATGATCAGCCACGTGATCAGTGCATGATCAGTCACGTGATCAGTGCATGATCAGTCACGTGACCAGTGCATGGTAGCCACGTGATCAGTGCATGATCAGCCACGTGATCAGTGCATGATCAGCCACGTGATCAGTGCATGATCAGTTACGTGATCAGTGTATGATCAGCCACGTGATCAGTGCATGGTCAGACACGTGATCAGTGTATGATCAGCCACGTGATCAGTGCATGATATCCAAGTGATCAGTGCATGATCAATCACGTGATCAGTGTATGATCAGCCACGTGAACAGTGCATGCTCAGTCACGTGATCAGGGCCTGCTGAGCTGCGTGATTACTGTCTGCTCATCTGCTTGACAATTGCCAGCTGAGCTGCATGATTCCTGCCTGTCATCTGCTTGACAATTGCCAGCTGTGCTGCGTAATTCCTGCCTGCTCAGCTGCTTGATTATTGCCAGCTGAGCAGCATGATTCCTCACAGCTGAGTTCCATGATTATTGCCTGCTGACTGTTTGATTCGTGCCTACTCAGCTCTTTGTTTATTGCCTCCAGAGGCACATGATCAGTGTATGATAGCAAACATGATCAGCGCATGATCAGTCACATGATCAGCGCCATTAAGTCACGTGATCACTACATGATAGTCATGTGATCAGTCCATGCTCAGTCACGGTATCAGTGCATGATCAGCCACGTGATCAGTGCATGATCAGCCACGTGATCAGTGCATGATCAGCCACGTGATCAGTGCATGATCAGTCACGTGATCAGTGCATGATCAGTCACGTGATCAGTGTGTGATCAGCCACGTGATCAGTGCATGATCAGTCACGTGATCAGGGCTGCTGAGCTGCGTGATTACTGTCTGCTCATCTGCTTGACAATTGCCAGCTGAGCTGCACGATTCCTGCCTGTCATCTGCTTGACAATTGCCACCTGTGCTGCGTAATTCCTGCCTGCTCATCTACTTGATCATTGCCAGCTGAGCAGCATGATTTCTCAGAGCTGAGTTCCATGATTATAGCCTGCTGACTGACTCCTGCCTACTCAGCTCTATGTTCATTGCCTCCAGAGGCACATGATCAGTGTGTGACACCAAACATGATCAGTGCATGATCAGTCACATGATCAGTGCATGATAAGCCACGTGATCAGTGCATGATCAGTTACGTGATCAGTGCATGATCAGTCACGTGATCAGTGCATGGTAGCTGCGTGATCAGTGCATGATCAGCCACGTGATCAGTGCATGATCAGCCACGTGATCAGTGCATGATCAGTCACGTGATCAGTATATGGTAGCCACGTGATCAGTGCATGATCAGCCACGTGATCAGTGCATGATAGCCACGTGATCAGTGCATGATCAGCCACGTGATCAGTGCATGATCAGTCACGTGATCAGTGCATGATCAGACACGTGATCAGTGTATGATCAGCCACGTGATCAGTGCATGATATCCACGTGATCAGTGCATGATCAGTCACGTGATCAGTGTATGATCAGCCACGTGAACAGTGCATGCTCAGTCACGTGATCAGGGCCTGCTGAGCTGCGTGATTACTGTCTGCTCATCTGCTTGACAATTGCCAGCTGAGCTGCACGATTCCTGCCTGTCATCTGCTTGACAATTGCCAGCTGTGCTGCGTAATTCCTGCCTGCTCAGCTGCTTGATTATTGCCAGCTGAGCAGCATGATTCCTCACACCTGAGTTCCATGATTATTGCCTGCTGACTGTTTGATTCGTGCCTACTCAGCTCTTTGTTTATTGCCTCCAGAGGCACATGATCAGTGTATGATAGCAAACATGATCAGCGCATGATCAGTCACATGATCAGCGCCATTAAGTCACGTGATCACTACATGATAGTCATGTGATCAGTCCATGCTCAGTCACGGTATCAGTGCATGATCAGCCACGTGATCAGTGCATGATCAGCCACGTGATCAGTGCATGATCAGCCACGTGATCAGTGCATGATCATCCACGTGATCAGTGCATGATCAGTACGTGATCAGTGCATGATCAGTCACGTGATCAGTGCATGATCAGTCACGTGATCAGTGCATGATCAGCCACGTGATCAGTGCATGATAGCCACGTGATCAGTGCATGATCAGTCACGTGATCAGTGCATGATCAGTCACGTGATCAGTGCATGATCAGGCACGTGATCAGTGCATGATCAGTCACGTGATCAGTGCATGATAGCCACGTGATCAGTGCATGATCAGTCACGTGATCAGTGCATGATCAGTCACGTGATCAGTGCATGATCAGCCACGTGATCAGTGCATGATCAGTCACGTGACCAGTGCATGATAGCTGCGTGATCAGTGCATGATCAGCCACGTGATCAGTGCATGATAGCCACGTGATCAGTGCATGATCAGTCACGTGATCAGTGCATGATCAGCCACGTGATCAGTGCATGATCAGTCACGTGATCAGTGCATGGTAGCTACGTGATCAGTGCATGATCAGCCACGTGATCAGTGCATGATAGCCACGTGATCAGTGCATGATCAGCCACGTGATCAGTGCATGATCAGCCACGTGATCAGTGCATGATCAGTCACGTGATCAGTGCATGATCAGCCACGTGATCAGTGCATGATCAGCCACGTGATCAGTGCATGATCAGTCACGTGATCAGTGCATGATCAGTCACGTGATCAGTGCATGATAGCCACGTGATCAGTGCATGATCAGCCACGTGATCAGTGCATGATAGCCACGTGATCAGTGCATGATAGCCACGTGATCAGTGCATGATCAGCCACGTGATCAGTGCATGATCAGCCACGTGATCAGTGCATGATCATTACGTGATCAGTGCATGATCAGTCACGTGACCAGTACATGGTAGCTACGTGATCATTGCATGATCAGCCACGTGAGCAGTGCATGATAGCCACGTGATCAGTGCATGATCAGTTACGTGATCAGTGCATGATCAGCCACGTGATCAGTGCATGATGCCACGTGATCAGTGCATGATCAGTCACGTGACAGTGTATGATCAGCCACGTGATCAGTGCATGATCAGCCACGTGATCAGTGCATGATAGCCACGTGATCAGTGCATGATCAGTTACGTGATCAGTGTATGATCAGCCACGTGATCAGTGCATGATCAGTCACGTGATCAGTGCATGATCAGCCACGTGATCAGTGCATGATCAGCCACGTGATCAGTGCATGATCAGCCACGTGATCAGTGCATGATCAGTCACGTGATCAGTGCATGATCAGCCACGTGATCAGTGCATGATCAGCCACGTGATCAGTGCATGATCAGCCACGTGATCAGTGCATGATAGCCACGTGATCAGTGCATGATCAATCACGTGATCAGTGTATGATCAGCCACGTGAACAGTGCATGCTCAGTCACGTGATCAGGGCCTGCTGAGCTGCGTGATTACTGTCTGCTCATCTGCTTGACAATTGCCAGCTGAGCTGCACGATTCCTGCCTGTCATCTGCTTGACAATTGCCAGCTGTGCTGCGTAATTCCTGCCTGCTCAGCTGCTTGATTATTGCCAGCTGAGCAGCATGATTCCTCACACCTGAGTTCCATGATTCTTGCCTGCTGACTGTTTGATTCGTGCCTACTCAGCTCTTTGTTTATTGCCTCCAGAGGCACATGATCAGTGTATGATAGCAAACATGATCAGCGCATGATCAGTCACATGATCAGCGCCATTAAGTCACGTGATCACTACATGATAGTCATGTGATCAGTCCATGCTCAGTCACGGTATCAGTGCATGATCAGCCACGTGATCAGTGCATGATCTGTCACATGATTAGTGTATGATCATCCACGTGATCAGTGCATGGGCAGTCATGTGATCAGTGCATGATATAGACGTGATCAGTGCATGATCAGTCTCGTGATCAGTGCATGATAGCCACGTGATCAGTGCATGATCAGTCACCTGATGGGTGTATGATCATTCACGTGACCTGTACATGGTAGCTACATGATCATTGCATGATCAGCCACGTGAGTAGTGCATGATAGCCACGTGATCAGTGCATGATCAGTCACGTGATCAGTGCATGATCAGTCATGTGACCAGTACATGGTAGCTGCGTGATCATGCATGATCAGCCACGTGATCAGTGCATGATCAGTCACGTGATCAGTGCATGATCAGTCACGTGATCAGTGCATGATCAGCCACGTGATCAGTGCATGATCAGGCACGTGATCAGTGCATGATCAGCCACGTGATCAGTGCATGATAGCCACGTGATCAGTGCATGATCAGTCACGTGATCAGTGCATGATCAGTCACGTGATCAGTGCATGATCAGCCACGTGATCAGTGCATGATCAGCCACGTGATCAGTGCATGATCAATTACGTGATCAGTGCATGATCAGTCACGTGACCAGTACATGGTAGCTACGTGATCATTGCATGATCAGCCACGTGATCAGTGCATGATAGCCACGTGATCAGTGCATGATCAGTCACGTGATCAGTGCATGATCAGCCACGTGATCAGTGCATGTCAGTCATGTAGTCAGTGCATGATAGCCGTGATCAGTGCATGATCAGTCCCGTGATCAGTGCATGATCAGCCACGTGATCAGTGCATGATAGCCACGTGATCAGTGCATGATCAGTCACGTGATCAGTGCATGATCAGTCACGTGATCAGTGTATGATCAGCCACGTGAACAGTGCATGCTCAGTCACGTGATCAGGGCCTGCTGAGCTGCGTGATTACTGTCTGCTCATCTGCTTGACAATTGCCAGCTGAGCTGCACGATTCCTGCCTGTCATCTGCTTGACAATTGCCAGCTGTGCTGCGTAATTCCTGCCTGCTCAGCTGCTTGATTATTGCCAGCTGAGCAGCATGATTCCTCACAGCTGAGTTCCATGATTATTGCCTGCTGACTGATTCGTGCCTACTCAGCTCTTTGTTCATTGCCTCCAGAGGCACATGATCAGTGTATGATACCAAACATGATCAGTGCATGATCAGTCACATGATCAGTGCATGATAAGCCACGTGATCAGTGCATGATCAGTCATGTGATCAGTGCATGATCAGTCACGTGATCAGTGCATGATAGCCACGTGATCAGTGCATGATCAGCCACGTGATCAGTGCATGATCAGTCACGTGATCAGTGCATGATAGCCACGTGATCAGTGCATGATCAGTCACGTGATCAGTGCATGATCAGTCACGTGATCAGTGCATGATCAGCCACGTGATCAGTGCATGATCAGTCACGTGATCAGTGCATGATCAGCCACGTGATCAGTGCATGATAGCCACGTGATCAGTGCATGATCAGTCACGTGATCAGTGCATGATCAGTCACGTGATCAGTGCATGATCAGCCACGTGATCAGTGCATGATCAGCCACGTGATCAGTGCATGATCAGTCACGTGATCAGTGCATGATCAGTCACGTGATCAGTGCATGATAGCTACGTGATCAGTGCATGATCAGCCACGTGATCAGTGCATGATAGCCACGTGATCAGTGCATGATCAGCCACGTGATCAGTGCATGATCAGTCACGTGATCAGTGCATGATCAGCCACGTGATCAGTGCATGATCAGGCACGTGATCAGTGCATGATCAGCCACGTGATCAGTGCATGATAGCCACGTGATCAGTGCATGATCAGTCACGTGATCAGTGCATGATCAGTCACGTGATCAGTGCATGATCAGCCACGTGATCAGTGCATGATCAGCCACGTGATCAGTGCATGATCAGTTACGTGATCAGTGCATGATCAGTCACGTGATCAGTGCATGGTAGCTACGTGATCATTGCATGATCAGCCACGTGATCAGTGCATGATAGCCACGTGATCAGTGCATGATCAGCCACGTGATCAGTGCATGATCAGTCACGTGATCAGTGCATGATCAGTCACGTGATCAGTGCATGATCAGCCACGTGATCAGTGCATGTCAGTCATGTGTCAGTGCATGATAGCACGTGATCAGTGCATGATCAGTCCCGTGATCAGTGTATGATCAGCCACGTGATCAGTGCATGATCAGCCACGTGATCAGTGCATGATCAGTCACGTGATCAGTGCATGATCAGTCACGTGATCAGTGTATGATCAGCCACGTGAACAGTGCATGCTCAGTCACGTGATCAGGGCCTGCTGAGCTGCGTGATTACTGTCTGCTCATCTGCTTGACAATTGCCAGCTGAGCTGCACGATTCCTGCCTGTCATCTGCTTGACAATTGCCAGCTGTGCTGCGTAATTCCTGCCTGCTCAGCTGCTTGATTATTGCCAGCTGAGCAGCATGATTTCTCAGAGCTGAGTTCCATGATTATTGCCTGCTGACTGATTCGTGCCTACTCAGCTCTTTGTTCATTGCCTCCAGAGGCACATGATCAGTGTATGACACCAAACATGATCAGCACATGATCAGTCACATGATCAGTGCATGATAAGCCACGTGATCAGTGCATGATCAGTTATGTGATCAGTGCATGATCAGTCATGTGATCAGTGCATGTAGCTACGTGATCAGTGCATGATCAGCCACGTGATCAGTGCATGATAGCCACGTGATCAGTGCATGATCAGTCACGTGATCAGTGCATGATCAGTCACGTGATCAGTGCATGATCAGTCACGTGATCAGTGCATGATAGCCACGTGATCAGTGCATGATCAGTCACGTGATACGTGTGTGATCAGCCACGTGATCAGTGCATGATATCCACGTGATCAGTGCATGATAGCCACGTGATCAGTGCATGATTAGTCACGTGATCAGTGCATGATCAGTCACGTGATACGTGTGTGATCAGCCACGTGATCAGTGCATGATGAGCCACGTGATCAGTGCAGGATCAATTACGTGATCAGTGCATGATCAGTCACGTGACCAGTACATGGTTGCTACGTGATCATTGCATGATCAGCCACGTGAGCAGAGCATGATAGCCACGTGATCAGTGCATGATCAGTCACGTGATCAGTACATGATCAGTCACGTGAACAGTGCATGATCATTTACGTGATCTGTGCATGATCAGTCACGTGACCAGTATATGGTAGCTACGTGATCATTCCATGACGAGCCACGTGAGCAGTGCATGATAGCCACGTGATGTGTGCATGATGAGTTACGTGAGCAGAGTATGATCAGCCACGTGATCAGTGCATGAGTGCCACGTGATCAGTGCATGATATGTCACGTGACAGGTGTGTGATCAGCCACGTGAACAGTGCATGTTCAGCCACGTGATCAGTGCATGATAGCCACGTGATCAGTGCATTATCAGTTACGTGAGCAGTGTATGATCAGCCACGTGATCAGTGCATGGTCAGACACGTGAACAGTGTATGATCAGCCACGTGATCAGTGCATGATATCCAAGTGATCAGAGCATGGTCAATCACGTGATCAGTGTATGATCAGCCACGTGAACAGTGCATGCTCAGTCACGTGATCTGGGCCTGCTGAGCTGCGTGATTACTGTCTGCTCATCTGCTTGACAATTGCCAGCTGAGCTGCAGGATTCCTGCCTGTCATCTGCTTGACAATTGTCAGCTGTGCTGCGTAATTCCTGCCTGCTCAGCTGCTTGATTATTGCCAGCTGAGCAGCATGATTCTTCACACCTGAGTTCCATGATTATTGCCTGCTGACTGTTTGATTCGTGCCTACTCAGCTCTTTGTTTATTGCCTCCAGAGGCACATGATCAGTGTATGATCAGTCACATGATCAGCGCCATTAAGTCACGTGATCACTACATGATAGTCATGTGATCAGTCCATGCTCAGTCACGGTATCAGTGCATGATCAGCCACGTGATCAGTGCATGATCTGTCACATGATTAGTGTATGATCATCCACGTGATCAGTGCATGGGCAGTCATGTGATCAGTGCATGATATAGACGTGATCAGTGCATGATCAGTCTCCTGATCAGTGCATGATAGCCACGTGATCAGTGCATGATCAGTCACCTGATGGGTGTATGATCATTCACGTGACCTGTACATGGTAGCTACATGATCATTGCATGATCAGCCACGTGAGTAGTGCATGATAGCCACGTGATCACTGCATGATCAGTCACGTGATCAGTGCATGATCAGTCATGTGATCAGTGCATGATCAGGCACGTGATCAGTGCATGATCAGCCACGTGATCAGTGCATGATAGCCACGTGATCAGTGCATGATCAGTCACGTGATCAGTGCATGATCAGTCACGTGATCAGTGCATGATCAGCCACGTGATCAGTGCATGATCAGTCACGTGATCAGTGCATGTAGCTACGTGATCAGTGCATGATCAGCCACGTGATCAGTGCATGATAGCCACGTGATCAGTGCATGATCAGTCACGTGATCAGTGCATGATCAGCCACGTGATCAGTGCATGATCAGTCACGTGATCAGTGCATGATAGACGTGATCAGTGCATGATCAGTCACGTGATCAGTGCATGATCAGCCACGTGATCAGTGCATGATAGCCACGTGATCAGTGCATGATAGCCACGTGATCAGTGCATGATCAGTCACGTGATCAGTGCATGATCAGCCACGTGATCAGTGCATGATAGCCACGTGATCAGTGCATGATCAGCCACGTGATCAGTGCATGATCAGCCACGTGATCAGTGCATGATCAGTCACGTGATCAGTGCATGATCAGCCACGTGATCAGTGCATGATCAGTCACGTGATCAGTGCATGATCAGTCACGTGATCAGTGCATGATCATCCACGTGATCAGTGCATGTCAGTCATGTGACAGTGCATGATAGCCCGTGATCAGTGCATGATCAGTCCGTGATCAGTGCATGATCAGCCACGTGATCAGTGCATGATAGCCACGTGATCAGTGCATGATCAGCCACGTGATCAGTGCATGATCAGCCACGTGATCAGTGCATGATCATTACGTGATCAGTGCATGATCAGCCACGTGATCAGTGCATGATAGCCACGTGATCAGTGCATGATCAGTCACGTGATCAGTGTATGATCAGCCACGTGAACAGTGCATGCTCAGTCACGTGATCAGGGCCTGCTGAGCTGCGTGATTACTGTCTGCTCATCTGCTTGACAATTGCCAGCTGAGCTGCACGATTCCTGCCTGTCATCTGCTTGACAATTGCCAGCTGTGCTGCATAATTCCTGCCTGCTCAGCTGCTTGATTATTGCCAGCTGAGCAGCATGATTCCTCACAGCTGAGTTCCATGATTATTGCCTGCTGACTGATTCGTGCCTACTCAGCTCTTTGTTCATTGCCTCCAGAGGCACATGATCAGTGTATGATAGCAAACATGATCAGTGCATGATCAGTCACATGATCAGTGCATGATAAGCCACGTGATCAGTGCATGATCAGTCATGTGATCAGTGCATGATCAGTCATGTGATCAGTGCATGTAGCTGCGTGATCAGTGCATGATCAGCCACGTGATCAGTGCATGATCAGTCACGTGATCAGTGCATGATCAGTCACGTGATCAGTGCATGATCAGCCACGTGATCAGTGCATGATAGCCACGTGATCAGTGCATGATCAGCCACGTGATCAGTGCATGATCATTCACGTGATCAGTGCATGATCAGTCACGTGATCAGTGCATGATCAGCCACGTGATCAGTGCATGATCAGCCACGTGATCAGTGCATGATCAGTCACGTGATCAGTGCATGATCAGTCACGTGACCAGTACATGGTAGCTACGTGATCATTGCATGATCAGCCACGTGATCAGTGCATGATAGCCACGTGATCAGTGCATGATCAGCCACGTGATCAGTGCATGATCAGCCACGTGATCAGTGCATGATCAGTCACGTGATCAGTGCATGATAGCCACGTGATCAGTGCATGATCAGCCACGTGATCAGTGCATGAAGCCACGTGATCAGTGCATGATCAGCCACGTGATCAGTGCATGATGAGCCACGTGATCAGTGCATGATCAATTACGTGATCAGTGCATGATCAGTCACGTGACCAGTACATGGTTGCTACGTGATCGTTGCATGATCAGCCACGTGAGCAGTGCATGATAGCCACGTGATCAGTGCATGATCAGTCACGTGATCAGTACATGATCAGTCACGTGAACAGTGCATGATCATTTACGTGATCTGTGCATGATCAGTCACGTGACCAGTATATGGTAGCTACGTGATCATTCCATGACGAGCCACGTGAGCAGTGCATGATAGCCACGTGATGTGTGCATGATCAGTTACGTGAGCAGAGTATGATCAGCCACGTGATCAGTGCATGAGTGCCACGTGATCAGTGCATGATATGTCACGTGACAGGTGTGTGATCAGCCACGTGAACAGTGCATGTTCAGCCACGTGATCAGTGCATGATAGCCACGTGATCAGTGCATGATCAGTTACGTGAGCAGTGTATGATCAGCCACGTGATCAGTGCATGGTCAGACACGTGAACAGTGTATGATCAGCCACGTGATCAGTGCATGATATCCAAGTGATCAGTGCATGATCATCACGTGATCAGTGTATGATCAGCCACGTGAACAGTGCATGCTCAGTCACGTGATCAGTGCCTGCTGAGCTGCGTGATTCCTGCCTGCTCAGCTGCTTGATTATTGCCAGCTGAGCAGCATGATTCCTCACACCTGAGTTCCATGATTATTGCCTGCTGACTGTTTGATTCGTGCCTACTCAGCTCTTTGTTTATTGCCTCCAGAGGCACATGATCAGTGTATGATAGCAAACATGATCAGTGCATGATCAGTCACATGATCAGTGCCATTAAGTCACGTGATCACTACATGATAGTCATGTGATCAGTCCATGCTCAGTCACGGTATCAGTGCATGATCAGCCACGTGATCAGTGCATGATAGCCACGTGATCAGTGCATGATCAGTCACGTGATCAGTGCATGATCAGTCACGTGATCAGTGCATGATAGCTACGTGATCAGTGCATGATCAGCCACGTGATCAGTGCATGATAGCCACGTGATCAGTGCATGATCAGTCACGTGATCAGTGCATGATCAGTCACGTGATCAGTGCATGATCAGGCACGTGATCAGTGCATGATCAGCCACGTGATCAGTGCATGATAGCCACGTGATCAGTGCATGATCAGTCACGTGATCAGTGCATGATCATCCACGTGATCAGTGCATGTCAGTCATGTAGTCAGTGCATGATAGCCACGTGATCAGTGCATGATCAGTCACGTGATCAGTGCATGATCAGCCACGTGATCAGTGCATGATAGCCACGTGATCAGTGCATGATCAGTCACGTGATCAGTGCATGATCAGTCACGTGATCAGTGTGTGATCAGCCACGTGAACAGTGCATGCTCAGTCACGTGATCAGGGCCTGCTGAGCTGCGTGATTACTGTCTGCTCATCTGCTTGACAATTGCCAGCTGAGCTGCACGATTCCTGCCTGTCATCTGCTTGACAATTGCCACCTGTGCTGCGTAATTCCTGCCTGCTCATCTACTTGATTATTGCCAGCTGAGCAGCATGATTTCTCAGAGCTGAGTTCCATGATTATAGCCTGCTGACTGATTCCTGCCTACTCAGCTCTATGTTCATTGCCTCCAGAGGCACATGATCAGTGTATGACACCAAACATGATCAGCACATGATCAGTCACATGATCAGTGCATGATAAGCCACGTGATCAGTGCATGATCAGTTACGTGATCAGTGCATGATCAGTCACGTGATCAGTGCATGTAGCTGCGTGATCAGTGCATGATCAGCCACGTGATCAGTGCATGATAGCCACGTGATCAGTGCATGATCAGTCACGTGATCAGTGCATGATCAGTCACGTGATCAGTGCATGATAGCCACGTGATCAGTGCATGATCAGTCACGTGATAGTGCATGATCAGCCACGTGATCAGTGCATGATATCCACGTGATCAGTGCATGATAGCCACGTGATCAGTGCATGATCAGTCACGTGATCAGTGCATGATCAGTCACGTGATAGTGTGTGATCAGCCACGTGATCAGTGCATGATGAGCCACGTGATCAGTGCATGATCAATTACGTGATCAGTGCATGATCAGTCACGTGACCAGTACATGGTTGCTACGTGATCAGTGCATGATCAGCCACGTGATCAGTGCATGATAGCCACGTGATCAGTGCATGATCAGTCACGTGATCAGTGCATGATCAGTCACGTGATCAGTGCATGATCATTTACGTGATCAGTGCATGATCAGTCACGTGATCAGTATATGGTAGCTACGTGATCATGCATGATCAGCCACGTGATCAGTGCATGATAGCCACGTGATCAGTGCATGATCAGTTACGTGATCAGTGTATGATCAGCCACGTGATCAGTGCATGAGTACCACGTGATCAGTGCATGATAGTCACGTGACAGTGTGTGATCAGCCACGTGATCAGTGCATGATCAGCCACGTGATCAGTGCATGATAGCCACGTGATCAGTGCATGATCAGTTACGTGATCAGTGCATGATCAGCCACGTGATCAGTGCATGATCAGACACGTGATCAGTGCATGATCAGCCACGTGATCAGTGCATGATATCCACGTGATCAGTGCATGATCAGTCACGTGATCAGTGCATGATCAGTCACGTGATCAGTGCATGATAGACGTGATCAGTGCATGATCAGTCACGTGATCAGTGCATGATCAGCCACGTGATCAGTGCATGATAGCCACGTGATCAGTGCATGATAGCCAGTGATCAGTGCATGATCAGTCACGTGATCAGTGCATGATCAGCCACGTGATCAGTGCATGATAGCCACTGATCAGTGCATGATCAGCCACGTGATCAGTGCATGATCAGCCACGTGATCAGTGCATGATCAGTCACGTGATCAGTGCATGATCAGTCACGTGATCAGTGCATGATCAGTCACGTGATCAGTGCATGATCAGCCACGTGATCAGTGCATGATCAGTCACGTGATCAGTGCATGATAGCCCGTGATCAGTGCATGATCAGTCACGTGATCAGTGCATGATCAGCCACGTGATCAGTGCATGATAGCCACGTGATCAGTGCATGATCAGCCACGTGATCAGTGCATGATAGCCACGTGATCAGTGCATGATCAGTACGTGATCAGTGCATGATCAGCCACGTGATCAGTGCATGATAGCCACGTGATCAGTGCATGATCAGTCACGTGATCAGTGTATGATCAGCCACGTGAACAGTGCATGCTCAGTCACGTGATCAGGGCCTGATGAGCTGCGTGATTACTGTCTGCTCATCTGCTTGACAATTGCCAGCTGAGCTGCACGATTCCTGCCTGTCATCTGCTTGACAATTGCCACCTGTGCTGCATAATTCCTGCCTGCTCAGCTGCTTGATTATTGCCAGCTGAGCAGCATGATTCCTCACAGCTGAGTTCCATGATTATAGCCTGCTGACTGATTCGTGCCTACTCAGCTCTTTGTTCATTGCCTCCAGAGGCACATGATCAGTGTATGACACCAAACATGATCAGTGCATGATCAGTCACATGATCAGTGCATGATAAGCCACGTGATCAGTGCATGATCAGTCATGTGATCAGTACATGTAGCTGTGTGATCAGTGCATGATCAGCCACGTGATCAGTGCATGATCAGCCACGTGATCAGTGCATGATCAGTCACGTGATAGTGTGTGATCAGCCACGTGATCAGTGCATGATATCCACGTGATCAGTGCATGATAGCCACGTGATCAGTGCATGATCAGTCACGTGATCAGTGCATGATCAGTCACGTGATACGTGTGTGATCAGCCACGTGATCAGTGCATGATGAGCCACGTGATCAGTGCATGATCAATTACGTGATCAGTGCATGATCAGTCACGTGACCAGTACATGGTTGCTACGTGATCATTGCATGATCAGCCACGTGAGCAGTGCATGATAGCCACGTGATCAGTGCATGATCAGTCACGTGATCAGTGCATGATCAGTCACGTGATCAGTGCATGATCATTTACGTGATCAGTGCATGATCAGTCACGTGACCAGTATATGGTAGCTACGTGATCATTCCATGACGAGCCACGTGAGCAGTGCATGATAGCCACGTGATGTGTGCATGATCAGTTACGTGAGCAGAGTATGATCAGCCACGTGATCAGTGCATGAGTGCCACGTGATCAGTGCATGATATGTCACGTGACAGTGTGTGATCAGCCACGTGATCAGTGCATGATCAGCCACGTGATCAGTGCATGATAGCCACGTGATCAGTGCATGATCAGTTACGTGAGCAGTGTATGATCAGCCACGTGATCAGTGCATGGTCAGACACGTGAACAGTGTATGATCAGCCACGTGATCAGTGCATGATATCCACGTGATCAGTGCATGATCATCACGTGATCAGTGTATGATCAGCCACGTGAACAGTGCATGCTCAGTCACGTGATCAGGGCCTGCTGAGCTGCGTGATTACTGTCTGCTCATCTGCTTGACAATTGCCAGCTGTGCTGCGTAATTCCTGCCTGCTCAGCTGCTTGATTATTGCCAGCTGAGCAGCATGATTCCTCACACCTGAGTTCCATGATTATTGCCTGCTGACTGTTTGATTCGTGCCTACTCAGCTCTTTGTTTATTGCCTCCAGAGGCACATGATCAGTGTATGATAGCAAACATGATCAGCGCATGATCAGTCACATGATCAGCGCCATTAAGTCACGTGATCACTACATGATAGTCATGTGATCAGTCCATGCTCAGTCACGGTATCAGTGCATGATCAGCCACGTGATCAGTGCATGATAGCCACGTGATCAGTGCATGATCAGTCACGTGATCAGTGCATGATCAGTCACGTGATCAGTGCATGTAGCTACGTGATCAGTGCATGATCAGCCACGTGATCAGTGCATGATAGCCACGTGATCAGTGCATGATCAGTCACGTGATCAGTGCATGATCAGTCACGTGATCAGTGCATGATCAGGCACGTGATCAGTGCATGATCAGCCACGTGATCAGTGCATGATAGCCACGTGATCAGTGCATGATCAGTCACGTGATCAGTGCATGATCATCACGTGATCAGTGCATGTCAGTCATGTATCAGTGCATGATAGCCCGTGATCAGTGCATGATCAGTCCCGTGATCAGTGCATGATCAGCCACGTGATCAGTGCATGATAGCCACGTGATCAGTGCATGATCAGTCACGTGATCAGTGCATGATCAGTCACGTGATCAGTGTATGATCAGCCACGTGATCAGTGCATGCTCAGTCACGTGATCAGGGCCTGCTGAGCTGCGTGATTACTGTCTGCTCATCTGCTTGACAATTGCCAGCTGAGCTGCACGATTCCTGCCTGTCATCTGCTTGACAATTGCCACCTGTGCTGCGTAATTCCTGCCTGCTCATCTACTTGATTATTGCCAGCTGAGCAGCATGATTTCTCAGAGCTGAGTTCCATGATTATAGCCTGCTGACTGATTCCTGCCTACTCAGCTCTATGTTCATTGCCTCCAGAGGCACATGATCAGTGTATGACACCAAACATGATCAGTGCATGATCAGTCACATGATCAGTGCATGATAAGCCACGTGATCAGTGCATGATCAGTCACGTGATCAGTGCATGATCAGTCATGTGATCAGTGCATGGTAGCCACGTGATCAGTGCATGATCAGCCACGTGATCAGTGCATGATAGCCACGTGATCAGTGCATGATCAGCCACGTGATCAGTGCATGATCAGCCACGTGATCAGTGCATGATAGCCACGTGATCAGTGCATGATCAGCCACGTGATCAGTGCATGATCAGTCACGTGATACATGTGTGATCAGCCACGTGATCAGTGCATGATGAGCCACGTGATCAGTGCAGGATCAATTACGTGATCAGTGCATGATCAGTCACGTGACCAGTACATGGTTGCTACGTGATCGTTGCATGATCAGCCACGTGAGCAGAGCATGATAGCCACGTGATCAGTGCATGATCAGTCACGTGATCAGTACATGATCAGTCACGTGAACAGTGCATGATCATTTACGTGATCTGTGCATGATCAGTCACGTGACCAGTATATGGTAGCTACGTGATCATTCCATGACGAGCCACGTGAGCAGTGCATGATAGCCACGTGATGTGTGCATGATGAGTTACGTGAGCAGAGTATGATCAGCCACGTGATCAGTGCATGAGTGCCACGTGATCAGTGCATGATATGTCACGTGACAGGTGTGTGATCAGCCACGTGAACAGTGCATGTTCAGCCACGTGATCAGTGCATGATAGCCACGTGATCAGTGCATGATCAGTTACGTGAGCAGTGTATGATCAGCCACGTGATCAGTGCATGGTCAGACACGTGAACAGTGTATGATCAGCCACGTGATCAGTGCATGATATCCAAGTGATCAGTGCATGATCATCACGTGATCAGTGTATGATCAGCCACGTGAACAGTGCATGCTCAGTCACGTGATCAGGGCCTGCTGAGCTGCGTGATTACTGTCTGCTCATCTGCTTGACAATTGCCAGCTGAGCTGCACGATTCCTGCCTGTCATCTGCTTGACAATTGCCAGCTGTGCTGCGTAATTCCTGCCTGCTCAGCTGCTTGATTATTGCCAGCTGAGCAGCATGATTCCTCACAGCTGAGTTCCATGATTATTGCCTGCTGACTGTTTGATTCGTGCCTACTCAGCTCTTTGTTTATTGCCTCCAGAGGCACATGATCAGTGTATGATAGCAAACATGATCAGTGCATGATCAGTCACATGATCAGCGCCATTAAGTCACGTGATCACTACATGATAGTCATGTGATCAGTCCATGCTCAGTCACGGTATCAGTGCATGATCAGCCACGTGATCAGTGCATGATCAGCCACGTGATCAGTTCATGATAGCCACGTGATCAGTGCATGATCAGTCACGTGATCAGTGCATGACCAGGCAGGTGATCAGTGCATGATCAGCCACGTGATCAGTGCATGATAGCCACGTGATCAGTGCATGATCAGTCACCTGATGGGTGTATGATCAGTCACGTGACCTGTACATGGTAGCTACATGATCATTGCATGATCAGCCACGTGAGTAGTGCATGATAGCCACGTGATCAGTGCATGATCAGTCACGTGATCAGTGCATGATCAGTCATGTGATCAGTGCATGACCAGGCACGTGATCAGTGCATGATCAGCCACGTGATCAGTGCATGATAGCCACGTGATCAGTGCATGATCAGTCACGTGATCAGTGCATGATCAGTCACGTGATCAGTGCATGATCAGCCACGTGATCAGTGCATGATCAGCCACGTGATCAGTGCATGATCAGTCACGTGATCAGTGCATGATCAGTCACGTGACCAGTGCATGGTAGCTACGTGATCAGTGCATGATCAGCCACGTGATCAGTGCATGATAGCCACGTGATCAGTGCATGATCAGTCACGTGATCAGTGCATGATCAGTCACGTGATCAGTGCATGATCAGTCACGTGATCAGTGCATGATCAGCCACGTGATCAGTGCATGATCAGTCACGTGATCAGTACATGATAGCTACGTGATCAGTGCATGATCAGCCACGTGATCAGTGCATGATAGCCACGTGATCAGTGCATGATCAGTCACATGATCAGTGCATGATCATCCACGTGATCAGTGCATGATCAGTCACGTGATCAGTGCATGATATAGGCGTGATCAGTGCATGATCAGTCACGTGATCAGTGCATGATCAGCCACGTGATCAGTGCATGATAGCCACGTGATGAGTGCATGATAGCCAGTGATCAGTGCATGATCAGTCACGTGATCAGTGCATGATCAGCCACGTGATCAGTGCATGATCAGCCACGTGATCAGTGTATGATCAGCCACGTGATCAGTGCATGGTCAGACACGTGAACAGTGTATGATCAGCCACGTGATCAGTGCATGATAGCCACGTGATCAGTGCATGATCAGTCACGTGATCAGTGTATGATCAGCCACGTGAACAGTGCATGCTCAGTCACGTGATCTGGGCCTGCTGAGCTGCGTGATTACTGTCTGCTCATCTGCTTGACAATTGCCAGCTGAGCTGCACGATTCCTGCCTGTCATCTGCTTGACAATTGCCAGCTGTGCTGCGTAATTCCTGCCTGCTCAGCTGCTTGATTATTGCCAGCTGAGCAGCATGATTCCTCACACCTGAGTTCCATGATTATTGCCTGCTGACTGTTTGATTCGTGCCTACTCAGCTCTTTGTTTATTACATCCAGAGGCACATGATCAGTGTATGATAGCAAACATGATCAGCGCGTGATCAGTCACATGATCAGCGCCATTAAGTCACGTGATCACTACATGATAGGCATGTGATCAGTCCATGCTCAGTCACGGTATCAGTGCATGATCAGCCACGTGATCAGTGCATGATCTGTCACATGATTAGTGTATGATCATCCACGTGATCAGTGCATGGGCAGTCATGTGATCAGTGCATGATATAGACGTGATCAGTGCATGATTAGTCTCGTGATCAGTGCATGATAGCCACGTGATCAGTGCATGATCAGTCACGTGATCAGTGCATGATCAGTCACGTGATCTGTGCATGATCAGCACGTGATCAGTGCATGATCAGCCACGTGATCAGTGCATGATAGCCACGTGATCAGTGCATGATCAGTCACGTGATCAGTGCATGATCAGTCACGTGACCAGTACATGGTAGCTACGTGATCATTGCATGATCAGCCACGTGATCAGTGCATGATAGCCACGTGATCAGTGCATGATCAGTCACGTGATCAGTGCATGATCAGTCACGTGATCAGTGCATGATAGCTACGTGATCAGTGCATGATCAGCCACGTGATCAGTGCATGATAGCCACGTGATCAGTGCATGATCAGTCACGTGATCAGTGCATGATCAGTCACGTGATCAGTGCATGATCAGTTACGTGATCAGTGCATGATCAGTCACGTGACCAGTACATGTAGCTACGTGATCATTGCATGATCAGCCACGTGATCAGTGCATGATAGCCACGTGATCAGTGCATGATCAGTCACGTGATCAGTGTATGATCAGCCACGTGATCAGTGCATGATGCCACGTGATCAGTGCATGATAGTCACGTGACAGTGTGTGATCAGCCACGTGATCAGTGCATGATCAGCCACGTGATCAGTGCATGATAGCCACGTGATCAGTGCATGATCAGTTACGTGATCAGTGCATGATCAGCCACGTGATCAGTGCATGTCAGTCACGTGATCAGTGCATGATCAGCCACGTGATCAGTGCATGATAGCCACGTGATCAGTGCATGATCAGTCACGTGATCAGTGCATGATCAGCCACGTGATCAGTGCATGTCAGTCACGTGATCAGTGCATGATCAGCCACGTGATCAGTGCATGATAGCCACGTGATCAGTGCATGATCAGTCACGTGATCAGTGCATGATCAGTCACGTGATCAGTGCATGATAGCTACATGATCAGTGCATGATCAGCCACGTGATCAGTGCATGATAGCCACGTGATCAGTGCATGATAGTCACGTGATCAGTGCATGATCAGTCACGTGATCAGTGCATGATCAGCCACGTGATCAGTGCATGATCAGCCACGTGATCAGTGCATGATAGCCACGTGATCAGTGCATGATCAGTCACGTGATCAGTGCATGATCAGGCACGTGATCAGTGCATGATCAGCCACGTGATCAGTGCATGATAGCCACGTGATCAGTGCATGATCAGTCACGTGATCAGTGCATGATCAGTCACGTGACCAGTACATGGTAGCTACATGATCAGTGCATGATCAGCCACGTGATCAGTGCATGATAGCCACGTGATCAGTGCATGATCAGTCACGTGATCAGTGCATGATCAGTCACGTGATCAGTGCATGATCAGCCACGTGATCAGTGCATGATCAGCCACGTGATCAGTGCATGATCAATTACGTGATCAGTGCATGATCAGTCACGTGATCAGTGCATGGTAGCTACGTGATCAGTGCATGATCAGCCACGTGATCAGTGCATGATAGCCACGTGATCAGTGCATGATCAGTCACGTGATCAGTGCATGATCAGTCACGTGATCAGTGCATGGTAGCTACGTGATCATTGCATGATCAGCCACGTGATCAGTGCATGATAGCCACGTGATCAGTGCATGATCAGTCACATGATCAGTGCATGATCATCCACGTGATCAGTGCATGATCAGTCACGTGATCAGTGCATGATATAGACGTGATCAGTGCATGATCAGTCACGTGATCAGTGCATGATCAGCCACGTGATCAGTGCATGATAGCCAGTGATCAGTGCATGATAGCCACGTGATCAGTGCATGATCAGTCACGTGATCAGTGCATGATCAGCCACGTGATCAGTGCATGATAGCCACGTGATCAGTGCATGATCAGCCACGTGATCAGTGCATGATCAGCCACGTGATCAGTGCATGATCAGCCACGTGATCAGTGCATGATCAGTCACGTGATCAGTGTATGATCAGCCACGTGAACAGTGCATGCTCAGTCACGTGATCAGGGCCTGCTGAGCTGCGTGATTACTGTCTGCTCATCTGCTTGACAATTGCCAGCTGAGCTGCACGATTCCTGCCTGTCATCTGCTTGACAATTGCCAGCTGTGCTGCGTAATTCCTGCCTGCTCAGCTGCTTGATTATTGCCAGCTGAGCAGCATGATTCCTCACAGCTGAGTTCCATGATTATTGCCTGCTGACTGTTTGATTCGTGCCTACTCAGCTCTTTGTTTATTGCCTCCAGAGGCACATGATCAGTGTATGATAGCAAACATGATCAGCGCATGATCAGTCACATGATCAGCGCCATTAAGTCACGTGATCACTACATGATAGTCATGTGATCAGTCCATGCTCAGTCACGGTATCAGTGCATGATCAGCCACGTGATCAGTGCATGATCAGCCACGTGATCAGTGCATGATAGCCACGTGATCAGTGCATGATCAGTCACGTGATCAGTGCATGATCAGGCACGTGATCAGTGCATGATCAGCCACGTGATCAGTGCATGATAGCCACGTGATCAGTGCATGATCAGTCACCTGATGGGTGTATGATCAGTCACGTGACCAGTACATGGTAGCTACATGATCATTGCATGATCAGCCACGTGAGTAGTGCATGATAGCCACGTGATCAGTGCATGATCAGTCACGTGATCAGTGCATGATCAGCCACGTGATCAGTGCATGATCAGTCACGTGATCAGTGCATGATCAGCCACGTGATCAGTGCATGATCAGTCACGTGATCAGTGCATGATATAGACGTGATCAGTGCATGATCAGTCACGTGATCAGTGCATGATAGCCACGTGATCAGTGCATGATCAGTCACGTGATCAGTGCATGATCAGTCACGTGACCAGTACATGATAGCTACGTGATCAGTGCATGATCAGCCACGTGATCAGTGCATGATAGCCACGTGATCAGTGCATGATAGTCACGTGATCAGTGCATGATCAGTCACGTGATCAGTGCATGATCAGCCACGTGATCAGTGCATGATCAGCCACGTGATCAGTGCATGATAGCCACGTGATCAGTGCATGATCAGTCACGTGATCAGTGCATGATCAGTCACGTGATCAGTGCATGATCAGCCACGTGATCAGTGCATGATAGCCACGTGATCAGTGCATGATCAGTCACGTGATCAGTGCATGATCAGTCACGTGACCAGTACATGGTAGCTACGTGATCATTGCATGATCAGCCACGTGATCAGTGCATGATAGCCACGTGATCAGTGCATGATCAGTCACGTGATCAGTGCATGATCAGTCATGTGATCAGTGCATGATCAGGCACGTGATCAGTGCATGATCAGCCACGTGATCAGTGCATGATAGCCACGTGATCAGTGCATGATCAGTCACGTGATCAGTGCATGATCAGTCACGTGATCAGTGCATGATCAGCCACGTGATCAGTGCATGATCAGCCACGTGATCAGTGCATGATCAATTACGTGATCAGTGCATGATCAGTCACGTGACCAGTGCATGGTAGCTACGTGATCAGTGCATGATCAGCCACGTGATCAGTGCATGATAGCCACGTGATCAGTGCATGATCAGTCACGTGATCAGTGCATGATCAGTCACGTGATCAGTGCATGATCAGTCACGTGATCAGTGCATGATCAATTACGTGATCAGTGCATGATCAGTCACGTGATCAGTACATGGTAGCTACGTGATCAGTGCATGATCAGCCACGTGATCAGTGCATGATAGCCACGTGATCAGTGCATGATCAGTCACATGATCAGTGCATGATCATCCACGTGATCAGTGCATGATCAGTCACGTGATCAGTGCATGATATAGGCGTGATCAGTGCATGATCAGTCACGTGATCAGTGCATGATCAGCCACGTGATCAGTGCATGATAGCCA
Organism: Bos javanicus; assembly: GCF_032452875.1. NCBI lineage: Eukaryota > Metazoa > Chordata > Mammalia > Artiodactyla > Bovidae > Bos > Bos javanicus. The sequence continues at coordinate 473,309 of NW_026893608.1, read as the reverse complement.
CGTGATGAGTGCATGATAGCCAGTGATCAGTGCATGATCAGTCACGTGATCAGTGCATGATCAGCCACGTGATCAGTGCATGATCAGCCACGTGATCAGTGTATGATCAGCCACGTGATCAGTGCATGGTCAGACACGTGAACAGTGTATGATCAGCCACGTGATCAGTGCATGATAGCCACGTGATCAGTGCATGATCAGTCACGTGATCAGTGTATGATCAGCCACGTGAACAGTGCATGCTCAGTCACGTGATCAGGGCCTGCTGAGCTGCGTGATTACTGTCTGCTCATCTGCTTGACAATTGCCAGCTGAGCTGCACGATTCCTGCCTGTCATCTGCTTGACAATTGCCAGCTGTGCTGCGTAATTCCTGCCTGCTCAGCTGCTTGATTATTGCCAGCTGAGCAGCATGATTCCTCACACCTGAGTTCCATGATTATTGCCTGCTGACTGTTTGATTCGTGCCTACTCAGCTCTTTGTTTATTGCCTCCAGAGGCACATGATCAGTGTATGATAGCAAACATGATCAGCGCATGATCAGTCACATGATCAGCGCCATTAAGTCACGTGATCACTACATGATAGTCATGTGATCAGTCCATGCTCAGTCACGGTATCAGTGCATGATCAGCCACGTGATCAGTGCATGATCTGTCACATGATTAGTGTATGATCATCCACGTGATCAGTGCATGGGCAGTCATGTGATCAGTGCATGATATAGACGTGATCAGTGCATGATCAGTCTCGTGATCAGTGCATGATAGCCACGTGATCAGTGCATGATCAGTCACGTGATCAGTGCATGATCAGTCACGTGATCTGTGCATGATCAGCACGTGATCAGTGCATGATCAGCCACGTGATCAGTGCATGATAGCCACGTGATCAGTGCATGATCAGTCACGTGATCAGTGCATGATCAGTCACGTGACCAGTACATGGTAGCTACGTGATCAGTGCATGATCAGCCACGTGATCAGTGCATGATAGCCACGTGATCAGTGCATGATCAGTCACGTGATCAGTGCATGATCAGTCACGTGATCAGTGCATGATAGCTACGTGATCAGTGCATGATCAGCCACGTGATCAGTGCATGATAGCCACGTGATCAGTGCATGATCAGTCACGTGATCAGTGCATGATCAGTCACGTGATCAGTGCATGATCATTTACGTGATCAGTGCATGATCAGTCACGTGACCAGTATATGTAGCTACGTGATCATTGCATGATCAGCCACGTGATCAGTGCATGATAGCCACGTGATCAGTGCATGATCAGTCACGTGATCAGTGCATGATCAGCCACGTGATCAGTGCATGAGTGCCACGTGATCAGTGCATGATAGTCACGTGACAGTGTGTGATCAGCCACGTGATCAGTGCATGATCAGCCACGTGATCAGTGCATGATAGCCACGTGATCAGTGCATGATCAGTCACGTGATCAGTGCATGATCAGCCACGTGATCAGTGCATGTCAGACACGTGATCAGTGCATGATCAGCCACGTGATCAGTGCATGATAGCCACGTGATCAGTGCATGATCAGTCACGTGATCAGTGCATGATCAGCCACGTGATCAGTGCATGTCAGTCACGTGATCAGTGCATGATCAGCCACGTGATCAGTGCATGATAGCCACGTGATCAGTGCATGATCAGTCACGTGATCAGTGCATGATCAGTCACGTGATCAGTGCATGATAGCTACGTGATCAGTGCATGATCAGCCACGTGATCAGTGCATGATAGCCACGTGATCAGTGCATGATAGTCACGTGATCAGTGCATGATCAGTCACGTGATCAGTGCATGATCAGCCACGTGATCAGTGCATGATCAGCCACGTGATCAGTGCATGATAGCCACGTGATCAGTGCATGATCAGTCACGTGATCAGTGCATGATCAGGCACGTGATCAGTGCATGATCAGCCACGTGATCAGTGCATGATAGCCACGTGATCAGTGCATGATCAGTCACGTGATCAGTGCATGATCAGTCACGTGATCAGTACATGGTAGCTACATGATCAGTGCATGATCAGCCACGTGATCAGTGCATGATAGCCACGTGATCAGTGCATGATCAGTCACGTGATCAGTGCATGATCAGTCACGTGATCAGTGCATGATCAGCCACGTGATCAGTGCATGATCAGCCACGTGATCAGTGCATGATCAATTACGTGATCAGTGCATGATCAGTCACGTGATCAGTGCATGATAGCTACGTGATCAGTGCATGATCAGCCACGTGATCAGTGCATGATAGCCACGTGATCAGTGCATGATCAGTCACGTGATCAGTGCATGATCAGTCACGTGACCAGTGCATGGTAGCTACGTGATCATTGCATGATCAGCCACGTGATCAGTGCATGATAGCCACGTGATCAGTGCATGATCAGTCACGTGATCAGTGCATGATCATCCACGTGATCAGTGCATGATCAGTCACGTGATCAGTGCATGATATAGACGTGATCAGTGCATGATCAGTCACGTGATCAGTGCATGATCAGCCACGTGATCAGTGCATGATAGCCAGTGATCAGTGCATGATAGCCACGTGATCAGTGCATGATCAGTCACGTGATCAGTGCATGATCAGCCACGTGATCAGTGCATGATCAGCCACGTGATCAGTGCATGATCAGCCACGTGATCAGTGCATGATCAGCCACGTGATCAGTGCATGATCAGCCACGTGATCAGTGCATGATCAGTCACGTGATCAGTGTATGATCAGCCACGTGAACAGTGCATGCTCAGTCACGTGATCAGGGCCTGCTGAGCTGCGTGATTACTGTCTGCTCATCTGCTTGACAATTGCCAGCTGAGCTGCACGATTCCTGCCTGTCATCTGCTTGACAATTGCCAGCTGTGCTGCGTAATTCCTGCCTGCTCAGCTGCTTGATTATTGCCAGCTGAGCAGCATGATTCCTCACAGCTGAGTTCCATGATTATTGCCTGCTGACTGTTTGATTCGTGCCTACTCAGCTCTTTGTTTATTGCCTCCAGAGGCACATGATCAGTGTATGATAGCAAACATGATCAGCGCATGATCAGTCACATGATCAGCGCCATTAAGTCACGTGATCACTACATGATAGTCATGTGATCAGTCCATGCTCAGTCACGGTATCAGTGCATGATCAGCCACGTGATCAGTGCATGATCAGCCACGTGATCAGTGCATGATAGCCACGTGATCAGTGCATGATCAGTCACGTGATCAGTGCATGATCATGCACGTGATCAGTGCATGATCAGCCACGTGATCAGTGCATGATAGCCACGTGATCAGTGCATGATCAGTCACCTGATGGGTGTATGATCAGTCACGTGACCAGTACATGGTAGCTACATGATCATTGCATGATCAGCCACGTGAGTAGTGCATGATAGCCACGTGATCAGTGCATGATCAGTCACGTGATCAGTGCATGATCAGCCACGTGATCAGTGCATGATCAGTCACGTGATCAGTGCATGATCAGCCACGTGATCAGTGCATGATCAGTCACGTGATCAGTGCATGATATAGACGTGATCAGTGCATGATCAGTCACGTGATCAGTGCATGATAGCCACGTGATCAGTGCATGATCAGTCACGTGATCAGTGCATGATCAGTCACGTGACCAGTACATGATAGCTACGTGATCAGTGCATGATCAGCCACGTGATCAGTGCATGATAGCCACGTGATCAGTGCATGATCAGTCACGTGATCAGTGCATGATCAGTCACGTGATCAGTGCATGATCAGCCACGTGATCAGTGCATGATCAGCCACGTGATCAGTGCATGATAGCCACGTGATCAGTGCATGATCAGTCACGTGATCAGTGCATGATCAGGCACGTGATCAGTGCATGATCAGCCACGTGATCAGTGCATGATAGCCACGTGATCAGTGCATGATCAGTCACGTGATCAGTGCATGATCAGTCACGTGACCAGTACATGGTAGCTACGTGATCATTGCATGATCAGCCACGTGATAGTGCATGATAGCCACGTGATCAGTGCATGATCAGTCACGTGATCAGTGCATGATCAGTCACGTGATCAGTGCATGATCAGCCACGTGATCAGTGCATGATCAGCCACGTGATCAGTGCATGATCAGTCACGTGATCAGTGCATGATCAGTCACGTGATCAGTGCATGATCAGCCACGTGATCAGTGCATGATCAGCCACGTGATCAGTGCATGATCAATTACGTGATCAGTGCATGATCAGTCACGTGACCAGTACATGGTAGCTACGTGATCAGTGCATGATCAGCCACGTGATCAGTGCATGATAGCCACGTGATCAGTGCATGATCAGTCACGTGATCAGTGCATGATCAGTCACGTGATCAGTGCATGGTAGCTACGTGATCAGTGCATGATCAGCCACGTGATCAGTGCATGATAGCCACGTGATCAGTGCATGATCAGTCATGATCAGTGCATGATCATCCGTGATCAGTGCATGATCAGTCACGTGATCAGTGCATGATATAGACGTGATCAGTGCATGATCAGTCACGTGATCAGTGCATGATAGCCAGTGATCAGTGCATGATAGCCAGTGATCAGTGCATGATCAGTCACGTGATCAGTGTATGATCAGCCACGTGATCAGTGCATGATCAGCCACGTGATCAGTGCATGATCAGCCACGTGATCAGTGCATGATCAGTTACGTGAGCAGTGTATGATCAGCCACGTGATCAGTGCATGGTCAGACACGTGAACAGTGTATGATCAGCCACGTGATCAGTGCATGATAGCCACGTGATCAGTGCATGATCAGTCACGTGATCAGTGTATGATCAGCCACGTGAACAGTGCATGCTCAGTCACGTGATCTGGGCCTGCTGAGCTGCGTGATTACTGTCTGCTCATCTGCTTGACAATTGCCAGCTGAGCTGCACGATTCCTGCCTGTCATCTGCTTGACAATTGCCAGCTGTGCTGCGTAATTCCTGCCTGCTCAGCTGCTTGATTATTGCCAGCTGAGCAGCATGATTCCTCACACCTGAGTTCCATGATTATTGCCTGCTGACTGTATGATTCGTGCCTACTCAGCTCTTTGTTTATTGCCTCCAGAGGCACATGATCAGTGTATGATAGCAAACATGATCAGCGCATGATCAGTCACATGATCAGCGCCATTAAGTCACGTGATCACTACATGATAGTCATGTGATCAGTCCATGCTCAGTCACGGTATCAGTGCATGATCAGCCACGTGATCAGTGCATGATCAGCCACGTGATCAGTGCATGATCAGCCACGTGATCAGTGCATGATCAGTCACGTGATCAGTGCATGATCAGGCACGTGATCAGTGCATGATCAGTCACGTGATCAGTGCATGATAGCCACGTGATCAGTGCATGATCAGTCACCTGATGGGTGTATGATCAGTCACGTGACCAGTACATGGTAGCTACATGATCATTGCATGATCAGCCACGTGAGTAGTGCATGATAGCCACGTGATCAGTGCATGATCAGTCACGTGATCAGTGCATGATCAGCCACGTGATCAGTGCATGATCAGTCACGTGATCAGTGCATGATCAGCCACGTGATCAGTGCATGATCAGTCACGTGATCAGTGCATGATAGACGTGATCAGTGCATGATCAGTCACGTGATCAGTGCATGATAGCCACGTGATCAGTGCATGATCAGTCACGTGATCAGTGCATGATCAGTCACGTGATCAGTACATGGTAGCTACGTGATCAGTGCATGATCAGCCACGTGATCAGTGCATGATAGCCACGTGATCAGTGCATGATCAGTCACGTGATCAGTGCATGATCAGTCACGTGATCAGTGCATGATCAGCCACGTGATCAGTGCATGATCAGCCACGTGATCAGTGCATGATAGCCACGTGATCAGTGCATGATCAGTCACGTGATCAGTGCATGATCAGTCACGTGATCAGTGCATGATCAGCCACGTGATCAGTGCATGATAGCCACGTGATCAGTGCATGATCAGTCACGTGATCAGTGCATGATCAGTCACGTGATCAGTGCATGATAGCTACGTGATCAGTGCATGATCAGCCACGTGATCAGTGCATGATAGCCACGTGATCAGTGCATGATCAGTCACGTGATCAGTGCATGATCAGTCACGTGATCAGTGCATGATCAGCCACGTGATCAGTGCATGATCAGCCACGTGATCAGTGCATGATCAGCCACGTGATCAGTGCATGATATCCAAGTGATCAGTGCATGATCATCACGTGATCAGTGTATGATCAGCCACGTGAACAGTGCATGCTCAGTCACGTGATCAGGGCCTGCTGAGCTGCGTGATTACTGTCTGCTCATCTGCTTGACAATTGCCAGCTGAGCTGCACGATTCCTGCCTGTCATCTGCTTGACAATTGCCAGCTGTGCTGCGTAATTCCTGCCTGCTCAGCTGCTTGATTATTGCCAGCTGAGCAGCATGATTCCTCACAGCTGAGTTCCATGATTATTGCCTGCTGACTGTTTGATTCGTGCCTACTCAGCTCTTTGTTTATTGCCTCCAGAGGCACATGATCAGTGTATGATAGCAAACATGATCAGTGCATGATCAGTCACATGATCAGCGCCATTAAGTCACGTGATCACTACATGATAGTCATGTGATCAGTCCATGCTCAGTCACGGTATCAGTGCATGATCAGCCACGTGATCAGTGCATGATCAGCCACGTGATCAGTGCATGATAGCCACGTGATCAGTGCATGATCAGTCACGTGATCAGTGCATGATCAGGCACGTGATCAGTGCATGATCAGTCACGTGATCAGTGCATGATCAGTCACGTGATCAGTGCATGATCAGTCACGTGATCAGTGCATGATCAGCCACGTGATCAGTGCATGATCAGCCACGTGATCAGTGCATGATCAGTCACGTGATCAGTGCATGATCAGTCACGTGACCAGTACATGGTAGCTACGTGATCATTGCATGATCAGCCACGTGATCAGTGCATGATAGCCACGTGATCAGTGCATGATCAGTCACGTGATCAGTGCATGATCAGTCACGTGATCAGTGCATGATCAGTCACGTGATCAGTGCATGATCAATTACGTGATCAGTGCATGATCAGTCACGTGATCAGTGCATGATAGCTACGTGATCAGTGCATGATCAGCCACGTGATCAGTGCATGATAGCCACGTGATCAGTGCATGATCAGTCACATGATCAGTGCATGATCATCCACGTGATCAGTGCATGATCAGTCACGTGATCAGTGCATGATATAGACGTGATCAGTGCATGATCAGTCACGTGATCAGTGCATGATCAGCCACGTGATCAGTGCATGATAGCCAGTGATCAGTGCATGATAGCCAGTGATCAGTGCATGATCAGTCACGTGATCAGTGCATGATCAGCCACGTGATCAGTGCATGATAGCCACGTGATCAGTGCATGATCAGCCACGTGATCAGTGCATGATCAGTCACGTGATCAGTGCATGATCAGTCACGTGATCAGTGCATGATCAATTACGTGATCAGTGCATGATCAGTCACGTGACCAGTACATGGTAGCTACGTGATCATTGCATGATAGCCACGTGAGCAGTGCATGATAGCCACGTGATGTGTGCATGATGAGTTACGTGAGCAGAGTATGATCAGCCACGTGATCAGTGCATGAGTGCCACGTGATCAGTGCATGATATGTCACGTGACAGGTGTGTGATCAGCCACGTGAACAGTGCATGTTCAGCCACGTGATCAGTCCATGATAGCCACGTGATCAGTGCATGATCAGTTACCTGAGCACTGTATGATCAGCCACGTGATCAGTGCATGGTCAGACACGTGAACAGTGTATGATCAGCCACGTGATCAGTGCATGATATCCAAGTGATCAGTGCATGATCATCACGTGATCAGTGTATGATCAGCCACGTGAACAGTGCATGCTCAGTCACGTGATCAGGGCCTGCTGAGCTGCGTGATTACTGTCTGCTCATCTGCTTGACAATTGCCAGCTGAGCTGCACGATTCCTGCCTGTCATCTGCTTGACAATTGCCAGCTGTGCTGCGTAATTCCTGCCTGCTCAGCTGCTTGATTATTGCCAGCTGAGCAGCATGATTCCTCACAGCTGAGTTCCATGATTATTGCCTGCTGACTGTTTGATTCGTGCCTACTCAGCTCTTTGTTTATTGCCTCCAGAGGCACATGATCAGTGTATGATAGCAAACATGATCAGTGCATGATCAGTCACATGATCAGCGCCATTAAGTCACGTGATCACTACATGATAGTCATGTGATCAGTCCATGCTCAGTCACGGTATCAGTGCATGATCAGCCACGTGATCAGTGCATGATCAGCCACGTGATCAGTGCATGATAGCCACGTGATCAGTGCATGATCAGTCACGTGATCAGTGCATGACCAGTCAGGTGATCAGTGCATGATCAGCCACGTGATCAGTGCATGATAGCCACGTGATCAGTGCATGATCAGTCACCTGATGGGTGTATGATCAGTCACGTGACCAGTACATGGTAGCTACATGATCATTGCATGATCAGCCACGTGAGTAGTGCATGATAGCCACGTGATCAGTGCATGATCAGTCACGTGATCAGTGCATGATCAGTCATGTGATCAGTGCATGATCAGGCACGTGATCAGTGCATGATCAGCCACGTGATCAGTGCATGATAGCCACGTGATCAGTGCATGATCAGTCACGTGATCAGTGCATGATCAGTCACGTGATCAGTGCATGATCAGCCACGTGATCAGTGCATGATCAGCCACGTGATCAGTGCATGATCAATTACGTGATCAGTGCATGATCAGTCACGTGACCAGTACATGGTAGCTACGTGATCAGTGCATGATCAGCCACGTGATCAGTGCATGATAGCCACGTGATCAGTGCATGATCAGTCACGTGATCAGTGCATGATCAGTCACGTGATCAGTGCATGATCAGTCACGTGATCAGTGCATGATCAATTACGTGATCAGTGCATGATCAGTCACGTGATCAGTACATGGTAGCTACGTGATCAGTGCATGATCAGCCACGTGATCAGTGCATGATAGCCACGTGATCAGTGCATGATCAGTCACGTGATCAGTGCATGATCATCACGTGATCAGTGCATGATCAGTCACGTGATCAGTGCATGATATAGACGTGATCAGTGCATGATCAGTCACGTGATCAGTGCATGATCAGCCACGTGATCAGTGCATGATAGCCAGTGATGAGTGCATGATAGCCAGTGATCAGTGCATGATCAGTCACGTGATCAGTGTATGATCAGCCACGTGAACAGTGCATGATCAGCCACGTGATCAGTGCATGATCAGCCACGTGATCAGTGCATGATCAGTTACGTGAGCAGTGTATGATCAGCCACGTGATCAGTGCATGGTCAGACACGTGAACAGTGTATGATCAGCCACGTGATCAGTGCATGATAGCCACGTGATCAGTGCATGATCAGTCACGTGATCAGTGTATGATCAGCCACGTGAACAGTGCATGCTCAGTCACGTGATCTGGGCCTGCTGAGCTGCGTGATTACTGTCTGCTCATCTGCTTGACAATTGCCAGCTGAGCTGCACGATTCCTGCCTGTCATCTGCTTGACAATTGCCAGCTGTGCTGCGTAATTCCTGCCTGCTCAGCTGCTTGATTATTGCCAGCTGAGCAGCATGATTCCTCACACCTGAGTTCCATGATTATTGCCTGCTGACTGTTTGATTCGTGCCTACTCAGCTCTTTGTTTATTGCCTCCAGAGGCACATGATCAGTGTATGATAGCAAACATGATCAGCGCATGATCAGTCACATGATCAGCGCCATTAAGTCACGTGATCACTACATGATAGTCATGTGATCAGTCCATGCTCAGTCACGGTATCAGTGCATGATCAGCCACGTGATCAGTGCATGATCTGTCACATGATTAGTGTATGATCATCCACGTGATCAGTGCATGGGCAGTCATGTGATCAGTGCATGATATAGACGTGATCAGTGCATGATCAGTCTCGTGATCAGTGCATGATAGCCACGTGATCAGTGCATGATCAGTCACCTGATGGGTGTATGATCATTCACGTGACCTGTACATGGTAGCTACATGATCATTGCATGATCAGCCACGTGAGTAGTGCATGATAGCCACGTGATCACTGCATGATCAGTCACGTGATCAGTGCATGATCAGTCATGTGACCAGTACATGGTAGCTGCGTGATCATGCATGATCAGCCACGTGATCAGTGCATGATCAGCCACGTGATCAGTGCATGATAGCCACGTGATCAGTGCATGATCAGTCACGTGATCAGTGCATGATCAGTCACGTGATCAGTGCATGATCAGTCACGTGATCAGTGCATGATCAGCCACGTGATCAGTGCATGATCAATTACGTGATCAGTGCATGATCAGTCACGTGATCAGTGCATGGTAGCTACGTGATCAGTGCATGATCAGCCACGTGATCAGTGCATGATAGCCACGTGATCAGTGCATGATCAGCCACGTGATCAGTGCATGATCAGTCACGTGATCAGTGCATGATCAGTCACGTGATCAGTGCATGATCAGCCACGTGATCAGTGCATGTGAAGTCGTGATCAGTGCATGATAGCCCGTGATCAGTGCATGATCAGTCCTGTGATCAGTGTATGATCAGCCACGTGATCAGTGCATGATAGCCACGTGATCAGTGCATGATCAGTCACGTGATCAGTGCATGATCAGTCACGTGATCAGTGTGTGATCAGCCACGTGAACAGTGCATGCTCAGTCACGTGATCAGGGCCTGCTGAGCTGCGTGATTACTGTCTGCTCATCTGCTTGACAATTGCCAGCTGAGCTGCACGATTCCTGCCTGTCATCTGCTTGACAATTGCCACCTGTGCTGCGTAATTCCTGCCTGCTCAGCTACTTGATTATTGCCAGCTGAGCAGCATGATTTCTCAGAGCTGAGTTCCATGATTATTGCATGCTGACTGATTCGTGCCTACTCAGCTCTATGTTCATTGCCTCCAGAGGCACATGATCAGTGTATGATACCAAACATGATCAGTGCATGATCAGTCACATGATCAGTGCATGATAAGCCACGTGATCAGTGCATGATCAGTCACGTGATCAGTGCATGATCAGTCACGTGACCAGTGCATGGTAGCTACGTGATCAGTGCATGATCAGCCACGTGATCAGTGCATGATCAGTCACGTGATCAGTGCATGATCAGTCACGTGATCAGTGCATGATCAGCCACGTGATCAGTGCATGATCAGTCACGTGATCAGTGCATGATCAGTCCCGTGATCAGTGCATGATCAGCCACGTGATCAGTGCATGATAGCCACGTGATCAGTGCATGATCAGTCACGTGATCAGTGCATGATCAGCCACGTGATCAGTGCATGATAGCCACGTGATCAGTGCATGACAGTCACGTGATCAGTGCATGATCAGTCACGTGATCAGTGCATGATAGTCACGTGATCAGTGCATGATCAGTCACGTGATCAGTGTATGATCAGCCACGTGAACAGTGCATGCTCAGTCACGTGATCAGGGCCTGCTGAGCTGCGTGATTACTGTCTGCTCATCTGCTTGACAATTGCCAGCTGAGCTGCACGATTCCTGCCTGTCATCTGCTTGACAATTGCCACCTGTGCTGTGTAATTCCTGCCTGCTCAGCTGCTTGATTATTGCCAGCTGAGCAGCATGATTTCTCAGAGCTGAGTTCCATGATTATTGCCTGCTGACTGATTCGTGCCTACTCAGCTCTGTGTTCATTGCCTCCAGAGGCACATGATCAGTGTATGATACCAAACATGATCAGTGCATGATCAGTCACATGATCAGTGCATGATAAGCCACGTGATCAGTGCATGATCAGCACGTGATCAGTGCATGATCAGTCACGTGATCAGTGCATGGTAGCTGCGTGATCAGTGCATGATCAGCCACGTGATCAGTGCATGATAGCCACGTGATCAGTGCATGATCAGCCACGTGATCAGTGCATGATCAGTCACGTGATCAGTGCATGATCAGCCACGTGATCAGTGCATGATCAGTCACGTGATCAGTGCATGGTAGCTACGTGATCAGTGCATGATCAGCCACGTGATCAGTGCATGATAGCCACGTGATCAGTGCATGATAGCCACGTGATCAGTGCATGATCAGTCACGTGATCAGTGCATGATCAGCCACGTGATCAGTGCATGATCAGCCACGTGATCAGTGCATGATCAGCCACGTGATCAGTGCATGATAGCCACGTGATCAGTGCATGATCAGCACGTGATCAGTGCATGATCAGTCATGTATCAGTGCATGATAGCCCGTGATCAGTGCATGATCAGTCCCGTGATCAGTGCATGATCAGCCACGTGATCAGTGCATGATAGCCACGTGATCAGTGCATGATCAGTCACGTGATCAGTGCATGATCAGCCACGTGATCAGTGCATGATCAGTCACGTGATCAGTGCATGATCAGCCACGTGATCAGTGCATGATCAGCCACGTGATCAGTGCATGATCAGTCACGTGATCAGTGCATGATCAGTTACGTGATCAGTGCATGATCAGTCACGTGATCAGTGCATGGTAGCTACGTGATCAGTGCATGATCAGCCACGTGATCAGTGCATGATAGCCACGTGATCAGTGCATGATCAGTCACGTGATCAGTGCATGATCAGTCACGTGATCAGTGCATGATCAGTCACGTGATCAGTGCATGATCAGTCACGTGATCAGTGCATGATCAGTCACGTGATCAGTGCATGATAGCCACGTGATCAGTGCATGATCAGCCACGTGATCAGTGCATGATAGCCACGTGATCAGTGCATGATCAGTCACGTGATCAGTGCATGATCAGCCACGTGATCAGTGCATGATCAGCCACGTGATCAGTGCATGATCAGCCACGTGATCAGTGCATGATCAGCCACGTGATCAGTGCATGATCAGTCACGTGATCAGTGCATGATCAGTCACGTGATCAGTGCATGATCAGCCACGTGATCAGTGCATGATAGCCACGTGATCAGTGCATGATCAGCCACGTGATCAGTGCATGATCAGTCACGTGATCAGTGCATGATCAGTCACGTGATCAGTGCATGATCAGCCACGTGATCAGTGCATGATCAGCCACGTGATCAGTGCATGATCAGCCACGTGATCAGTGCATGAGTTCCATGATCATTGCCTGCTGACTGTTTGATCGTGCCTATCAGCCTTTGATCATTGCATCCAGAGGCACATGATCAGTGCATGATAGCAAACATGATCAGTGCATGATCAGTCACATGATCAGTGCATTAAGTCACGTGATCAGTGCATGATAGTCATGTGATCAGTGCATGATCAGTCACGTGATCAGTGCATGATCAGTCACGTGATCAGTGCATGATCAGCCACGTGATCAGTGCATGATCAGCCACGTGATCAGTGCATGATCAGCCACGTGATCAGTGCATGATAGTCACGTGATCAGTGCATGATCAGCCACGTGATCAGTGCATGATCAGCCACGTGATCAGTGCATGATCAGCCACGTGATCAGTGCATGATCAGTCACGTGATCAGTGCATGATCAGCCACGTGATCAGTGCATGTCAGTCATGTAGTCAGTGCATGATAGCCCGTGATCAGTGCATGATCAGTCCCGTGATCAGTGCATGATCAGCCACGTGATCAGTGCATGATAGCCACGTGATCAGTGCATGATCAGTCACGTGATCAGTGCATGATCAGTCACGTGATCAGTGTATGATCAGCCACGTGAACAGTGCATGCTCAGTCACGTGATCAGGGCCTGCTGAGCTGCGTGATTACTGTCTGCTCATCTGCTTGACAATTGCCAGCTGAGCTGCACGATCCTGCCTGTCATCTGCTTGACAATTGCCACCTGTGCTGCGTAATTCCTGCCTGCTCAGCTGCTTGATTATTGCCAGCTGAGCAGCATGATTTCTCAGAGCTGAGTTCCATGATTATTGCCTGCTGACTGATTCCTGCCTACTCAGCTCTTTGTTCATTGCCTCCAGAGGCACATGATCAGTGTATGATACCAAACATGATCAGCGCATGATCAGTCACATGATCAGTGCATGATAAGCCACGTGATCAGTGCATGATCAGTCATGTGATCAGTGCATGATCAGTCACGTGACCAGTACATGGTAGCTGCGTGATCAGTGCATGATCAGCCACGTGATCAGTGCATGATAGCCACGTGATCAGTGCATGATCAGCCACGTGATCAGTGCATGATCAGTCACGTGATCAGTGCATGATCAGTCACGTGATCAGTGCATGATCAGCCACGTGATCAGTGCATGATAGCCACGTGATCAGTGCATGATAGCCACGTGATCAGTGCATGATCAGTCACGTGATAGTGCATGATCAGCCACGTGATCAGTGCATGATAGCCACGTGATCAGTGCATGATCAGCCACGTGATCAGTGCATGATCAGCCACGTGATCAGTGCATGATAGCCACGTGATCAGTGCATGATCAGTCACGTGATCAGTGCATGATCAGCCACGTGATCAGTGCATGATCAGCCACGTGATCAGTGCATGATCAGTCACGTGATCAGTGCATGATCAGCCACGTGATCAGTGCATGATAGCCACGTGATCAGTGCATGATCAGCCACGTGATCAGTGCATGATAGCCACGTGATCAGTGCATGATCAGTCACGTGATCATGTGTGATCAGCCACGTGATCAGTGCATGATCAGCCACGTGATCAGTGCATGATCAGTCACGTGATCAGTGCATGATCAGCCACGTGATCAGTGCATGATCAGTCACGTGATCAGTGCATGATCAGTCACGTGATCAGTGCATGATAGTCACGTGATCAGTGCATGATCAGCCACGTGATCAGTGCATGATCAGCCACGTGATCAGTGCATGATCAGTCACGTGATCAGTGCATGATCAGCCACGTGATCAGTGCATGATCAGTCACGTGATCAGTGCATGATCAGTCACGTGATCAGTGCATGATAGCTACGTGATCAGTGCATGATCAGCCACGTGATCAGTGCATGATAGCCACGTGATCAGTGCATGATCAGTCACGTGATCAGTGCATGATCAGCCACGTGATCAGTGCATGATCAGTCACGTGATCAGTGCATGATCAATTACGTGATCAGTGCATGATCAGTCACGTGATCAGTACATGATAGCTACGTGATCAGTGCATGATCAGCCACGTGATCAGTGCATGATAGCCACGTGATCAGTGCATGATCAGTCACGTGATCAGTGCATGATCATCCACGTGATCAGTGCATGATCAGTCACGTGATCAGTGCATGATCAGACGTGATCAGTGCATGATCAGTCACGTGATCAGTGCATGATCAGCCACGTGATCAGTGCATGATAGCCACGTGATCAGTGCATGATAGCCACGTGATCAGTGCATGATCAGTCACGTGATCAGTGCATGATCAGCCACGTGATCAGTGCATGATAGCCACGTGATCAGTGCATGATCAGTCACGTGATCAGTGCATGATCAGTCACGTGATCAGTGCATGATCAGTCACGTGATCAGTGCATGATCAGTCACGTGATCAGTGCATGATAGCTACGTGATCAGTGCATGATCAGCCACGTGATCAGTGCATGATAGCCACGTGATCAGTGCATGATCAGTCACGTGATCAGTGCATGATCATCCGTGATCAGTGCATGATCAGTCACGTGATCAGTGCATGATATAGACGTGATCAGTGCATGATCAGTCACGTGATCAGTGCATGATAGCCACGTGATCAGTGCATGATAGCCAGTGATCAGTGCATGATCAGTCACGTGATCAGTGTATGATCAGCCACGTGATCAGTGCATGATCAGCCACGTGATCAGTGCATGATCAGCCACGTGATCAGTGCATGATCAGTTACGTGAGCAGTGTATGATCAGCCACGTGATCAGTGCATGGTCAGACACGTGAACAGTGTATGATCAGCCACGTGATCAGTGCATGATAGCCACGTGATCAGTGCATGATCAGTCACGTGATCAGTGTATGATCAGCCACGTGAACAGTGCATGCTCAGTCACGTGATCTGGGCCTGCTGAGCTGCGTGATTACTGTCTGCTCATCTGCTTGACAATTGCCAGCTGAGCTGCACGATTCCTGCCTGTCATCTGCTTGACAATTGCCAGCTGTGCTGCGTAATTCCTGCCTGCTCAGCTGCTTGATTATTGCCAGCTGAGCAGCATGATTCCTCACACCTGAGTTCCATGATTATTGCCTGCTGACTGTTTGATTCGTGCCTACTCAGCTCTTTGTTTATTGCCTCCAGAGGCACATGATCAGTGTATGATAGCAAACATGATCAGCGCATGATCAGTCACATGATCAGCGCCATTAAGTCACGTGATCACTACATGATAGTCATGTGATCAGTCCATGCTCAGTCACGGTATCAGTGCATGATCAGCCACGTGATCAGTGCATGATCAGCCACGTGATCAGTGCATGATCAGCCACGTGATCAGTGCATGATCAGTCACGTGATCAGTGCATGATCAGGCACGTGATCAGTGCATGATCAGTCACGTGATCAGTGCATGATAGCCACGTGATCAGTGCATGATCAGTCACCTGATGGGTGTATGATCAGTCACGTGACCAGTACATGGTAGCTACATGATCATTGCATGATCAGCCACGTGAGTAGTGCATGATAGCCACGTGATCAGTGCATGATCAGTCACGTGATCAGTGCATGATCAGCCACGTGATCAGTGCATGATCAGTCACGTGATCAGTGCATGATCAGCCACGTGATCAGTGCATGATCAGTCACGTGATCAGTGCATGATATCACGTGATCAGTGCATGATCAGTCACGTGATCAGTGCATGATAGCCACGTGATCAGTGCATGATCAGTCACGTGATCAGTGCATGATCAGTCACGTGATCAGTACATGGTAGCTACGTGATCAGTGCATGATCAGCCACGTGATCAGTGCATGATAGCCACGTGATCAGTGCATGATCAGTCACGTGATCAGTGCATGATCAGTCACGTGATCAGTGCATGATCAGCCACGTGATCAGTGCATGATCAGCCACGTGATCAGTGCATGATAGCCACGTGATCAGTGCATGATCAGTCACGTGATCAGTGCATGATCAGTCACGTGATCAGTGCATGATCAGCCACGTGATCAGTGCATGATAGCCACGTGATCAGTGCATGATCAGTCACGTGATCAGTGCATGATCAGTCACGTGATCAGTGCATGATAGCACGTGATCAGTGCATGATCAGCCACGTGATCAGTGCATGATAGCCACGTGATCAGTGCATGATCAGTCACGTGATCAGTGCATGATCAGTCACGTGATCAGTGCATGATCAGCCACGTGATCAGTGCATGATCAGCCACGTGATCAGTGCATGATCAGCCACGTGATCAGTGCATGATATCCAAGTGATCAGTGCATGATCATCACGTGATCAGTGTATGATCAGCCACGTGAACAGTGCATGCTCAGTCACGTGATCAGGGCCTGCTGAGCTGCGTGATTACTGTCTGCTCATCTGCTTGACAATTGCCAGCTGAGCTGCACGATTCCTGCCTGTCATCTGCTTGACAATTGCCAGCTGTGCTGCGTAATTCCTGCCTGCTCAGCTGCTTGATTATTGCCAGCTGAGCAGCATGATTCCTCACAGCTGAGTTCCATGATTATTGCCTGCTGACTGTTTGATTCGTGCCTACTCAGCTCTTTGTTTATTGCCTCCAGAGGCACATGATCAGTGTATGATAGCAAACATGATCAGTGCATGATCAGTCACATGATCAGCGCCATTAAGTCACGTGATCACTACATGATAGTCATGTGATCAGTCCATGCTCAGTCACGGTATCAGTGCATGATCAGCCACGTGATCAGTGCATGATCAGCCACGTGATCAGTGCATGATAGCCATGTGATCAGTGCATGATCAGTCACGTGATCAGTGCATGACCAGGCACGTGATCAGTGCATGATCAGTCACGTGATCAGTGCATGATCAGTCACGTGATCAGTGCATGATCAGTCACGTGATCAGTGCATGATCAGCCACGTGATCAGTGCATGATCAGCCACGTGATCAGTGCATGATCAGTCACGTGATCAGTGCATGATCAGTCACGTGACCAGTACATGGTAGCTACGTGATCATTGCATGATCAGCCACGTGATCAGTGCATGATAGCCACGTGATCAGTGCATGATCAGTCACGTGATCAGTGCATGATCAGTCACGTGATCAGTGCATGATCAGTCACGTGATCAGTGCATGATCAATTACGTGATCAGTGCATGATCAGTCACGTGATCAGTGCATGATAGCTACGTGATCAGTGCATGATCAGCCACGTGATCAGTGCATGATAGCCACGTGATCAGTGCATGATCAGTCACATGATCAGTGCATGATCATCCACGTGATCAGTGCATGATCAGTCACGTGATCAGTGCATGATATAGACGTGATCAGTGCATGATCAGTCACGTGATCAGTGCATGATCAGCCACGTGATCAGTGCATGATAGCCAGTGATCAGTGCATGATAGCCAGTGATCAGTGCATGATCAGTCACGTGATCAGTGCATGATCAGCCACGTGATCAGTGCATGATAGCCACGTGATCAGTGCATGATCAGCCACGTGATCAGTGCATGATCAGTCACGTGATCAGTGCATGATCAGTCACGTGATCAGTGCATGATCATTTACGTGATCAGTGCATGATCAGTCACGTGACCAGTACATGGTAGCTACGTGATCATTGCATGATAGCCACGTGAGCAGAGCATGATAGCCACGTGATGTGTGCATGATGAGTTACGTGAGCAGAGTATGATCAGCCACGTGATCAGTGCATGAGTGCCACGTGATCAGTGCATGATATGTCACGTGACAGGTGTGTGATCAGCCACGTGAACAGTGCATGTTCAGCCACGTGATCAGTCCATGATAGCCACGTGATCAGTGCATGATCAGTTACGTGAGCAGTGTATGATCAGCCACGTGATCAGTGCATGGTCAGACACGTGAACAGTGTATGATCAGCCACGTGATCAGTGCATGATATCCAAGTGATCAGTGCATGATCATCACGTGATCAGTGTATGATCAGCCACGTGAACAGTGCATGCTCAGTCACGTGATCAGGGCCTGCTGAGCTGCGTGATTACTGTCTGCTCATCTGCTTGACAATTGCCAGCTGAGCTGCACGATTCCTGCCTGTCATCTGCTTGACAATTGCCAGCTGTGCTGCGTAATTCCTGCCTGCTCAGCTGCTTGATTATTGCCAGCTGAGCAGCATGATTCCTCACAGCTGAGTTCCATGATTATTGCCTGCTGACTGTTTGATTCGTGCCTACTCAGCTCTTTGTTTATTGCCTCCAGAGGCACATGATCAGTGTATGATAGCAAACATGATCAGTGCATGATCAGTCACATGATCAGCGCCATTAAGTCACGTGATCACTACATGATAGTCATGTGATCAGTCCATGCTCAGTCACGGTATCAGTGCATGATCAGCCACGTGATCAGTGCATGATCAGCCACGTGATCAGTGCATGATCAGCCACGTGATCAGTGCATGATCAGTCACGTGATCAGTGCATGATCAGGCACGTGATCAGTGCATGATCAGCCACGTGATCAGTGCATGATAGCCACGTGATCAGTGCATGATCAGTCACCTGATGGGTGTATGATCAGTCACGTGACCAGTACATGGTAGCTACATGATCATTGCATGATCAGCCACGTGAGTAGTGCATGATAGCCACGTGATCAGTGCATGATCAGTCACGTGATCAGTGCATGATCAGTCATGTGATCAGTGCATGATCAGGCACGTGATCAGTGCATGATCAGCCACGTGATCAGTGCATGATAGCCACGTGATCAGTGCATGATCAGTCACGTGATCAGTGCATGATCAGTCACGTGATCAGTGCATGATCAGCCACGTGATCAGTGCATGATCAGCCACGTGATCAGTGCATGATCAATTACGTGATCAGTGCATGATCAGTCACGTGACCAGTACATGGTAGCTACGTGATCAGTGCATGATCAGCCACGTGATCAGTGCATGATAGCCACGTGATCAGTGCATGATCAGTCACGTGATCAGTGCATGATCAGTCACGTGATCAGTGCATGATCAGTCACGTGATCAGTGCATGATCAATTACGTGATCAGTGCATGATCAGTCACGTGATCAGTACATGGTAGCTACGTGATCAGTGCATGATCAGCCACGTGATCAGTGCATGATAGCCACGTGATCAGTGCATGATCAGTCACGTGATCAGTGCATGATCATCCACGTGATCAGTGCATGATCAGTCACGTGATCAGTGCATGATATAGACGTGATCAGTGCATGATCAGTCACGTGATCAGTGTATGATCAGCCACGTGATCAGTGCATGATAGCCAGTGATGAGTGCATGATAGCCAGTGATCAGTGCATGATCAGTCACGTGATCAGTGTATGATCAGCCACGTGAACAGTGCATGATCAGCCACGTGATCAGTGCATGATCAGCCACGTGATCAGTGCATGATCAGTTACGTGAGCAGTGTATGATCAGCCACGTGATCAGTGCATGGTCAGACACGTGAACAGTGTATGATCAGCCACGTGATCAGTGCATGATAGCCACGTGATCAGTGCATGATCAGTCACGTGATCAGTGTATGATCAGCCACGTGAACAGTGCATGCTCAGTCACGTGATCTGGGCCTGCTGAGCTGCGTGATTACTGTCTGCTCATCTGCTTGACAATTGCCAGCTGAGCTGCACGATTCCTGCCTGTCATCTGCTTGACAATTGCCAGCTGTGCTGCGTAATTCCTGCCTGCTCAGCTGCTTGATTATTGCCAGCTGAGCAGCATGATTCCTCACAGCTGAGTTCCATGATTATTGCCTGCTGACTGTTTGATTCGTGCCTACTCAGCTCTTTGTTTATTGCCTCCAGAGGCACATGATCAGTGTATGATAGCAAACATGATCAGCGCATGATCAGTCACATGATCAGCGCCATTAAGTCACGTGATCACTACATGATAGTCATGTGATCAGTCCATGCTCAGTCACGGTATCAGTGCATGATCAGCCACGTGATCAGTGCATGATCTGTCACATGATTAGTGTATGATCATCCACGTGATCAGTGCATGGGCAGTCATGTGATCAGTGCATGATATAGACGTGATCAGTGCATGATCAGTCTCGTGATCAGTGCATGATAGCCACGTGATCAGTGCATGATCAGTCACCTGATGGGTGTATGATCATTCACGTGACCTGTACATGGTAGCTACATGATCATTGCATGATCAGCCACGTGAGTAGTGCATGATAGCCACGTGATCACTGCATGATCAGTCACGTGATCAGTGCATGATCAGTCATGTGACCAGTACATGGTAGCTGCGTGATCATGGCATGATCAGCCACGTGAGCAGTGCATGATAGCCACGTGATCAGTGCATGATCAGACACGTGATCAGTGCATGATCAGTCACGTGATCAGTGCATGATCAGCCACGTGATCAGTGCATGTCAGCCACGTGATCAGTGCATGATAGCCACGTGATCAGTGCATGATCAGTCACGTGATCAGTGCATGATCAGTCACGTGATCAGTGCATGATCAGCCACGTGATCAGTGCATGATCAATTACGTGATCAGTGCATGATCAGTCACGTGACCAGTACATGGTAGCTACGTGATCATTGCATGATCAGCCACGTGATCAGTGCATGATAGCCACGTGATCAGTGCATGATCAGCCACGTGATCAGTGCATGATCAGTCACGTGATCAGTGCATGATCAGTCACGTGATCAGTGCATGATCATCCACGTGATCAGTGCATGTGAAGTCGTGTATCAGTGCATGATAGCCCGTGATCAGTGCATGATCAGTCCGTGATCAGTGCATGATCAGCCACGTGATCAGTGCATGATCAGCCACGTGATCAGTGCATGATCAGTCACGTGATCAGTGCATGATCAGTCACGTGATCAGTGTGTGATCAGCCACGTGAACAGTGCATGCTCAGTCACGTGATCAGGGCCTGCTGAGCTGCGTGATTACTGTCTGCTCATCTGCTTGACAATTGCCAGCTGAGCTGCACGATTCCTGCCTGTCATCTGCTTGACAATTGCCACCTGTGCTGCGTAATTCCTGCCTGCTCATCTACTTGATTATTGCCAGCTGAGCAGCATGATTTCTCAGAGCTGAGTTCCATGATTATTGCCTGCTGACTGATTCGTGCCTACTCAGCTCTTTGTTCATTGCCTCCAGAGGCACATGATCAGTGTATGACACCAAACATGATCAGTGCATGATCAGTCACATGATCAGTGCATGATAAGCCACGTGATCAGTGCATGATCAGTCACGTGATCAGTGCATGATCAGTCACGTGATCAGTGCATGGTAGCTACGTGATCAGTGCATGATCAGCCACGTGATCAGTGCATGATCAGTCACGTGATCAGTGCATGATCAGTCACGTGATCAGTGCATGATCAGCCACGTGATCAGTGCATGATCAGTCACGTGATCAGTGCATGATCAGTCCCGTGATCAGTGCATGATCAGCCACGTGATCAGTGCATGATAGCCACGTGATCAGTGCATGATCAGTCACGTGATCAGTGCATGATCAGCCACGTGATCAGTGCATGATAGCCACGTGATCAGTGCATGACAGTCACGTGATCAGTGCATGATCAGTCACGTGATCAGTGCATGATAGTCACGTGATCAGTGCATGATCAGTCACGTGATCAGTGTATGATCAGCCACGTGATCAGTGCATGCTCAGTCACGTGATCAGGGCCTGCTGAGCTGCGTGATTACTGTCAGCTCATCTGCTTGACAATTGCCAGCTGAGCTGCACGATTCCTGCCTGTCATCTGCTTGACAATTGCCACCTGTGCTGTGTAATTCCTGCCTGCTCAGCTACTTGATTATTGCCAGCTGAGCAGCATGATTTCTCAGAGCTGAGTTCCATGATTATTGCCTGCTGACTGATTCCTGCCTACTCAGCTCTGTGTTCATTGCCTCCAGAGGCACATGATCAGTGTATGATACCAAACATGATCAGTGCATGATCAGTCACATGATCAGTGCATGATAAGCCACGTGATCAGTGCATGATCAGCACGTGATCAGTGCATGATCAGTCACGTGACCAGTACATGGTAGCTGCGTGATCAGTGCATGATCAGCCACGTGATCAGTGCATGATAGCCACGTGATCAGTGCATGATCAGCCACGTGATCAGTGCATGATCAGTCACGTGATCAGTGCATGATCAGCCACGTGATCAGTGCATGATCAGTCACGTGATCAGTGCATGATAGCTACGTGATCAGTGCATGATCAGCCACGTGATCAGTGCATGATAGCCACGTGATCAGTGCATGATCAGTCACGTGATCAGTGCATGATCAGTCACGTGATCAGTGCATGATCAGCCACGTGATCAGTGCATGATCAGCCACGTGATCAGTGCATGATCATCCACGTGATCAGTGCATGATAGCCACGTGATCAGTGCATGATCAGCACGTGATCAGTGCATGATCAGTCATGTATCAGTGCATGATAGCCCGTGATCAGTGCATGATCAGTCCCATGATCAGTGCATGATCAGCCACGTGATCAGTGCATGATAGCCACGTGATCAGTGCATGATCAGTCACGTGATCAGTGCATGATCAGCCACGTGATCAGTGCATGATCAGTCACGTGATCAGTGCATGATCAGCCACGTGATCAGTGCATGATAGCCACGTGATCAGTGCATGATCAGTCACGTGATCAGTGCATGATCAATTACGTGATCAGTGCATGATCAGTCACGTGATCAGTGCATGGTAGCTACGTGATCAGTGCATGATCAGCCACGTGATCAGTGCATGATAGCCACGTGATCAGTGCATGATCAGTCACGTGATCAGTGCATGATCAGTCACGTGATCAGTGCATGATCAGTCACTGATCAGTGCATGATCAGTCACGTGATCAGTGCATGATCAGTCACGTGATCAGTGCATGATAGCTACGTGATCAGTGCATGATCAGCCACGTGATCAGTGCATGATAGCCACGTGATCAGTGCATGATCAGTCACGTGATCAGTGCATGATCAGCCACGTGATCAGTGCATGATCAGCCACGTGATCAGTGCATGATCAGCCACGTGATCAGTGCATGATCAGCCACGTGATCAGTGCATGATCAGTCACGTGATCAGTGCATGATCAGTCACGTGATCAGTGCATGATCAGCCACGTGATCAGTGCATGATAGCCACGTGATCAGTGCATGATCAGCCACGTGATCAGTGCATGATCAGTCACGTGATCAGTGCATGATCAGTCACGTGATCAGTGCATGATCAGCCACGTGATCAGTGCATGATCAGTCACGTGATCAGTGCATGATCAGCCACGTGATCAGTGCATGAGTTCCATGATCATTGCCTGCTGACTGTTTGATTCGTGCCTACTCAGCCCTTTGTTCATTGCCTCCAGAGGCACATGATCAGTGCATGATAGCAAACATGATCAGTGCATGATCAGTCACATGATCAGTGCATTAAGTCACGTGATCAGTGCATGATAGTCACGTGATCAGTGCATGATCAGTCACGTGATCAGTGCATGATCAGTCACGTGATCAGTGCATGATCAGCCACGTGATCAGTGCATGATCAGCCACGTGATCAGTGCATGATCAGCCACGTGATCAGTGCATGATAGTCACGTGATCAGTGCATGATCAGCCACGTGATCAGTGCATGATCAGCCACGTGATCAGTGCATGATCAGCCACGTGATCAGTGCATGATCAGTCACGTGATCAGTGCATGATCAGCCACGTGATCAGTGCATGTCAGTCACGTATCAGTGCATGATAGCCCGTGATCAGTGCATGATCAGTCCCGTGATCAGTGCATGATCAGCCACGTGATCAGTGCATGATAGCCACGTGATCAGTGCATGATCAGTCACGTGATCAGTGCATGATCAGTCACGTGATCAGTGTATGATCAGCCACGTGAACAGTGCATGCTCAGTCACGTGATCAGGGCCTGCTGAGCTGCGTGATTACTGTCTGCTCATCTGCTTGACAATTGCCAGCTGAGCTGCACGATCCTGCCTGTCATCTGCTTGACAATTGCCAGCTGTGCTGCGTAATTCCTGCCTGCTCAGCTGCTTGATTATTGCCAGCTGAGCAGCATGATTTCTCACAGCTGAGTTCCATGATTATTGCCTGCTGACTGATTCCTGCCTACTCAGCTCTTTGTTCATTGCCTCCAGAGGCACATGATCAGTGTATGATACCAAACATGATCAGCACATGATCAGTCACATGATCAGTGCATGATAAGCCACGTGATCAGTGCATGATCAATCATGTGATCAGTGCATGATCAGTCATGTGACCAGTACATGGTAGCTGCGTGATCAGTGCATGATCAGCCACGTGATCAGTGCATGATAGCCACGTGATCAGTGCATGATCAGCCACGTGATCAGTGCATGATCAGTCACGTGATCAGTGCATGATCAGTCACGTGATCAGTGCATGATCAGCCACGTGATCAGTGCATGATCAGCCACGTGATCAGTGCATGATCAGTCACGTGATCATGATCAGCCACGTGATCAGTGCATGATAGCCACGTGATCAGTGCATGATAGCCACGTGATCAGTGCATGATCAGCCATGATCAGTGCATGATAGCCACGTGATCAGTGCATGATGGTCATGATGATCAGTGCAGTGATGATCATCACGTGATCAGTGCATGATCAGCCACGTGATCAGTGCATGATAGCCACGTGATCAGTGCATGATAGCCACGTGATCAGTGCATGATAGCCACGTGATCAGTGCATGATCAGTCACGTGATCATGTGTGATCAGCCACGTGATCAGTGCATGATCAGCCACGTGATCAGTGCATGATCAGCCACGTGATCAGTGCATGATCAGCCACGTGATCAGTGCATGATCAATTACGTGATCAGTGCATGATCAGTCACGTGATCAGTGCATGATAGCCACGTGATCAGTGCATGATCAGCCACGTGATCAGTGCATGATCAGCCACGTGATCAGTGCATGATCAGTCACGTGATCAGTGCATGATCAGCCACGTGATCAGTGCATGATCAATTACGTGATCAGTGCATGATCAGTCACGTGATCAGTGCATGGTAGCTACGTGATCAGTGCATGATCAGCCACGTGATCAGTGCATGATAGCCACGTGATCAGTGCATGATCAGTCACGTGATCAGTGCATGATCAGCCACGTGATCAGTGCATGATCAGTCACGTGATCAGTGCATGATCAATTACGTGATCAGTGCATGATCAGTCACGTGATCAGTGCATGGTAGCTACGTGATCAGTGCATGATCAGCCACGTGATCAGTGCATGATAGCCACGTGATCAGTGCATGATCAGTCACGTGATCAGTGCATGATCATCCACGTGATCAGTGCATGATCAGTCACGTGATCAGTGCATGATCAGACGTGATCAGTGCATGATCAGTCACGTGATCAGTGCATGATCAGCCACGTGATCAGTGCATGATAGCCACGTGATCAGTGCATGATAGCCAGTGATCAGTGCATGATCAGTCACGTGATCAGTGCATGATCAGCCACGTGATCAGTGCATGATAGCCACTGATCAGTGCATGATCAGTCACGTGATCAGTGCATGATCAGTCACGTGATCAGTGCATGATCAGTCACGTGATCAGTGCATGATCAGCCACGTGATCAGTGCATGATCAGTCACGTGATCAGTGCATGATAGCCCGTGATCAGTGCATGATCAGTCCCGTGATCAGTGTATGATCAGCCACGTGATCAGTGCATGATAGCCACGTGATCAGTGCATGATCAGTCACGTGATCAGTGCATGATCAGCCACGTGATCAGTGCATGATAGCCACGTGATCAGTGCATGACAATTACGTGATCAGTGCATGATCAGTCACGTGATCAGTGCATGATAGCCACGTGATCAGTGCATGATCAGTCACGTGATCAGTGTATGATCAGCCACGTGAACAGTGCATGCTCAGTCACGTGATCAGGGCCTGCTGAGCTGCGTGATTACTGTCTGCTCATCTGCTTGACAATTGCCAGCTGAGCTGCACGATTCCTGCCTGTCATCTGCTTGACAATTGCCACCTGTGCTGCATAATTCCTGCCTGCTCATCTACTTGATTATTGCCAGCTGAGCAGCATGATTTCTCAGAGCTGAGTTCCATGATTATTGCCTGCTGACTGATTCGTGCCTACTCAGCTCTGTGTTCATTGCCTCCAGAGGCACATGATCAGTGTATGACACCAAACATGATCAGCACATGATCAGTCACATGATCAGTGCATGATAAGCCACGTGATCAGTGCATGATCAGTACGTGATCAGTGCATGATCAGTCATGTGATCAGTGCATGGTAGCTGCGTGATCAGTGCATGATCAGCCACGTGATCAGTGCATGATAGCCACGTGATCAGTGCATGATCAGCCACGTGATCAGTGCATGATCAGTCACGTGATCAGTGCATGATCAGCCACGTGATCAGTGCATGATCAGTCACGTGACCAGTACATGGTAGCTACGTGATCATTGCATGATCAGCCACGTGATCAGTGCATGATAGTCACGTGATCAGTGCATGATCAGTCACGTGATCAGTGCATGATCAGTCACGTGATCAGTGCATGATCAGCCACGTGATCAGTGCATGATAGGCACGTGATCAGTGCATGATCAGCCACGTGATCAGTGCATGATAGCCACGTGATCAGTGCATGATCAGCACGTGATCAGTGCATGATCAGTCATGTATCAGTGCATGATAGCGCCACGATCAGTGCATGATCAGTCCCGTGATCAGTGTATGATCAGCCACGTGATCAGTGCATGATAGCCACGTGATCAGTGCATGATCAGTCACGTGATCAGTGCATGATCAGCCACGTGATCAGTGCATGATCAGCCACGTGATCAGTGCATGACAATTACGTGATCAGTGCATGATCAGTCACGTGATCAGTGCATGATAGCCACGTGATCAGTGCATGATCAGTCACGTGATCAGTGTATGATCAGCCACGTGAACAGTGCATGCTCAGTCACGTGATCAGGGCCTGCTGAGCTGCGTGATTACTGTCTGCTCATCTGCTTGACAATTGCCAGCTGAGCTGCACGATTCCTGCCTGTCATCTGCTTGACAATTGCCATCTGTGCTGCATAATTCCTGCCTGCTCATCTGTTGATTATTGCCAGCTGAGCAGCATGATTTCTCAGAGCTGAGTTCCATGATTATTGCCTACTGAATCGTGCCTACTCAGCTCTTTGTTCATTGCCTCCAGAGGCACATGATCAGTGTATGACACCAAACATGATCAGCACATGATCAGTCACATGATCAGTGCATGATAAGCCACGTGATCAGTGCATGATCAGTCACGTGATCAGTGCATGATCAGTCATGTGACCAGTACATGTAGCTGCGTGATCAGTGCATGATCAGCCACGTGATCAGTGCATGATAGCCACGTGATCAGTGCATGATCAGCCACGTGATCAGTGCATGATCAGTCACGTGATCAGTGCATGATCAGCCACGTGATCAGTGCATGATCAGTCACGTGATCAGTGCATGATAGCCACGTGATCAGTGCATGATCAGCCACGTGATCAGTGCATGATAGCCACGTGATCAGTGCATGATAGCCACGTGATCAGTGCATGATCAGCCACGTGATCAGTGCATGATAGCCACGTGATCAGTGCATGACAGCCACGTGATCAGTGCATGATCAGTCACGTGATCAGTGCATGATAGTCACGTGATCAGTGCATGATCAGTCACGTGATCAGTGTATGATCAGCCACGTGAACAGTGCATGCTCAGTCACGTGATCAGGGCCTGCTGAGCTGCGTGATTACTGTCTGCTCATCTGCTTGACAATTGCCAGCTGAGCTGCACGATTCCTGCCTGTCATCTGCTTGACAATTGCCACCTGTGCTGTGTAATTCCTGCCTGCTCAGCTACTTGATTATTGCCAGCTGAGCAGCATGATTTCTCAGAGCTGAGTTCCATGATTATTGCCTGCTGACTGATTCCTGCCTACTCAGCTCTGTGTTCATTGCCTCCAGAGGCACATGATCAGTGTATGATACCAAACATGATCAGCACATGATCAGTCACATGATCAGTGCATGATAAGCCACGTGATCAGTGCATGATCAGCACGTGATCAGTGCATGATCAGTCACGTGACCAGTACATGGTAGCTGCGTGATCATTGCATGATCAGCCACGTGATCAGTGCATGATAGCCACGTGATCAGTGCATGATCAGCCACGTGATCAGTGCATGATCAGTCACGTGATCAGTGCATGATCAGCCACGTGATCAGTGCATGATCAGTCACGTGACCAGTGCATGGTAGCTACGTGATCATTGCATGATCAGCCACGTGATCAGTGCATGATAGCCACGTGATCAGTGCATGATAGTCACGTGATCAGTGCATGATCAGTCACGTGATCAGTGCATGATCAGCCACGTGATCAGTGCATGATCAGGCACGTGATCAGTGCATGATCAGCCACGTGATCAGTGCATGATAGCCACGTGATCAGTGCATGATCAGCACGTGATCAGTGCATGTCAGTCATGTGTCAGTGCATGATAGCGTGATCAGTGCATGATCAGTCCCATGATCAGTGCATGATCAGCCACGTGATCAGTGCATGATAGCCACGTGATCAGTGCATGATCAGTCACGTGATCAGTGCATGATCAGCCACGTGATCAGTGCATGATCAGTCACGTGATCAGTGCATGATCAGCCACGTGATCAGTGCATGATAGCCACGTGATCAGTGCATGATCAGTCACGTGATCAGTGCATGATCAATTACGTGATCAGTGCATGATCAGTCACGTGATCAGTACATGGTAGCTACGTGATCAGTGCATGATCAGCCACGTGATCAGTGCATGATAGCCACGTGATCAGTGCATGATCAGTCACGTGATCAGTGCATGATCAGTCACGTGATCAGTGCATGATCAGTCAACTGATCAGTGCATGATCAATCACGTGATCAGTGCATGATCAGTCACGTGATCAGTGCATGATAGCTACGTGATCAGTGCATGATCAGCCACGTGATCAGTGCATGATAGCCACGTGATCAGTGCATGATCAGTCACGTGATCAGTGCATGATCAGCCACGTGATCAGTGCATGATCAGCCACGTGATCAGTGCATGATCAGTCACGTGATCAGTGCATGATCAGCCACGTGATCAGTGCATGATCAGTCACGTGATCAGTGCATGATCAGTCACGTGATCAGTGCATGATCAGCCACGTGATCAGTGCATGATAGCCACGTGATCAGTGCATGATCAGCCACGTGATCAGTGCATGATCAGTCACGTGATCAGTGCATGATCAGTCACGTGATCAGTGCATGATCAGCCACGTGATCAGTGCATGATCAGCCACGTGATCAGTGCATGATCAGCCACGTGATCAGTGCTGAGTTCCATGATCAGTGCCTGCTGACTGTTTGATCGTGCCTATCAGCCCTTTGATCATTGCCTCCAGAGGCACATGATCAGTGTATGATAGCAAACATGATCAGTGCATGATCAGTCACATGATCAGTGCATTAAGTCACGTGATCAGTGCATGATAGTCATGTGATCAGTGCATGATCAGTCACGTGATCAGTGCATGATCAGTCACGTGATCAGTGCATGATCAGCCACGTGATCAGTGCATGATCAGCCACGTGATCAGTGCATGATCAGCCACGTGATCAGTGCATGATACTCACGTGATCAGTGCATGATCAGCCACGTGATCAGTGCATGATCAGCCACGTGATCAGTGCATGATCAGCCACGTGATCAGTGCATGATCAGTCACGTGATCAGTGCATGATCAGCCACGTGATCAGTGCATGTCAGTCATGTATCAGTGCATGATAGCCCGTGATCAGTGCATGATCAGTCCCGTGATCAGTGCATGATCAGCCACGTGATCAGTGCATGATAGCCACGTGATCAGTGCATGATCAGTCACATGATCAGTGCATGATCAGTCACGTGATCAGTGTATGATCAGCCACGTGAACAGTGCATGCTCAGTCACGTGATCAGGGCCTGCTGAGCTGCGTGATTACTGTCTGCTCATCTGCTTGACAATTGCCAGCTGAGCTGCACGATCCTGCCTGTCATCTGCTTGACAATTGCCACCTGTGCTGCGTAATTCCTGCCTGCTCATCTGCTTGATTATTGCCAGCTGAGCAGCATGATTTCTCAGAGCTGAGTTCCATGATTATAGCCTGCTGACTGATTCCTGCCTACTCAGCTCTTTGTTCATTGCCTCCAGAGGCACATGATCAGTGTATGACACCAAACATGATCAGCACATGATCAGTCACATGATCAGTGCATGATAAGCCACGTGATCAGTGCATGATCAATTATGTGATCAGTGCATGATCAGTCATGTGACCAGTACATGGTAGCTGCGTGATCAGTGCATGATCAGCCACGTGATCAGTGCATGATAGCCACGTGATCAGTGCATGATCAGCCACGTGATCAGTGCATGATCAGTCACGTGATCAGTGCATGATCAGTCACGTGATCAGTGCATGATCAGCCACGTGATCAGTGCATGATAGCCACGTGATCAGTGCATGATCAGCCACGTGATCAGTGCATGATCAGTCACGTGATAGTGCATGATCAGCCACGTGATCAGTGCATGATAGCCACGTGATCAGTGCATGATAGCCACGTGATCAGTGCATGATCAGCCACGTGATCAGTGCATGATAGCCACGTGATCAGTGCATGATCAGTCATGTGATACGTGTGTGATCAGCCACGTGATCAGTGCATGAGCCACGTGATCAGTGCATGATCAGTTACGTGATCAGTGCATGATCAGCCACGTGATCAGTGCATGATAGCCACGTGATCAGTGCATGATAGCCACGTGATCAGTGCATGATAGCCACGTGATCAGTGCATGATCAGTCACGTGATCATGTGTGATCAGCCACGTGATCAGTGCATGATCAGCCACGTGATCAGTGCATGATCAGTCACGTGATCAGTGCATGATCAGCCACGTGATCAGTGCATGATCAATTACGTGATCAGTGCATGATCAGTCACGTGATCAGTGCATGATAGTTACGTGATCAGTGCATGATCAGCCACGTGATCAGTGCATGATCAGCCACGTGATCAGTGCATGATCAGTCACGTGATCAGTGCATGATCAGCCACGTGATCAGTGCATGATCAATTACGTGATCAGTGCATGATCAGTCACGTGATCAGTGCATGGTAGCTACGTGATCATTGCATGATCAGCCACGTGATCAGTGCATGATAGCCACGTGATCAGTGCATGATCAGTCACGTGATCAGTGCATGATCAGCCACGTGATCAGTGCATGATCAGTCACGTGATCAGTGCATGATCAATTACGTGATCAGTGCATGATCAGTCACGTGATCAGTGCATGGTAGCTACGTGATCAGTGCATGATCAGCCACGTGATCAGTGCATGATAGCCACGTGATCAGTGCATGATCAGTCACGTGATCAGTGCATGATCATCCACGTGATCAGTGCATGATCAGTCACGTGATCAGTGCATGATCAGACGTGATCAGTGCATGATCAGTCACGTGATCAGTGCATGATCAGCCACGTGATCAGTGCATGATAGCCACGTGATCAGTGCATGATAGCCAGTGATCAGTGCATGATCAGTCACGTGATCAGTGCATGATCAGCCACGTGATCAGTGCATGATAGCCACTGATCAGTGCATGATCAGTCACGTGATCAGTGCATGATCAGTCACGTGATCAGTGCATGATCAGTCACGTGATCAGTGCATGATCATCCACGTGATCAGTGCATGATCAGTCACGTGATCAGTGCATGATAGCCCGTGATCAGTGCATGATCAGTCCGTGATCAGTGTATGATCAGCCACGTGATCAGTGCATGATAGCCACGTGATCAGTGCATGATCAGTCACGTGATCAGTGCATGATCAGCCACGTGATCAGTGCATGATAGCCACGTGATCAGTGCATGACAATTACGTGATCAGTGCATGATCAGTCACGTGATCAGTGCATGATAGCCACGTGATCAGTGCATGATCAGTCACGTGATCAGTGTATGATCAGCCACGTGAACAGTGCATGCTCAGTCACGTGATCAGGGCCTGCTGAGCTGCGTGATTACTGTCTGCTCATCTGCTTGACAATTGCCAGCTGAGCTGCACGATTCCTGCCTGTCATCTGCTTGACAATTGCCACCTGTGCTGCATAATTCCTGCCTGCTCATCTACTTGATTATTGCCAGCTGAGCAGCATGATTTCTCAGAGCTGAGTTCCATGATTATTGCCTGCTGACTGATTCCTGCCTACTCAGCTCTGTGTTCATTGCCTCCAGAGGCACATGATCAGTGTATGACACCAAACATGATCAGCACATGATCAGTCACATGATCAGTGCATGATAAGCCACGTGATCAGTGCATGATCAGTACGTGATCAGTGCATGATCAGTCATGTGATCAGTGCATGGTAGCTGCGTGATCAGTGCATGATCAGCCACGTGATCAGTGCATGATAGCCACGTGATCAGTGCATGATCAGCCACGTGATCAGTGCATGATCAGTCACGTGATCAGTGTGTGATCAGCCACGTGATCAGTGCATGATCAGTCACGTGACCAGTACATGGTAGCTACATGATCATTGCATGATCAGCCACGTGATCAGTGCATGATAGTCACGTGATCAGTGCATGATCAGTCACGTGATCAGTGCATGATCAGTCACGTGATCAGTGCATGATCAGCCACGTGATCAGTGCATGACAGGCACGTGATCAGTGCATGATCAGCCACGTGATCAGTGCATGATAGCCACGTGATCAGTGCATGATCAGCACGTGATCAGTGCATGATCAGTCATGTATCAGTGCATGATAGCGCCACGATCAGTGCATGATCAGTCCCGTGATCAGTGCATGATCAGCCACGTGATCAGTGCATGATAGCCACGTGATCAGTGCATGATCAGTCACGTGATCAGTGCATGATCAGCCACGTGATCAGTGCATGATCAGCCACGTGATCAGTGCATGACAATTACGTGATCAGTGCATGATCAATCACGTGATCAGTGCATGATAGCCACGTGATCAGTGCATGATCAGTCACGTGATCAGTGTGTGATCAGCCACGTGAACAGTGCATGCTCAGTCACGTGATCAGGGCCTGCTGAGCTGCGTGATTACTGTCTGCTCATCTGCTTGACAATTGCCAGCTGAGCTGCACGATTCCTGCCTGTCATCACCTTGACAATTGCCATCTGTGCTGCATAATTCCTGCCTGCTCATCTAGTTGATTATTGCCAGCTGAGCAGCATGATTTCTCAGAGCTGAGTTCCATGATTATTGCCTACTGAATCCTGCCTACTCAGCTCTTTGTTCATTGCCTCCAGAGGCACATGATCAGTGTATGACACCAAACATGATCAGTGCATGATCAGTCACATGATCAGTGCATGATAAGCCACGTGATCAGTGCATGATCAATTACGTGATCAGTGCATGATCAGTCATGTGACCAGTACATGTAGCTGCGTGATCATTGCATGATCAGCCACGTGATCAGTGCATGATAGCCACGTGATCAGTGCATGATCAGCCACGTGATCAGTGCATGATCAGTCACGTGATCAGTGCATGATCAGCCACGTGATCAGTGCATGATCAGTCACGTGATCAGTGCATGGTAGCCACGTGATCAGTGCATGATCAGCCACGTGATCAGTGCATGATAGCCACGTGATCAGTGCATGATAGCCACGTGATCAGTGCATGATCAGCCACGTGATCAGTGCATGATAGCCACGTGATCAGTGCATGACAGTCACGTGATCAGTGCATGATCAGTCACGTGATCAGTGCATGATAGTCACGTGATCAGTGCATGATCAGTCACGTGATCAGTGTATGATCAGCCACGTGAACAGTGCATGCTCAGTCACGTGATCAGGGCCTGCTGAGCTGCGTGATTACTGTCAGCTCATCTGCTTGACAATTGCCAGCTGAGCTGCACGATTCCTGCCTGTCATCTGCTTGACAATTGCCACCTGTGCTGTGTAATTCCTGCCTGCTCAGCTACTTGATTATTGCCAGCTGAGCAGCATGATTTCTCAGAGCTGAGTTCCATGATTATTGCCTGCTGACTGATTCCTGCCTACTCAGCTCTGTGTTCATTGCCTCCAGAGGCACATGATCAGTGTATGACACCAAACATGATCAGCACATGATCAGTCACATGATCAGTGCATGATAAGCCACGTGATCAGTGCATGATCAAGCACGTGATCAGTGCATGATCAGTCACGTGATCAGTACATGGTAGCTGCGTGATCAGTGCATGATCAGCCACGTGATCAGTGCATGATAGCCACGTGATCAGTGCATGATCAGCCACGTGATCAGTGCATGATCAGTCACGTGATCAGTGCATGATCAGCCACGTGATCAGTGCATGATCAGTCACGTGACCAGTGCATGGTAGCTACGTGATCATTGCATGATCAGCCACGTGATCAGTGCATGATAGCCACGTGATCAGTGCATGATAGTCACGTGATCAGTGCATGATCAGTCACGTGATCAGTGCATGATCAGCCACGTGATCAGTGCATGATCAGGCACGTGATCAGTGCATGATCATCCACGTGATCAGTGCATGATAGCCACGTGATCAGTGCATGATCAGCACGTGATCAGTGCATGTCAGTCATGTATCAGTGCATGATAGCGTGATCAGTGCATGATCAGTCCCATGATCAGTGCATGATCAGCCACGTGATCAGTGCATGATAGCCACGTGATCAGTGCATGATCAGTCACGTGATCAGTGCATGATCAGCCACGTGATCAGTGCATGATCAGTCACGTGATCAGTGCATGATCAGCCACGTGATCAGTGCATGATAGCCACGTGATCAGTGCATGATCAGTCACGTGATCAGTGCATGATCAATTACGTGATCAGTGCATGATCAGTCACGTGATCAGTATGGTAGCTACGTGATCAGTGCATGATCAGCCACGTGATCAGTGCATGATAGCCACGTGATCAGTGCATGATCAGTCACGTGATCAGTGCATGATCAGTCACGTGATCAGTGCATGATCAGTCACTGATCAGTGCATGATCAATCACGTGATCAGTGCATGATCAGTCACGTGATCAGTGCATGGTAGCTACGTGATCAGTGCATGATCAGCCACGTGATCAGTGCATGATAGCCACGTGATCAGTGCATGATCAGTCACGTGATCAGTGCATGATCAGCCACGTGATCAGTGCATGATCAGCCACGTGATCAGTGCATGATCAGTCACGTGATCAGTGCATGATCAGCCACGTGATCAGTGCATGATCAGTCACGTGATCAGTGCATGATCAGTCACGTGATCAGTGCATGATCAGCCACGTGATCAGTGCATGATAGCCACGTGATCAGTGCATGATCAGCCACGTGATCAGTGCATGATCAGCCACGTGATCAGTGCATGATCAGTCACGTGATCAGTGCATGATCAGCCACGTGATCAGTGCATGATCAGCCACGTGATCAGTGCATGATCAGCCACGTGATCAGTGCATGAGTTCCATGATCATTGCCTGCTGACTGTTTGATTCGTGCCTATCAGCCCTTTGATCATTGCCTCCAGAGGCACATGATCAGTGCATGATAGCAAACATGATCAGTGCATGATCAGTCACATGATCAGTGCATTAAGTCACGTGATCAGTGCATGATAGTCACGTGATCAGTGCATGATCAGTCACGTATCAGTGCATGATCAGTCACGTGATCAGTGCATGATCAGCCACGTGATCAGTGCATGATCAGCCACGTGATCAGTGCATGATCAGCCACGTGATCAGTGCATGATAGTCACGTGATCAGTGCATGATCAGCCACGTGATCAGTGCATGATCAGCCACGTGATCAGTGCATGATCAGCCACGTGATCAGTGCATGATCAGTCACGTGATCAGTGCATGATCAGCCACGTGATCAGTGCATGTCAGTCATGTAGTCAGTGCATGATAGCCCGTGATCAGTGCATGATCAGTCCCGTGATCAGTGCATGATCAGCCACGTGATCAGTGCATGATAGCCACGTGATCAGTGCATGATCAGTCACGTGATCAGTGCATGATCAGTCACGTGATCAGTGTGTGATCAGCCACGTGAACAGTGCATGCTCAGTCACGTGATCAGGGCCTGCTGAGCTGCGTGATTACTGTCTGCTCATCTGCTTGACAATTGCCAGCTGAGCTGCACGATCCTGCCTGTCATCTGCTTGACAATTGCCACCTGTGCTGCGTAATTCCTGCCTGCTCATCTACTTGATTATTGCCAGCTGAGCAGCATGATTTCTCAGAGCTGAGTTCCATGATTATAGCCTGCTGACTGATTCCTGCCTACTCAGCTCTTTGTTCATTGCCTCCAGAGGCACATGATCAGTGTATGACACCAAACATGATCAGCACATGATCAGTCACATGATCAGTGCATGATAAGCCACGTGATCAGTGCATGATCAATTATGTGATCAGTGCATGATCAGTCATGTGACCAGTACATGGTAGCTGCGTGATCAGTGCATGATCAGCCACGTGATCAGTGCATGATAGCCACGTGATCAGTGCATGATAGCCACGTGATCAGTGCATGATCAGTCACGTGATCAGTGCATGATCAGTCACGTGATCAGTGCATGATCAGCCACGTGATCAGTGCATGATAGCCACGTGATCAGTGCATGATAGCCACGTGATCAGTGCATGATCAGTCACGTGATAGTGTGTGATCAGCCACGTGATCAGTGCATGATAGCCACGTGATCAGTGCATGATAGCCACGTGATCAGTGCATGATCAGCCACGTGATCAGTGCATGATAGCCACGTGATCAGTGCATGATCAGTCATGTGATAGTGTGTGATCAGCCACGTGATCAGTGCATGATCAGCCACGTGATCAGTGCATGATCAATCACGTGATCAGTGCATGATCAGCCACGTGATCAGTGCATGATAGCCACGTGATCAGTGCATGATAGCCACGTGATCAGTGCATGATAGCCACGTGATCAGTGCATGATCAGTCACGTGATCATGTGTGATCAGCCACGTGATCAGTGCATGATCAGCCACGTGATCAGTGCATGATCAGTCACGTGATCAGTGCATGATCAGCCACGTGATCAGTGCATGATCAATTACGTGATCAGTGCATGATCAGTCACGTGATCAGTGCATGGTAGCCACGTGATCAGTGCATGATCAGCCACGTGATCAGTGCATGATCAGCCACGTGATCAGTGCATGATCAGTCACGTGATCAGTGCATGATCAGCCACGTGATCAGTGCATGATCAATTACGTGATCAGTGCATGATAGTCACGTGATCAGTGCATGGTAGCTACGTGATCAGTGCATGATCAGCCACGTGATCAGTGCATGATAGCCACGTGATCAGTGCATGATCAGTCACGTGATCAGTGCATGATCAGCCACGTGATCAGTGCATGATCAGTCACGTGATCAGTGCATGATCAATTACGTGATCAGTGCATGATCAGTCACGTGATCAGTGCATGGTAGCTACGTGATCAGTGCATGATCAGCCACGTGATCAGTGCATGATAGCCACGTGATCAGTGCATGATCAGTCACGTGATCAGTGCATGATCATCCACGTGATCAGTGCATGATCAGTCACGTGATCAGTGCATGATCAGACGTGATCAGTGCATGATCAGTCACGTGATCAGTGCATGATCAGCCACGTGATCAGTGCATGATAGCCACGTGATCAGTGCATGATAGCCAGTGATCAGTGCATGATCAGTCACGTGATCAGTGCATGATCAGCCACGTGATCAGTGCATGATTGCCACTGATCAGTGCATGATCAGTCACGTGATCAGTGCATGATCAGTCACGTGATCAGTGCATGATCAGTCACGTGATCAGTGCATGATCAGCCACGTGATCAGTGCATGATCAGTCATGTGATCAGTGCATGATAGCCCGTGATCAGTGCATGATCAGTCCCGTGATCAGTGCATGATCAGCCACGTGATCAGTGCATGATAGCCACGTGATCAGTGCATGATCAGTCACGTGATCAGTGCATGATCAGCCACGTGATCAGTGCATGATAGCCACGTGATCAGTGCATGACAATTACGTGATCAGTGCATGATCAGTCACGTGATCAGTGCATGATAGCCACGTGATCAGTGCATGATCAGTCACGTGATCAGTGTATGATCAGCCACGTGAACAGTGCATGCTCAGTCACGTGATCAGGGCCTGCTGAGCTGCGTGATTACTGTCTGCTCATCTGCTTGACAATTGCCAGCTGAGCTGCACGATTCCTGCCTGTCATCTGCTTGACAATTGCCACCTGTGCTGCATAATTCCTGCCTGCTCATCTGCTTGATTATTGCCAGCTGAGCAGCATGATTTCTCAGAGCTGAGTTCCATGATTATTGCCTGCTGACTGATTCCTGCCTACTCAGCTCTGTGTTCATTGCCTCCAGAGGCACATGATCAGTGTATGACACCAAACATGATCAGCACATGATCAGTCACATGATCAGTGCATGATAAGCCACGTGATCAGTGCATGATCAGTACGTGATCAGTGCATGATCAGTCATGTGATCAGTGCATGGTAGCTGCGTGATCAGTGCATGATCAGCCACGTGATCAGTGCATGATAGCCACGTGATCAGTGCATGATCAGCCACGTGATCAGTGCATGATCAGTCACGTGATCAGTGCATGATCAGCCACGTGATCAGTGCATGATCAGTCACGTGACCAGTACATGGTAGCTACATGATCATTGCATGATCAGCCACGTGATCAGTGCATGATAGCCACGTGATCAGTGCATGATCAGTCACGTGATCAGTGCATGATCAGTCACGTGATCAGTGCATGATCAGCCACGTGATCAGTGCATGATAGGCACGTGATCAGTGCATGATCAGCCACGTGATCAGTGCATGATAGCCACGTGATCAGTGCATGATCAGCACGTGATCAGTGCATGATCAGTCATGTATCAGTGCATGATAGCGCCACGATCAGTGCATGATCAGTCCGTGATCAGTGCATGATCAGCCACGTGATCAGTGCATGATAGCCACGTGATCAGTGCATGATCAGTCACGTGATCAGTGCATGATCAGCCACGTGATCAGTGCATGATAGCCACGTGATCAGTGCATGACAATTACGTGATCAGTGCATGATCAGTCACGTGATCAGTGCATGATAGCCACGTGATCAGTGCATGATCAGTCACGTGATCAGTGTATGATCAGCCACGTGAACAGTGCATGCTCAGTCACGTGATCAGGGCCTGCTGAGCTGCGTGATTACTGTCTGCTCATCTGCTTGACAATTGCCAGCTGAGCTGCACGATTCCTGCCTGTCATCACCTTGACAATTGCCATCTGTGCTGCATAATTCCTGCCTGCTCATCTGTTGATTATTGCCAGCTGAGCAGCATGATTTCTCAGAGCTGAGTTCCATGATTATTGCCTACTGAATCCTGCCTACTCAGCTCTTTGTTCATTGCCTCCAGAGGCACATGATCAGTGTATGACACCAAACATGATCAGCACATGATCAGTCACATGATCAGTGCATGATAAGCCACGTGATCAGTGCATGATCAATTACGTGATCAGTGCATGATCAGTCATGTGACCAGTACATGTAGCTGCGTGATCATTGCATGATCAGCCACGTGATCAGTGCATGATAGCCACGTGATCAGTGCATGATCAGCCACGTGATCAGTGCATGATCAGTCACGTGATCAGTGCATGATCAGCCACGTGATCAGTGCATGATCAGTCACGTGATCAGTGCATAGCCACGTGATCAGTGCATGATCAGCCACGTGATCAGTGCATGATAGCCACGTGATCAGTGCATGATAGCCACGTGATCAGTGCATGATCAGCCACGTGATCAGTGCATGATAGCCACGTGATCAGTGCATGACAGTCACGTGATCAGTGCATGATCAATCACGTGATCAGTGCATGATAGTCACGTGATCAGTGCATGATCAGTCACGTGATCAGTGTATGATCAGCCACGTGAACAGTGCATGCTCAGTCACGTGATCAGGGCCTGCTGAGCTGCGTGATTACTGTCAGCTCATCTGCTTGACAATTGCCAGCTGAGCTGCACGATTCCTGCCTGTCATCTGCTTGACAATTGCCACCTGTGCTGTGTAATTCCTGCCTGCTCAGCTGCTTGATTATTGCCAGCTGAGCAGCATGATTTCTCAGAGCTGAGTTCCATGATTATTGCCTGCTGACTGATTCCTGCCTACTCAGCTCTGTGTTCATTGCCTCCAGAGGCACATGATCAGTGTATGATACCAAACATGATCAGCACATGATCAGTCACATGATCAGTGCATGATAAGCCACGTGATCAGTGCATGATCAGCACGTGATCAGTGCATGATCAGTCACGTGACCAGTACATGGTAGCTGCGTGATCAGTGCATGATCAGCCACGTGATCAGTGCATGATAGCCACGTGATCAGTGCATGATCAGCCACGTGATCAGTGCATGATCAGTCACGTGATCAGTGCATGATCAGCCACGTGATCAGTGCATGATCAGTCACGTGACCAGTGCATGGTAGCTACGTGATCAGTGCATGATCAGCCACGTGATCAGTGCATGATAGCCACGTGATCAGTGCATGATAGTCACGTGATCAGTGCATGATCAGTCACGTGATCAGTGCATGATCAGCCACGTGATCAGTGCATGATCAGGCACGTGATCAGTGCATGATCATCCACGTGATCAGTGCATGATAGCCACGTGATCAGTGCATGATCAGCACGTGATCAGTGCATGTCAGTCATGTATCAGTGCATGATAGCCCGTGATCAGTGCATGATCAGTCCCGTGATCAGTGCATGATCAGCCACGTGATCAGTGCATGATAGCCACGTGATCAGTGCATGATCAGTCACGTGATCAGTGCATGATCAGCCACGTGATCAGTGCATGATCAGTCACGTGATCAGTGCATGATCAGCCACGTGATCAGTGCATGATAGCCACGTGATCAGTGCATGATCAGTCACGTGATCAGTGCATGATCAATTACGTGATCAGTGCATGATCAGTCACGTGATCAGTGCATGGTAGCTACGTGATCAGTGCATGATCAGCCACGTGATCAGTGCATGATAGCCACGTGATCAGTGCATGATCAGTCACGTGATCAGTGCATGATCAGTCACGTGATCAGTGCATGATCAGTCACTGATCAGTGCATGATCAATCACGTGATCAGTGCATGATCAGTCACGTGATCAGTGCATGGTAGCTACGTGATCAGTGCATGATCAGCCACGTGATCAGTGCATGATAGCCACGTGATCAGTGCATGATCAGTCACGTGATCAGTGCATGATCAGCCACGTGATCAGTGCATGATCAGCCACGTGATCAGTGCATGATCAGTCACGTGATCAGTGCATGATCAGCCACGTGATCAGTGCATGATCAGTCACGTGATCAGTGCATGATCAGTCACGTGATCAGTGCATGATCAGCCACGTGATCAGTGCATGATAGCCACGTGATCAGTGCATGATCAGCCACGTGATCAGTGCATGATCAGTCACGTGATCAGTGCATGATCAGTCACGTGATCAGTGCATGATCAGCCACGTGATCAGTGCATGATCAGTCACGTGATCAGTGCATGATCAGCCACGTGATCAGTGCATGAGTTCCATGATCAGTGCCTGCTGACTGTTTGATCGTGCCTATCAGCCCTTTGATTATTGCCTCCAGAGGCACATGATCAGTGTATGATAGCAAAC
Source organism: Bos javanicus (assembly GCF_032452875.1). Taxonomy (NCBI): domain Eukaryota; kingdom Metazoa; phylum Chordata; class Mammalia; order Artiodactyla; family Bovidae; genus Bos; species Bos javanicus. The sequence goes on along the minus strand of NW_026893608.1, from coordinate 430,050 downwards.
ATGATCAGTGCATGATCAGTCACATGATCAGTGCATTAAGTCACGTGATCAGTGCATGATAGTCATGTGATCAGTGCATGATCAGTCACGTGATCAGTGCATGATCAGTCACGTGATCAGTGCATGATCAGCCACGTGATCAGTGCATGATCAGCCACGTGATCAGTGCATGATCAGCCACGTGATCAGTGCATGATAGTCACGTGATCAGTGCATGATCAGCCACGTGATCAGTGCATGATCAGCCACGTGATCAGTGCATGATCAGCCACGTGATCAGTGCATGATCAGTCACGTGATCAGTGCATGATCAGCCACGTGATCAGTGCATGATCAGTCACGTATCAGTGCATGATAGCCCGTGATCAGTGCATGATCAGTCCCGTGATCAGTGCATGATCAGCCACGTGATCAGTGCATGATAGCCACGTGATCAGTGCATGATCAGTCACGTGATCAGTGCATGATCAGTCACGTGATCAGTGTATGATCAGCCACGTGAACAGTGCATGCTCAGTCACGTGATCAGGGCCTGCTGAGCTGCGTGATTACTGTCTGCTCATCTGCTTGACAATTGCCAGCTGAGCTGCACGATCCTGCCTGTCATCTGCTTGACAATTGCCAGCTGTGCTGCGTAATTCCTGCCTGCTCAGCTGCTTGATTATTGCCAGCTGAGCAGCATGATTTCTCAGAGCTGAGTTCCATGATTATAGCCTGCTGACTGATTCCTGCCTACTCAGCTCTTTGTTCATTGCCTCCAGAGGCACATGATCAGTGTATGATACCAAACATGATCAGCACATGATCAGTCACATGATCAGTGCATGATAAGCCACGTGATCAGTGCATGATCAATCATGTGATCAGTGCATGATCAGTCATGTGATCAGTACATGGTAGCTGCGTGATCAGTGCATGATCAGCCACGTGATCAGTGCATGATAGCCACGTGATCAGTGCATGATCAGCCACGTGATCAGTGCATGATCAGTCACGTGATCAGTGCATGATCAGTCACGTGATCAGTGCATGATCAGCCACGTGATCAGTGCATGATAGCCACGTGATCAGTGCATGATCAGCCACGTGATCAGTGCATGATCAGTCACGTGATCGTGCATGATCAGCCACGTGATCAGTGCATGATAGCCACGTGATCAGTGCATGATAGCCACGTGATCAGTGCATGATCAGCCACGTGATCAGTGCATGATAGCCACGTGATCAGTGCATGATCAGTCACGTGATAGTGCATGATCAGCCACGTGATCAGTGCATGATCAGCCACGTGATCAGTGCATGATCAATCACGTGATCAGTGCATGATCAGCCACGTGATCAGTGCATGATATCCACGTGATCAGTGCATGATAGCCACGTGATCAGTGCATGATAGCCACGTGATCAGTGCATGATCAGTCACGTGATCATGTGTGATCAGCCACGTGATCAGTGCATGATCAGCCACGTGATCAGTGCATGATCAGTCACGTGATCAGTGCATGATCAGCCACGTGATCAGTGCATGATCAGCCACGTGATCAGTGCATGATCAGTCACGTGATCAGTGCATGATAGTTACGTGATCAGTGCATGATCAGCCACGTGATCAGTGCATGATCAGCCACGTGATCAGTGCATGATCAGTCACGTGATCAGTGCATGATCAGCCACGTGATCAGTGCATGATCAATTACGTGATCAGTGCATGATCAGTCACGTGATCAGTGCATGGTAGCTACGTGATCAGTGCATGATCAGCCACGTGATCAGTGCATGATAGCCACGTGATCAGTGCATGATCAGTCACGTGATCAGTGCATGATCAGCCACGTGATCAGTGCATGATCAGTCACGTGATCAGTGCATGATCAATTACGTGATCAGTGCATGATCAGTCACGTGATCAGTGCATGGTAGCTACGTGATCAGTGCATGATCAGCCACGTGATCAGTGCATGATAGCCACGTGATCAGTGCATGATCAGTCACGTGATCAGTGCATGATCATCCACGTGATCAGTGCATGATCAGTCACGTGATCAGTGCATGATCAGACGTGATCAGTGCATGATCAGTCACGTGATCAGTGCATGATCAGCCACGTGATCAGTGCATGATAGCCACGTGATCAGTGCATGATAGCCAGTGATCAGTGCATGATCAGTCACGTGATCAGTGCATGATCAGCCACGTGATCAGTGCATGATTGCCACTGATCAGTGCATGATCAGTCACGTGATCAGTGCATGATCAGTCACGTGATCAGTGCATGATCAGTCACGTGATCAGTGCATGATCAGCCACGTGATCAGTGCATGATCAGTCATGTGATCAGTGCATGATAGCCCGTGATCAGTGCATGATCAGTCCCGTGATCAGTGCATGATCAGCCACGTGATCAGTGCATGATAGCCACGTGATCAGTGCATGATCAGTCACGTGATCAGTGCATGATCAGCCACGTGATCAGTGCATGATAGCCACGTGATCAGTGCATGACAATTACGTGATCAGTGCATGATCAGTCACGTGATCAGTGCATGATAGCCACGTGATCAGTGCATGATCAGTCACGTGATCAGTGTATGATCAGCCACGTGAACAGTGCATGCTCAGTCACGTGATCAGGGCCTGCTGAGCTGCGTGATTACTGTCTGCTCATCTGCTTGACAATTGCCAGCTGAGCTGCACGATTCCTGCCTGTCATCTGCTTGACAATTGCCACCTGTGCTGCATAATTCCTGCCTGCTCAGCTGCTTGATTATTGCCAGCTGAGCAGCATGATTTCTCAGAGCTGAGTTCCATGATTATTGCCTGCTGACTGATTCCTGCCTACTCAGCTCTGTGTTCATTGCCTCCAGAGGCACATGATCAGTGTATGACACCAAACATGATCAGCACATGATCAGTCACATGATCAGTGCATGATAAGCCACGTGATCAGTGCATGATCAGTACGTGATCAGTGCATGATCAGTCACGTGATCAGTGCATGGTAGCTGCGTGATCAGTGCATGATCAGCCACGTGATCAGTGCATGATAGCCACGTGATCAGTGCATGATCAGCCACGTGATCAGTGCATGATCAGTCACGTGATCAGTGCATGATCAGCCACGTGATCAGTGCATGATCAGTCACGTGACCAGTACATGGTAGCTACGTGATCATTGCATGATCAGCCACGTGATCAGTGCATGATAGTCACGTGATCAGTGCATGATCAGTCACGTGATCAGTGCATGATCAGTCACGTGATCAGTGCATGATCAGCCACGTGATCAGTGCATGATAGGCACGTGATCAGTGCATGATCAGCCACGTGATCAGTGCATGATAGCCACGTGATCAGTGCATGATCAGCACGTGATCAGTGCATGATCAGTCATGTATCAGTGCATGATAGCGCCACGATCAGTGCATGATCAGTCCCGTGATCAGTGCATGATCAGCCACGTGATCAGTGCATGATAGCCACGTGATCAGTGCATGATCAGTCACGTGATCAGTGCATGATCAGCCACGTGATCAGTGCATGATCAGCCACGTGATCAGTGCATGACAATTACGTGATCAGTGCATGATCAGTCACGTGATCAGTGCATGATAGCCACGTGATCAGTGCATGATCAGTCACGTGATCAGTGTATGATCAGCCACGTGAACAGTGCATGCTCAGTCACGTGATCAGGGCCTGCTGAGCTGCGTGATTACTGTCTGCTCATCTGCTTGACAATTGCCAGCTGAGCTGCACGATTCCTGCCTGTCATCTGCTTGACAATTGCCATCTGTGCTGCATAATTCCTGCCTGCTCATCTGTTGATTATTGCCAGCTGAGCAGCATGATTTCTCAGAGCTGAGTTCCATGATTATTGCCTACTGAATCCTGCCTACTCAGCTCTTTGTTCATTGCCTCCAGAGGCACATGATCAGTGTATGACACCAAACATGATCAGCACATGATCAGTCACATGATCAGTGCATGATAAGCCACGTGATCAGTGCATGATCAATTACGTGATCAGTGCATGATCAGTCATGTGACCAGTACATGTAGCTGCGTGATCAGTGCATGATCAGCCACGTGATCAGTGCATGATAGCCACGTGATCAGTGCATGATCAGTCACGTGATCAGTGCATGATCAGTCACGTGATCAGTGCATGATCAGTCACGTGATCAGTGCATGATCAGTCACGTGATCAGTGCATGATAGCCACGTGATCAGTGCATGATCAGTCACGTGATCAGTGCATGATAGCCACGTGATCAGTGCATGATCAGCCACGTGATCAGTGCATGATCAGCCACGTGATCAGTGCATGATAGCCACGTGATCAGTGCATGATAGCCACGTGATCAGTGCATGATCAGTCATGTGATAGTGTGTGATCAGCCACGTGATCAGTGCATGATCAGCCACGTGATCAGTGCATGATCAATTACGTGATCAGTGCATGATCAGTCACGTGATCAGTGCATGGTAGCTACGTGATCAGTGCATGATCAGCCACGTGATCAGTGCATGATAGCCACGTGATCAGTGCATGATAGCCACGTGATCAGTGCATGATCAGTCACGTGATAGTGCATGATCAGCCACGTGATCAGTGCATGATAGCCACGTGATCAGTGCATGATAGCCACGTGATCAGTGCATGATCAGCCACGTGATCAGTGCATGATCAGTCACGTGATCATGTGTGATCAGCCACGTGATCAGTGCATGATCAGCCACGTGATCAGTGCATGATCAATTACGTGATCAGTGCATGATCAGTCACGTGATCAGTGCATGATAGCTACGTGATCAGTGCATGATCAGCCACGTGATCAGTGCATGATCAGTCACGTGATCAGTGCATGATCAGCCACGTGATCAGTGCATGATCAGTCACGTGATCAGTGCATGATAGCTACGTGATCAGTGCATGATCAGCCACGTGATCAGTGCATGATAGCCACGTGATCAGTGCATGATCAGTCACGTGATCAGTGCATGATCAGCCACGTGATCAGTGCATGATCAGTCACGTGATCAGTGCATGATCAATTACGTGATCAGTGCATGATCAGTCACGTGATCAGTGCATGATAGCTACGTGATCAGTGCATGATCAGCCACGTGATCAGTGCATGATAGCCACGTGATCAGTGCATGATCAGTCACGTGATCAGTGCATGTCAGCCACGTGATCAGTGCATGATCAGTCACGTGATCAGTGCATGATCAGACGTGATCAGTGCATGATCAGTCACGTGATCAGTGCATGATCAGCCACGTGATCAGTGCATGATAGCCACGTGATCAGTGCATGATAGCCACGTGATCAGTGCATGATCAGTCACGTGATCAGTGCATGATCAGCCACGTGATCAGTGCATGATAGCCACGTGATCAGTGCATGATCAGTCACGTGATCAGTGCATGATCAGTCACGTGATCAGTGCATGATCAGTCACGTGATCAGTGCATGATCAGCCACGTGATCAGTGCATGATCAGTCACGTGATCAGTGCATGATAGCACGTGATCAGTGCATGATCAGTCCGTGATCAGTGCATGATCAGCCACGTGATCAGTGCATGATAGCCACGTGATCAGTGCATGATCAGTCACGTGATCAGTGCATGATCAGCCACGTGATCAGTGCATGATAGCCACGTGATCAGTGCATGACAATTACGTGATCAGTGCATGATCAGTCACGTGATCAGTGCATGATAGCCACGTGATCAGTGCATGATCAGTCACGTGATCAGTGTGTGATCAGCCACGTGAACAGTGCATGCTCAGTCACGTGATCAGGGCCTGCTGAGCTGCGTGATTACTGTCTGCTCATCTGCTTGACAATTGCCAGCTGAGCTGCACGATTCCTGCCTGTCATCTGCTTGACAATTGCCAGCTGTGCTGCGTAATTCCTGCCTGCTCATCTGCTTGATTATTGCCAGCTGAGCAGCATGATTTCTCAGAGCTGAGTTCCATGATTATTGCCTGCTGACTGATTCGTGCCTACTCAGCTCTTTGTTCATTGCCTCCAGAGGCACATGATCAGTGTATGATACCAAACATGATCAGCACATGATCAGTCACATGATCAGTGCATGATAAGCCACGTGATCAGTGCATGATCAGTACGTGATCAGTGCATGATCAGTCACGTGATCAGTGCATGATAGCTGCGTGATCAGTGCATGATCAGCCACGTGATCAGTGCATGATAGCCACGTGATCAGTGCATGATCAGCCACGTGATCAGTGCATGATCAGTCACGTGATCAGTGCATGATCAGCCACGTGATCAGTGCATGATCAGCCACGTGATCAGTGCATGATCAGTCACGTGACCAGTGCATGGTAGCTACGTGATCATTGCATGATCAGCCACGTGATCAGTGCATGATAGCCACGTGATCAGTGCATGATAGTCACGTGATCAGTGCATGATCAGTCACGTGATCAGTGCATGATCAGCCACGTGATCAGTGCATGATCAGGCACGTGATCAGTGCATGATCAGCCACGTGATCAGTGCATGATAGCCACGTGATCAGTGCATGATCAGCACGTGATCAGTGCATGATCAGTCATGTATCAGTGCATGATAGCCCGTGATCAGTGCATGATCAGTCACGTGATCAGTGCATGATCAGCCACGTGATCAGTGCATGATAGCCACGTGATCAGTGCATGATCAGTCACGTGATCAGTGCATGATCAGCCACGTGATCAGTGCATGATCAGTCACGTGATCAGTGCATGATCAGCCACGTGATCAGTGCATGATAGCCACGTGATCAGTGCATGATCAGTCACGTGATCAGTGCATGATCAATTACGTGATCAGTGCATGATCAGTCACGTGATCAGTGCATGATAGCTACGTGATCAGTGCATGATCAGCCACGTGATCAGTGCATGATAGCCACGTGATCAGTGCATGATCAGTCACGTGATCAGTGCATGATCAGTCACGTGATCAGTGCATGATCAGTCACGTGATCAGTGCATGATCAGTCACGTGATCAGTGCATGATCAGTCACGTGATCAGTGCATGATAGCTACGTGATCAGTGCATGATCAGCCACGTGATCAGTGCATGATAGCCACGTGATCAGTGCATGATCAGTCACGTGATCAGTGCATGATCAGCCACGTGATCAGTGCATGATCAGCCACGTGATCAGTGCATGATCAGCCACGTGATCAGTGCATGATCAGCCACGTGATCAGTGCATGATCAGTCACGTGATCAGTGCATGATCAGTCACGTGATCAGTGCATGATCAGCCACGTGATCAGTGCATGATAGCCACGTGATCAGTGCATGATCAGCCACGTGATCAGTGCATGATCAGTCACGTGATCAGTGCATGATCAGTCACGTGATCAGTGCATGATCAGCCACGTGATCAGTGCATGATCAGCCACGTGATCAGTGCATGATCAGCCACGTGATCAGTGCATGAGTTCCATGATCAGTGCCTGCTGACTGTTTGATTCGTGCCTACTCAGCTCTTTGTTCATTGCCTCCAGAGGCACATGATCAGTGCATGATAGCAAACATGATCAGTGCATGATCAGTCACATGATCAGTGCATTAAGTCACGTGATCAGTGCATGATAGTCACGTGATCAGTGCATGATCAGTCACGTGATCAGTGCATGATCAGCCACGTGATCAGTGCATGATCAGTCACGTGATCAGTGCATGATCAGCCACGTGATCAGTGCATGATCAGTCACGTGATCAGTGCATGATCAGCCACGTGATCAGTGCATGATAGCCACGTGATCAGTGCATGATCAGTCACGTGATCAGTGCATGATCAGCCACGTGATCAGTGCATGATCAGCCACGTGATCAGTGCATGATCAGCCACGTGATCAGTGCATGATCAGTCACGTGATCAGTGCATGATCAGTCACGTGATCAGTGCATGATCAGCCACGTGATCAGTGCATGTCAGTCATGTATCAGTGCATGATAGCCCGTGATCAGTGCATGATCAGTCCCGTGATCAGTGCATGATCAGCCACGTGATCAGTGCATGATCAGCCACGTGATCAGTGCATGATCAGTCACGTGATCAGTGCATGATCAGTCACGTGATCAGTGTGTGATCAGCCACGTGAACAGTGCATGCTCAGTCACGTGATCAGGGCCTGCTGAGCTGCGTGATTACTGTCTGCTCATCTGCTTGACAATTGCCAGCTGAGCTGCACGATTCCTGCCTGTCATCTGCTTGACAATTGCCAGCTGTGCTGCGTAATTCCTGCCTGCTCAGCTGCTTGATTATTGCCAGCTGAGCAGCATGATTTCTCACAGCTGAGTTCCATGATTATTGCCTGCTGACTGATTCGTGCCTACTCAGCTCTTTGTTCATTGCCTCCAGAGGCACATGATCAGTGTATGATAGCAAACATGATCAGCACATGATCAGTCACATGATCAGTGCATGATAAGCCACGTGATCAGTGCATGATCAGTCATGTGATCAGTGCATGATCAGTCATGTGATCAGTGCAGCTGCGTGATCAGTGCATGATCAGCCACGTGATCAGTGCATGATAGCCACGTGATCAGTGCATGATCAGCCACGTGATCAGTGCATGATCAGTCACGTGATCAGTGCATGATCAGTCACGTGATCAGTGCATGATCAGTCACGTGATCAGTGCATGATCAGTCACGTGATCAGTGCATGATCAGTCACGTGATCAGTGCATGATAGCTACGTGATCATTGCATGATCAGCCACGTGATCAGTGCATGATAGCCACGTGATCAGTGCATGATCAGCCACGTGATCAGTGCATGATAGCCACGTGATCAGTGCATGATCAGTCACGTGATCAGTGCATGATCAGTCAGTGATCAGTGCATGATCAGCCACGTGATCAGTGCATGATCAGCCACGTGATCAGTGCATGATCAATTACGTGATCAGTGCATGATCAGTCACGTGATCAGTACATGGTAGCTACGTGATCAGTGCATGATCAGCCACGTGATCAGTGCATGATAGCCACGTGATCAGTGCATGATCAGTCACGTGATAGTGTGATCAGCCACGTGATCAGTGCATGATATCCACGTGATCAGTGCATGATAGCCACGTGATCAGTGCATGAGAGCCACGTGATCAGTGCATGATCAGTCACGTGATCAGTGCATGATCAGTCACGTGATCAGTGCATGGTAGCTACGTGATCAGTGCATGATCAGCCACGTGATCAGTGCATGATAGCCACGTGATCAGTGCATGATCAGTCACGTGATCAGTGCATGATCAGTCACGTGATCAGTGCATGATCAGCCACGTGATCAGTGCATGATCAGTCACGTGATCAGTGCATGATCAGTCACGTGATCAGTGCATGATCAGTCACGTGATCAGTGCATGATCAGTCACGTGATCAGTGCATGATCAGCCACGTGATCAGTGCATGATAGCCACGTGATCAGTGCATGATCAGTCACGTGATCAGTGCATGATCAGCCACGTGATCAGTGCATGATCAGCCACGTGATCAGTGCATGATCAGCCACGTGATCAGTGCATGATCAGCCACGTGATCAGTGCATGATCAGCCACGTGATCAGTGCATGATCAGTCACGTGATCAGTGCATGATCAGCCACGTGATCAGTGCATGATCAGCCACGTGATCAGTGCATGATCAGCCACGTGATCAGTGCATGATAGCCACGTGATCAGTGCATGATCAGTCACGTGATCAGTGTATGATCAGCCACGTGAACAGTGCATGCTCAGTCACGTGATCTGGGCCTGCTGAGCTGCGTGATTACTGTCTGCTCATCTGCTTGACAATTGCCAGCTGAGCTGCACGATTCCTGCCTGTCATCTGCTTGACAATTGCCAGCTGTGCTGCGTAATTCCTGCCTGCTCAGCTGCTTGATTATTGCCAGCTGAGCAGCATGATTCCTCACACCTGAGTTCCATGATTATTGCCTGCTGACTGTTTGATTCGTGCCTACTCAGCTCTTTGTTTATTGCCTCCAGAGGCACATGATCAGTGTATGATAGCAAACATGATCAGCGCATGATCAGTCACATGATCAGCGCCATTAAGTCACGTGATCACTACATGATAGTCATGTGATCAGTCCATGCTCAGTCACGGTATCAGTGCATGATCAGCCACGTGATCAGTGCATGATCAGCCACGTGATCAGTCATGATCAGCCACGTGATCAGTGCATGATCAGTCACGTGATCAGTGCATGACCAGGCACGTGATCAGTGCATGATCAGCCACGTGATCAGTGCATGATAGCCACGTGATCAGTGCATGATCAGTCACCTGATGGGTGTATGATCAGTCACGTGACCTGTACATGGTAGCTACATGATCATTGCATGATCAGCCACGTGAGTAGTGCATGATAGCCACGTGATCAGTGCATGATCAGTCACGTGATCAGTGCATGATCAGTCACATGATCAGTGCATGATCAGTCACGTGATCAGTGCATGATAGCCACGTGATCAGTGCATGATCAGCCACGTGATCAGTGCATGATAGCCACGTGATCAGTGCATGATCAGTCACGTGATCAGTGCATGATCAGTCACGTGATCAGTGCATGATCAGTCACGTGATCAGTGCATGATCAATCACGTGATCAGTGCATGATCAGTCACGTGATCAGTGCATGATAGCTACGTGATCAGTGCATGATCAGCCACGTGATCAGTGCATGATAGCCACGTGATCAGTGCATGATCAGTCACGTGATCAGTGCATGATCAGCCACGTGATCAGTGCATGATCAGCCACGTGATCAGTGCATGATCAGCCACGTGATCAGTGCATGATCAGCCACGTGATCAGTGCATGATCAGTCACGTGATCAGTGCATGATCAGTCACGTGATCAGTGCATGATCAGCCACGTGATCAGTGCATGATAGCCACGTGATCAGTGCATGATCAGCCACGTGATCAGTGCATGATCAGTCACGTGATCAGTGCATGATCAGTCACGTGATCAGTGCATGATCAGCCACGTGATCAGTGCATGATCAGCCACGTGATCAGTGCATGATCAGCCACGTGATCAGTGCATGAGTTCCATGATCAGTGCCTGCTGACTGTTTGATCGTGCCTATCAGCTCTTTGATTATTGCCTCCAGAGGCACATGATCAGTGCATGATAGCAAACATGATCAGTGCATGATCAGTCACATGATCAGTGCATTAAGTCACGTGATCAGTGCATGATAGTCACGTGATCAGTGCATGATCAGTCACGTGATCAGTGCATGATCAGCCACGTGATCAGTGCATGATCAGTCACGTGATCAGTGCATGATCAGCCACGTGATCAGTGCATGATCAGTCACGTGATCAGTGCATGATCAGCCACGTGATCAGTGCATGATAGCCACGTGATCAGTGCATGATCAGTCACGTGATCAGTGCATGATCAGCCACGTGATCAGTGCATGATCAGCCACGTGATCAGTGCATGATCAGCCACGTGATCAGTGCATGATCAGTCACGTGATCAGTGCATGATCAGTCACGTGATCAGTGCATGATCAGCCACGTGATCAGTGCATGATCAGTCATGTATCAGTGCATGATAGCCCGTGATCAGTGCATGATCAGTCCCGTGATCAGTGCATGATCAGCCACGTGATCAGTGCATGATAGCCACGTGATCAGTGCATGATCAGTCACGTGATCAGTGCATGATCAGTCACGTGATCAGTGTATGATCAGCCACGTGAACAGTGCATGCTCAGTCACGTGATCAGGGCCTGCTGAGCTGCGTGATTACTGTCTGCTCATCTGCTTGACAATTGCCAGCTGAGCTGCACGATCCTGCCTGTCATCTGCTTGACAATTGCCAGCTGTGCTGCGTAATTCCTGCCTGCTCAGCTGCTTGATTATTGCCAGCTGAGCAGCATGATTTCTCACAGCTGAGTTCCATGATTATAGCCTGCTGACTGATTCGTGCCTACTCAGCTCTTTGTTCATTGCCTCCAGAGGCACATGATCAGTGTATGACACCAAACATGATCAGCACATGATCAGTCACATGATCAGTGCATGATAAGCCACGTGATCAGTGCATGATCAGTCATGTGATCAGTGCATGATCAGTCACGTGACCAGTGCATGTAGCTGCGTGATCAGTGCATGATCAGCCACGTGATCAGTGCATGATAGCCACGTGATCAGTGCATGATCAGCCACGTGATCAGTGCATGATCAGTCACGTGATCAGTGCATGATCAGTCACGTGATCAGTGCATGATCAGTCACGTGATCAGTGCATGATCAGTCACGTGATCAGTGCATGATCAGTCACGTGATCAGTGCATGATAGCTACGTGATCAGTGCATGATCAGCCACGTGATCAGTGCATGATAGCCACGTGATCAGTGCATGATCAGCCACGTGATCAGTGCATGATAGCCACGTGATCAGTGCATGATCAGTCACGTGATCAGTGCATGATCAGTCAGTGATCAGTGTGATCAGCCACGTGATCAGTGCATGATCAGCCACGTGATCAGTGCATGATCAATTACGTGATCAGTGCATGATCAGTCACGTGATCAGTGCATGGTAGCTACGTGATCAGTGCATGATCAGCCACGTGATCAGTGCATGATAGCCACGTGATCAGTGCATGATCAGTCATGTGATAGTGTGTGATCAGCCACGTGATCAGTGCATGATATCCACGTGATCAGTGCATGATAGCCACGTGATCAGTGCATGATAGCCACGTGATCAGTGCATGATCAGTCACGTGATCAGTGCATGATCAGTCACGTGATCAGTGCATGATAGCTACGTGATCAGTGCATGATCAGCCACGTGATCAGTGCATGATAGCCACGTGATCAGTGCATGATCAGTCACGTGATCAGTGCATGATCAGTCACGTGATCAGTGCATGATCAGCCACGTGATCAGTGCATGATCAGTCACGTGATCAGTGCATGATCAGTCACGTGATCAGTGCATGATCAGTCACGTGATCAGTGCATGATCAGTCACGTGATCAGTGCATGATCAGCCACGTGATCAGTGCATGATAGCCACGTGATCAGTGCATGATCAGTCACGTGATCAGTGCATGATCAGCCACGTGATCAGTGCATGATCAGCCACGTGATCAGTGCATGATCAGCCACGTGATCAGTGCATGATCAGCCACGTGATCAGTGCATGATCAGCCACGTGATCAGTGCATGATCAGTCACGTGATCAGTGCATGATCAGCCACGTGATCAGTGCATGATCAGCCACGTGATCAGTGCATGATCAGCCACGTGATCAGTGCATGATAGCCACGTGATCAGTGCATGATCAGTCACGTGATCAGTGTATGATCAGCCACGTGAACAGTGCATGCTCAGTCACGTGATCTGGGCCTGCTGAGCTGCGTGATTACTGTCTGCTCATCTGCTTGACAATTGCCAGCTGAGCTGCACGATTCCTGCCTGTCATCTGCTTGACAATTGCCAGCTGTGCTGCGTAATTCCTGCCTGCTCAGCTGCTTGATTATTGCCAGCTGAGCAGCATGATTCCTCACACCTGAGTTCCATGATTATTGCCTGCTGACTGTTTGATTCGTGCCTACTCAGCTCTTTGTTTATTGCCTCCAGAGGCACATGATCAGTGTATGATAGCAAACATGATCAGCGCATGATCAGTCACATGATCAGCGCCATTAAGTCACGTGATCACTACATGATAGTCATGTGATCAGTCCATGCTCAGTCACGGTATCAGTGCATGATCAGCCACGTGATCAGTGCATGATCAGCCACGTGATCAGTGCATGATCAGCCACGTGATCAGTGCATGATCAGTCACGTGATCAGTGCATGATCAGGCACGTGATCAGTGCATGATCAGCCACGTGATCAGTGCATGATAGCCACGTGATCAGTGCATGATCAGTCACCTGATGGGTGTATGATCAGTCACGTGACCAGTACATGGTAGCTACATGATCATTGCATGATCAGCCACGTGAGTAGTGCATGATAGCCACGTGATCAGTGCATGATCAGTCACGTGATCAGTGCATGATCAGTCACATGATCAGTGCATGATCAGTCACGTGATCAGTGCATGATAGCCACGTGATCAGTGCATGATCAGCCACGTGATCAGTGCATGATAGCCACGTGATCAGTGCATGATCAGTCACGTGATCAGTGCATGATCAGTCACGTGATCAGTGCATGATCAGTCACGTGATCAGTGCATGATCAGTCACGTGATCAGTGCATGATCAGTCACGTGATCAGTGCATGATAGCCACGTGATCAGTGCATGATCAGCCACGTGATCAGTGCATGATAGCCACGTGATCAGTGCATGATCAGTCACGTGATCAGTGCATGATCAGCCACGTGATCAGTGCATGATCAGCCACGTGATCAGTGCATGATCAGCCACGTGATCAGTGCATGATCAGCCACGTGATCAGTGCATGATCAGTCACGTGATCAGTGCATGATCAGTCACGTGATCAGTGCATGATCAGCCACGTGATCAGTGCATGATAGCCACGTGATCAGTGCATGATCAGCCACGTGATCAGTGCATGATCAGCCACGTGATCAGTGCATGATCAGTCACGTGATCAGTGCATGATCAGCCACGTGATCAGTGCATGAGTTCCATGATCAGTGCATGATGACTGTTTGATCGTGCCTATCAGCTCGTGATCATTGCATCCAGAGGCACGTGATCAGTGCATGATAGCAAACGTGATCAGTGCATGATCAGTCACATGATCAGTGCATTAAGTCACGTGATCAGTGCATGATAGTCACGTGATCAGTGCATGATCAGTCACGTGATCAGTGCATGATCAGCCACGTGATCAGTGCATGATCAGTCACGTGATCAGTGCATGATCAGCCACGTGATCAGTGCATGATCAGTCACGTGATCAGTGCATGATCAGCCACGTGATCAGTGCATGATAGCCACGTGATCAGTGCATGATCAGTCACGTGATCAGTGCATGATCAGCCACGTGATCAGTGCATGATCAGCCACGTGATCAGTGCATGATCAGCCACGTGATCAGTGCATGATCAGTCACGTGATCAGTGCATGATCAGTCACGTGATCAGTGCATGATCAGCCACGTGATCAGTGCATGATCAGTCACGTGATCAGTGCATGATAGCCCGTGATCAGTGCATGATCAGTCCCGTGATCAGTGCATGATCAGCCACGTGATCAGTGCATGATCAGCCACGTGATCAGTGCATGATCAGTCACGTGATCAGTGCATGATCAGTCACGTGATCAGTGTATGATCAGCCACGTGAACAGTGCATGCTCAGTCACGTGATCAGGGCCTGCTGAGCTGCGTGATTACTGTCTGCTCATCTGCTTGACAATTGCCAGCTGAGCTGCACGATCCTGCCTGTCATCTGCTTGACAATTGCCAGCTGTGCTGCGTAATTCCTGCCTGCTCAGCTGCTTGATTATTGCCAGCTGAGCAGCATGATTCCTCACAGCTGAGTTCCATGATTATTGCCTGCTGACTGATTCGTGCCTACTCAGCTCTTTGTTCATTGCCTCCAGAGGCACATGATCAGTGTATGATAGCAAACATGATCAGTGCATGATCAGTCACATGATCAGTGCATGATAAGCCACGTGATCAGTGCATGATCAGTCATGTGATCAGTGCATGATCAGTCATGTGATCAGTGCATGTAGCCACGTGATCAGTGCATGATCAGCCACGTGATCAGTGCATGATAGCCACGTGATCAGTGCATGATCAGTCACGTGATCAGTGCATGATCAGTCACGTGATCAGTGCATGATCAGTCACGTGATCAGTGCATGATCAGTCACGTGATCAGTGCATGATCAGTCACGTGATCAGTGCATGATCAGTCACGTGACCAGTGCATGGTAGCTACGTGATCAGTGCATGATCAGCCACGTGATCAGTGCATGATAGCCACGTGATCAGTGCATGATCAGCCACGTGATCAGTGCATGATCAGCCACGTGATCAGTGCATGATCAGTCACGTGATCAGTGCATGATCAGTCAGTGATCAGTGCATGATCAGCCACGTGATCAGTGCATGATCAGCCACGTGATCAGTGCATGATCAATCACGTGATCAGTGCATGATCAGTCACGTGATCAGTGCATGATAGCTACGTGATCAGTGCATGATCAGCCACGTGATCAGTGCATGATAGCCACGTGATCAGTGCATGATCAGTCACGTGATACGTGTGTGATCAGCCACGTGATCAGTGCATGATAGCCACGTGATCAGTGCATGATCAGCCACGTGATCAGTGCATGATCAGCCACGTGATCAGTGCATGATCAGTCACGTGATCAGTGCATGATCAGTCACGTGATCAGTGCATGATAGCTACGTGATCAGTGCATGATCAGCCACGTGATCAGTGCATGATAGCCACGTGATCAGTGCATGATCAGTCACGTGATCAGTGCATGATCAGTCACGTGATCAGTGCATGATCAGCCACGTGATCAGTGCATGATCAGCCACGTGATCAGTGCATGATCAGTCACGTGATCAGTGCATGATCAGTCACGTGATCAGTGCATGATCAGTCACGTGATCAGTGCATGATCAGCCACGTGATCAGTGCATGATCAGCCACGTGATCAGTGCATGATCAGCCACGTGATCAGTGCATGATCAGCCACGTGATCAGTGCATGATCAGCCACGTGATCAGTGCATGATCAGTCACGTGATCAGTGCATGATCAGCCACGTGATCAGTGCATGATCAGCCACGTGATCAGTGCATGATCAGCCACGTGATCAGTGCATGATAGCCACGTGATCAGTGCATGATCAGTCACGTGATCAGTGTATGATCAGCCACGTGAACAGTGCATGCTCAGTCACGTGATCTGGGCCTGCTGAGCTGCGTGATTACTGTCTGCTCATCTGCTTGACAATTGCCAGCTGAGCTGCACGATTCCTGCCTGTCATCTGCTTGACAATTGCCAGCTGTGCTGCGTAATTCCTGCCTGCTCAGCTGCTTGATTATTGCCAGCTGAGCAGCATGATTCCTCACACCTGAGTTCCATGATTATTGCCTGCTGACTGTTTGATTCGTGCCTACTCAGCTCTTTGTTTATTGCCTCCAGAGGCACATGATCAGTGTATGATAGCAAACATGATCAGCGCATGATCAGTCACATGATCAGCGCCATTAAGTCACGTGATCACTACATGATAGTCATGTGATCAGTCCATGCTCAGTCACGGTATCAGTGCATGATCAGCCACGTGATCAGTGCATGATCAGCCACGTGATCAGTGCATGATAGCCACGTGATCAGTGCATGATCAGTCACGTGATCAGTGCATGATCAGGCACGTGATCAGTGCATGATCAGCCACGTGATCAGTGCATGATAGCCACGTGATCAGTGCATGATCAGTCACCTGATGGGTGTATGATCAGTCACGTGACCAGTACATGGTAGCTACATGATCATTGCATGATCAGCCACGTGAGTAGTGCATGATAGCCACGTGATCAGTGCATGATCAGTCACGTGATCAGTGCATGATCAGTCACGTGATCAGTGCATGATAAGTCACGTGATCAGTGCATGATCAATTACGTGATCAGTGCATGATCAGTCACGTGACCAGTGCATGATAGCTACGTGATCAGTGCATGATCAGCCACGTGATCAGTGCATGATAGCCACGTGATCAGTGCATGATCAGTCACGTGATCAGTGCATGATCATCCACGTGATCAGTGCATGATCAGTCACGTGATCAGTGCATGATATAGACGTGATCAGTGCATGATCAGTCACGTGATCAGTGCATGATCAGCCACGTGATCAGTGCATGATAGCCAGTTGATCAGTGCATGATAGCCAGTGATCAGTGCATGATCAGTCACGTGATCAGTGCATGATCAGCCACGTGATCAGTGCATGATAGCCACGTGATCAGTGCATGATCAGCCACGTGATCAGTGCATGATCAGTTACGTGAGCAGTGTATGATCAGCCACGTGATCAGTGCATGGTCAGACACGTGAACAGTGTATGATCAGCCACGTGATCAGTGCATGATAGCCACGTGATCAGTGCATGATCAGTCACGTGATCAGTGTATGATCAGCCACGTGAACAGTGCATGCTCAGTCACGTGATCTGGGCCTGCTGAGCTGCGTGATTACTGTCTGCTCATCTGCTTGACAATTGCCAGCTGAGCTGCACGATTCCTGCCTGTCATCTGCTTGACAATTGCCAGCTGTGCTGCGTAATTCCTGCCTGCTCAGCTGCTTGATTATTGCCAGCTGAGCAGCATGATTCCTCACAGCTGAGTTCCATGATTATTGCCTGCTGACTGTGTGATTCGTGCCTACTCAGCTCTTTGTTTATTGCCTCCAGAGGCACATGATCAGTGTATGATAGCAAACATGATCAGTGCATGATCAGTCACATGATCAGCGCCATTAAGTCACGTGATCACTACATGATAGTCATGTGATCAGTCCATGCTCAGTCACGGTATCAGTGCATGATCAGCCACGTGATCAGTGCATGATCAGCCACGTGATCAGTGCATGATAGCTGTGATCAGTGCATGATCAGTCACGTGATCAGTGCATGATCAGGCACGTGATCAGTGCATGATCAGTCACGTGATCAGTGCATGATCAGCCACGTGATCAGTGCATGATCAGCCACGTGATCAGTGCATGATCAGTCACGTGATCAGTGCATGATCAGTCACGTGACCAGTACATGGTAGCTACGTGATCATTGCATGATCAGCCACGTGAGCAGTGCATGATAGCCACGTGATCAGTGCATGATCAGTCACGTGATCAGTGCATGATCAGTCACGTGATCAGTGCATGATCAGTCACGTGATCAGTGCATGATCAATTACGTGATCAGTGCATGATCAGTCACGTGACCAGTACATGGTAGCTACGTGATCATTGCATGATCAGCCACGTGATCAGTGCATGATAGCCACGTGATCAGTGCATGATCAGTCACATGATCAGTGCATGATCATCCACGTGATCAGTGCATGATCAGTCACGTGATCAGTGCATGATATAGACGTGATCAGTGCATGATCAGTCACGTGATCAGTGCATGATCAGCCACGTGATCAGTGCATGATAGCCAGTGATCAGTGCATGATAGCCAGTGATCAGTGCATGATCAGTCACGTGATCAGTGCATGATCAGCCACGTGATCAGTGCATGATAGCCACGTGATCAGTGCATGATCAGCCACGTGATCAGTGCATGATCAGTTACGTGAGCAGTGTATGATCAGCCACGTGATCAGTGCATGGTCAGACACGTGAACAGTGTATGATCAGCCACGTGATCAGTGCATGATAGCCACGTGATCAGTGCATGATCAGTCACGTGATCAGTGTATGATCAGCCACGTGAACAGTGCATGCTCAGTCACGTGATCTGGGCCTGCTGAGCTGCGTGATTACTGTCTGCTCATCTGCTTGACAATTGCCAGCTGAGCTGCACGATTCCTGCCTGTCATCTGCTTGACAATTGCCAGCTGTGCTGCGTAATTCCTGCCTGCTCAGCTGCTTGATTATTGCCAGCTGAGCAGCATGATTCCTCACACCTGAGTTCCATGATTATTGCCTGCTGACTGTTTGATTCGTGCCTACTCAGCTCTTTGTTTATTGCCTCCAGAGGCACATGATCAGTGTATGATAGCAAACATGATCAGCGCATGATCAGTCACATGATCAGCGCCATTAAGTCACGTGATCACTACATGATAGTCATGTGATCAGTCCATGCTCAGTCACGGTATCAGTGCATGATCAGCCACGTGATCAGTGCATGATCAGCCACGTGATCAGTGCATGATAGCCACGTGATCAGTGCATGATCAGTCACGTGATCAGTGCATGAGGCACGTGATCAGTGCATGATCAGCCACGTGATCAGTGCATGATAGCCACGTGATCAGTGCATGATCAGTCACCTGATGGGTGTATGATCAGTCACGTGACCAGTACATGGTAGCTACATGATCATTGCATGATCAGCCACGTGAGTAGTGCATGATAGCCACGTGATCAGTGCATGATCAGTCACGTGATCAGTGCATGATCAGTCACGTGATCAGTGCATGATCAGTCACGTGATCAGTGCATGATCAATTACGTGATCAGTGCATGATCAGTCACGTGATCAGTGCATGATAGCTACGTGATCAGTGCATGATCAGCCACGTGATCAGTGCATGATAGCCACGTGATCAGTGCATGATCAGTCACATGATCAGTGCATGATCATCCACGTGATCAGTGCATGATCAGTCACGTGATCAGTGCATGATATAGACGTGATCAGTGCATGATCAGTCACGTGATCAGTGCATGATCAGCCACGTGATCAGTGCATGATCAGTCACGTGATCAGTGCATGATCAGCCACGTGATCAGTGCATGATCAGCCACGTGATCAGTGCATGATCAGCCACGTGATCAGTGCATGATAGCCACGTGATCAGTGCATGATCAGTCACGTGATCAGTGTATGATCAGCCACGTGATCAGTGCATGATAGCCACGTGATCAGTGCATGATCAGTCACGTGATCAGTGTATGATCAGCCACGTGAACAGTGCATGCTCAGTCACGTGATCTGGGCCTGCTGAGCTGCGTGATTACTGTCTGCTCATCTGCTTGACAATTGCCAGCTGAGCTGCACGATTCCTGCCTGTCATCTGCTTGACAATTGCCAGCTGTGCTGCGTAATTCCTGCCTGCTCAGCTGCTTGATTATTGCCAGCTGAGCAGCATGATTCCTCACACCTGAGTTCCATGATTATTGCCTGCTGACTGTTTGATTCGTGCCTACTCAGCTCTTTGTTTATTGCCTCCAGAGGCACATGATCAGTGTATGATAGCAAACATGATCAGCGCATGATCAGTCACATGATCAGCGCCATTAAGTCACGTGATCACTACATGATAGTCATGTGATCAGTCCATGCTCAGTCACGGTATCAGTGCATGATCAGCCACGTGATCAGTGCATGATCAGCCACGTGATCAGTGCATGATAGCCACGTGATCAGTGCATGATCAGTCACGTGATCAGTGCATGATCAGGCACGTGATCAGTGCATGATCAGCCACGTGATCAGTGCATGATAGCCACGTGATCAGTGCATGATCAGTCACCTGATGGGTGTATGATCAGTCACTGACCAGTACATGGTAGCTACATGATCATTGCATGATCAGCCACGTGAGTAGTGCATGATAGCCACGTGATCAGTGCATGATCAGTCACGTGATCAGTGCATGATCAGTCACGTGATCAGTGCATGATCAGTCACGTGATCAGTGCATGATCAGCCACGTGATCAGTGCATGATCAGTCACGTGATCAGTGCATGATCAGCCACGTGATCAGTGCATGATCAGTCACGTGATCAGTGCATGATCAGCCACGTGATCAGTGCATGATCAGTCACGTGATCAGTGCATGATAGCCACGTGATCAGTGCATGATCAGTCACGTGATCAGTGCATGATCAGTCACGTGATCAGTGCATGATAGCTACATGATCAGTGCATGATCAGCCACGTGATCAGTGCATGATAGCCACGTGATCAGTGCATGATCAGTCACGTGATCAGTGCATGATCAGTCACGTGATCAGTGCATGATCAGCCACGTGATCAGTGCATGATCAGCCACGTGATCAGTGCATGATAGCCACGTGATCAGTGCATGATAGTCACGTGATCAGTGCATGATCAGTCACGTGATCAGTGCATGATCAGCCACGTGATCAGTGCATGATCAGCCACGTGATCAGTGCATGATCAGTCACGTGATCAGTGCATGATCAGTTACGTGATCAGTGCATGATCAGTCACGTGACCAGTACATGGTAGCTACGTGATCATTGCATGATCAGCCACGTGATCAGTGCATGATAGCCACGTGATCAGTGCATGATAGCCACGTGATCAGTGCATGATCAGTCATGTGATAGTGTGATCAGCCACGTGATCAGTGCATGATAGCCACGTGATCAGTGCATGAGAGCCACGTGATCAGTGCATGATCAGTCACGTGATACATGTGTGATCAGCCACGTGATCAGTGCATGATGAGCCACGTGATCAGTGCAGGATCAATTACGTGATCAGTGCATGATCAGTCACGTGACCAGTACATGGTTGCTACGTGATCGTTGCATGATCAGCCACGTGAGCAGAGCATGATAGCCACGTGATCAGTGCATGATCAGTCACGTGATCAGTACATGATCAGTCACGTGAACAGTGCATGATCATTTACGTGATCTGTGCATGATCAGTCACGTGACCAGTATATGGTAGCTACGTGATCATTCCATGACGAGCCACGTGAGCAGTGCATGATAGCCACGTGATGTGTGCATGATGAGTTACGTGAGCAGAGTATGATCAGCCACGTGATCAGTGCATGAGTGCCACGTGATCAGTGCATGATATGTCACGTGACAGGTGTGTGATCAGCCACGTGAACAGTGCATGTTCAGCCACGTGATCAGTGCATGATAGCCACGTGATCAGTGCATGATCAGTTACGTGAGCAGTGTATGATCAGCCACGTGATCAGTGCATGGTCAGACACGTGAACAGTGTATGATCAGCCACGTGATCAGTGCATGATATCCAAGTGATCAGTGCATGATCATCACGTGATCAGTGTATGATCAGCCACGTGAACAGTGCATGCTCAGTCACGTGATCAGGGCCTGCTGAGCTGCGTGATTACTGTCTGCTCATCTGCTTGACAATTGCCAGCTGAGCTGCACGATTCCTGCCTGTCATCTGCTTGACAATTGCCAGCTGTGCTGCGTAATTCCTGCCTGCTCAGCTGCTTGATTATTGCCAGCTGAGCAGCATGATTCCTCACAGCTGAGTTCCATGATTATTGCCTGCTGACTGTTTGATTCGTGCCTACTCAGCTCTTTGTTTATTGCCTCCAGAGGCACATGATCAGTGTATGATAGCAAACATGATCAGTGCATGATCAGTCACATGATCAGCGCCATTAAGTCACGTGATCACTACATGATAGTCATGTGATCAGTCCATGCTCAGTCACGGTATCAGTGCATGATCAGCCACGTGATCAGTGCATGATCAGCCAGGTGATCAGTTCATGATAGCCATGTGATCAGTGCATGATAGTCACGTGATCAGTGCATGATCAGGCAGGTGATCAGTGCATGATCAGTCACGTGATCAGTGCATGATCAGTCACGTGATCAGTGCATGATCAGTCACGTGATCAGTGCATGATCAGCCACGTGATCAGTGCATGATCAGCCACGTGATCAGTGCATGATCAGTCACGTGATCAGTGCATGATCAGTCACGTGACCAGTACATGGTAGCTAGGTGATCATTGCATGATCAGTGCATGATAGCCACGTGATCAGTGCATGATCAGTCACGTGATCAGTGCATGATCAGTCACGTGATCAGTGCATGATCAGTCACGTGATCAGTGCATGATCAATTACGTGATCAGTGCATGATCAGTCACGTGACCAGTACATGGTAGCTACGTGATCAGTGCATGATCAGCCACGTGATCAGTGCATGATAGCCACGTGATCAGTGCATGATCAGTCACATGATCAGTGCATGATCATCCACGTGATCAGTGCATGATCAGTCACGTGATCAGTGCATGATATAGACGTGATCAGTGCATGATCAGTCACGTGATCAGTGCATGATCAGCCACGTGATCAGTGCATGATAGCCAGTGATCAGTGCATGATAGCCAGTGATCAGTGCATGATCAGTCACGTGATCAGTGCATGATCAGCCACGTGATCAGTGCATGATAGCCACGTGATCAGTGCATGATCAGCCACGTGATCAGTGCATGATCAGTCACGTGATCAGTGCATGATCAGCCACGTGATCAGTGCATGATCAGCCACGTGATCAGTGCATGATCAGCCACGTGATCAGTGCATGATAGCCACGTGATCAGTGCATGATCAGTTACGTGATCAGTGTATGATCAGCCACGTGATCAGTGCATGATAGCCACGTGATCAGTGCATGATCAGTCACGTGATCAGTGTATGATCAGCCACGTGAACAGTGCATGCTCAGTCACGTGATCTGGGCCTGCTGAGCTGCGTGATTACTGTCTGCTCATCTGCTTGACAATTGCCAGCTGAGCTGCACGATTCCTGCCTGTCATCTGCTTGACAATTGCCAGCTGTGCTGCGTAATTCCTGCCTGCTCAGCTGCTTGATTATTGCCAGCTGAGCAGCATGATTCCTCACACCTGAGTTCCATGATTATTGCCTGCTGACTGTTTGATTCGTGCCTACTCAGCTCTTTGTTTATTGCCTCCAGAGGCACATGATCAGTGTATGATAGCAAACATGATCAGCGCATGATCAGTCACATGATCAGCGCCATTAAGTCACGTGATCACTACATGATAGTCATGTGATCAGTCCATGCTCAGTCACGGTATCAGTGCATGATCAGCCACGTGATCAGTGCATGATCAGCCACGTGATCAGTTCATGATCAGCCACGTGATCAGTGCATGATCAGTCACGTGATCAGTGCATGATCAGGCACGTGATCAGTGCATGATCAGCCACGTGATCAGTGCATGATAGCCACGTGATCAGTGCATGATCAGTCACCTGATGGGTGTATGATCAGTCACGTGACCAGTACATGGTAGCTACATGATCATTGCATGATCAGCCACGTGAGTAGTGCATGATAGCCACGTGATCAGTGCATGATCAGTCACGTGATCAGTGCATGATCAGTCACGTGATCAGTGCATGATAGTCACGTGATCAGTGCATGATCAGCCACGTGATCAGTGCATGATCAGTCACGTGATCAGTGCATGATAGCACGTGATCAGTGCATGATCAGCCACGTGATCAGTGCATGATAGCCACGTGATCAGTGCATGATCAGTCACGTGATCAGTACATGGTAGCTACGTGATCAGTGCATGATCAGCCACGTGATCAGTGCATGATAGCCACGTGATCAGTGCATGATCAGTCACATGATCAGTGCATGATCATCCACGTGATCAGTGCATGATCAGTCACGTGATCAGTGCATGATATAGACGTGATCAGTGCATGATCAGTCACGTGATCAGTGCATGATCAGCCACGTGATCAGTGCATGATAGCCAGTGATCAGTGCATGATAGCCAGTGATCAGTGCATGATCAGTCACGTGATCAGTGCATGATCAGCCACGTGATCAGTGCATGATCAGCCACGTGATCAGTGCATGATCAGCCACGTGATCAGTGCATGATCAGTTACGTGAGCAGTGTATGATCAGCCACGTGATCAGTGCATGGTCAGACACGTGAACAGTGTATGATCAGCCACGTGATCAGTGCATGATAGCCACGTGATCAGTGCATGATCAGTCACGTGATCAGTGTATGATCAGCCACGTGAACAGTGCATGCTCAGTCACGTGATCTGGGCCTGCTGAGCTGCGTGATTACTGTCTGCTCATCTGCTTGACAATTGCCAGCTGAGCTGCACGATTCCTGCCTGTCATCTGCTTGACAATTGCCAGCTGTGCTGCGTAATTCCTGCCTGCTCAGCTGCTTGATTATTGCCAGCTGAGCAGCATGATTCCTCACACCTGAGTTCCATGATTATTGCCTGCTGACTGTTTGATTCGTGCCTACTCAGCTCTTTGTTTATTGCCTCCAGAGGCACATGATCAGTGTATGATAGCAAACATGATCAGTGCATGATCAGTCACATGATCAGCGCCATTAAGTCACGTGATCACTACATGATAGTCATGTGATCAGTCCATGCTCAGTCACGGTATCAGTGCATGATCAGCCACGTGATCAGTGCATGATCAGCCACGTGATCAGTGCATGATAGCCACGTGATCAGTGCATGATCAGTCACGTGATCAGTGCATGATCAGGCACGTGATCAGTGCATGATCAGCCACGTGATCAGTGCATGATAGCCACGTGATCAGTGCATGATCAGTCACCTGATGGGTGTATGATCAGTCACGTGACCAGTACATGGTAGCTACATGATCATTGCATGATCAGCCACGTGAGTAGTGCATGATAGCCACGTGATCAGTGCATGATCAGTCACGTGATCAGTGCATGATCAGTCACGTGATCAGTGCATGATCAGTCACGTGATCAGTGCATGATCAGCCACGTGATCAGTGCATGATCAGTCACGTGATCAGTGCATGATCATCCACGTGATCAGTGCATGATCAGTCACGTGATCAGTGCATGATATAGACGTGATCAGTGCATGATCAGTCACGTGATCAGTGCATGATAGCCACGTGATCAGTGCATGATCAGTCACGTGATCAGTGCATGATCAGTCACGTGACCAGTACATGGTAGCTACGTGATCATTGCATGATCAGCCACGTGATCAGTGCATGATAGCCACGTGATCAGTGCATGATCAGTCACGTGATCAGTGCATGATCAGTCACGTGATCAGTGCATGATCAGCCACGTGATCAGTGCATGATCAGCCACGTGATCAGTGCATGATAGCCACGTGATCAGTGCATGATCAGTCACGTGATCAGTGCATGATCAGGCACGTGATCAGTGCATGATCAGCCACGTGATCAGTGCATGATAGCCACGTGATCAGTGCATGATCAGTCACGTGATCAGTGTATGATCAGTCACGTGACCAGTACATGGTAGCTACGTGATCAGTGCATGATCAGCCACGTGATCAGTGCATGATAGCCACGTGATCAGTGCATGATCAGTCACGTGATCAGTGCATGATCAGTCATGTGATCAGTGCATGATCAGGCACGTGATCAGTGCATGATCAGCCACGTGATCAGTGCATGATAGCCACGTGATCAGTGCATGATCAGTCACGTGATCAGTGCATGATCAGTCACGTGATCAGTGCATGATCAGCCACGTGATCAGTGCATGATCAGCCACGTGATCAGTGCATGATCAATTACGTGATCAGTGCATGATCAGTCACGTGATCAGTGCATGGTAGTGATCAGTGCATGATCAGCCACGTGATCAGTGCATGATAGCCACGTGATCAGTGCATGATCAGTCACGTGATCAGTGCATGATCAGTCACGTGATCAGTGCATGATCAGTCACGTGATCAGTGCATGATCAATTACGTGATCAGTGCATGATCAGTCACGTGACCAGTACATGGTAGCTACGTGATCATTGCATGATCAGCCACGTGATCAGTGCATGATAGCCACGTGATCAGTGCATGATAGCCACGTGATCAGTGCATGATCAGTCATGTGATACGTGTGTGATCAGCCACGTGATCAGTGCATGATATCCACGTGATCAGTGCATGATAGCCACGTGATCAGTGCATGAGAGCCACGTGATCAGTGCATGATCAGTCACGTGATACATGTGTGATCAGCCACGTGATCAGTGCATGATGAGCCACGTGATCAGTGCAGGATCAATTACGTGATCAGTGCATGATCAGTCACGTGACCAGTACATGGTTGCTACGTGATCATTGCATGATCAGCCACGTGAGCAGAGCATGATAGCCACGTGATCAGTGCATGATCAGTCACGTGATCAGTACATGATCAGTCACGTGAACAGTGCATGATCATTTACGTGATCTGTGCATGATCAGTCACGTGACCAGTATATGGTAGCTACGTGATCATTCCATGACGAGCCACGTGAGCAGTGCATGATAGCCACGTGATGTGTGCATGATGAGTTACGTGAGCAGAGTATGATCAGCCACGTGATCAGTGCATGAGTGCCACGTGATCAGTGCATGATATGTCACGTGACAGGTGTGTGATCAGCCACGTGAACAGTGCATGTTCAGCCACGTGATCAGTGCATGATAGCCACGTGATCAGTGCATGATCAGTTACGTGAGCAGTGTATGATCAGCCACGTGATCAGTGC
This sequence comes from Bos javanicus, assembly GCF_032452875.1. NCBI lineage: Eukaryota > Metazoa > Chordata > Mammalia > Artiodactyla > Bovidae > Bos > Bos javanicus. The sequence continues at coordinate 402,000 of NW_026893608.1, read as the reverse complement.
ATGGTCAGACACGTGAACAGTGTATGATCAGCCACGTGATCAGTGCATGATATCCAAGTGATCAGTGCATGATCATCACGTGATCAGTGTATGATCAGCCACGTGAACAGTGCATGCTCAGTCACGTGATCAGGGCCTGCTGAGCTGCGTGATTACTGTCTGCTCATCTGCTTGACAATTGCCAGCTGAGCTGCACGATTCCTGCCTGTCATCTGCTTGACAATTGCCAGCTGTGCTGCGTAATTCCTGCCTGCTCAGCTGCTTGATTATTGCCAGCTGAGCAGCATGATTCCTCACAGCTGAGTTCCATGATTATTGCCTGCTGACTGTTTGATTCGTGCCTACTCAGCTCTTTGTTTATTGCCTCCAGAGGCACATGATCAGTGTATGATAGCAAACATGATCAGTGCATGATCAGTCACATGATCAGCGCCATTAAGTCACGTGATCACTACATGATAGTCATGTGATCAGTCCATGCTCAGTCACGGTATCAGTGCATGATCAGCCACGTGATCAGTGCATGATCAGCCACGTGATCAGTGCATGATCAGCCACGTGATCAGTGCATGATCAGTCACGTGATCAGTGCATGATCAGGCACGTGATCAGTGCATGATCAGCCACGTGATCAGTGCATGATAGCCACGTGATCAGTGCATGATCAGTCACCTGATGGGTGTATGATCAGTCACGTGACCAGTACATGGTAGCTACATGATCATTGCATGATCAGCCACGTGAGTAGTGCATGATAGCCACGTGATCAGTGCATGATCAGTCACGTGATCAGTGCATGATCAGTCACGTGATCAGTGCATGATAGTCACGTGATCAGTGCATGATCAGCCACGTGATCAGTGCATGATCAGTCACGTGATCAGTGCATGATAGCCACGTGATCAGTGCATGATCAGCCACGTGATCAGTGCATGATCAGCCACGTGATCAGTGCATGATCAGTCACGTGATCAGTACATGGTAGCTACGTGATCAGTGCATGATCAGCCACGTGATCAGTGCATGATAGCCACGTGATCAGTGCATGATCAGTCACATGATCAGTGTATGATCATCCACGTGATCAGTGCATGATCAGTCACGTGATCAGTGCATGATATAGACGTGATCAGTGCATGATCAGTCACGTGATCAGTGCATGATCAGCCACGTGATCAGTGCATGATAGCCAGTGATCAGTGCATGATAGCCAGTGATCAGTGCATGATCAGTCACGTGATCAGTGCATGATCAGCCACGTGATCAGTGCATGATCAGCCACGTGATCAGTGCATGATCAGCCACGTGATCAGTGCATGATCAGTTACGTGAGCAGTGTATGATCAGCCACGTGATCAGTGCATGGTCAGACACGTGAACAGTGTATGATCAGCCACGTGATCAGTGCATGATAGCCACGTGATCAGTGCATGATCAGTCACGTGATCAGTGTATGATCAGCCACGTGAACAGTGCATGCTCAGTCACGTGATCTGGGCCTGCTGAGCTGCGTGATTACTGTCTGCTCATCTGCTTGACAATTGCCAGCTGAGCTGCACGATTCCTGCCTGTCATCTGCTTGACAATTGCCAGCTGTGCTGCGTAATTCCTGCCTGCTCAGCTGCTTGATTATTGCCAGCTGAGCAGCATGATTCCTCACACCTGAGTTCCATGATTATTGCCTGCTGACTGTTTGATTCGTGCCTACTCAGCTCTTTGTTTATTGCCTCCAGAGGCACATGATCAGTGTATGATAGCAAACATGATCAGCGCATGATCAGTCACATGATCAGCGCCATTAAGTCACGTGATCACTACATGATAGTCATGTGATCAGTCCATGCTCAGTCACGGTATCAGTGCATGATCAGCCACGTGATCAGTGCATGATCAGCCACGTGATCAGTTCATGATCAGCCACGTGATCAGTGCATGATCAGTCACGTGATCAGTGCATGACCAGGCAGGTGATCAGTGCATGATCAGCCACGTGATCAGTGCATGATAGCCACGTGATCAGTGCATGATCAGTCACCTGATGGGTGTATGATCAGTCACGTGACCAGTACATGGTAGCTACATGATCATTGCATGATCAGCCACGTGAGTAGTGCATGATAGCCACGTGATCAGTGCATGATCAGTCACGTGATCAGTGCATGATCAGTCACGTGATCAGTGCATGATAAGTCACGTGATCAGTGCATGATCAATTACGTGATCAGTGCATGATCAGTCACGTGATCAGTGCATGATAGCCACGTGATCAGTGCATGATCAGCCACGTGATCAGTGCATGATAGCCACGTGATCAGTGCATGATCAGTCACGTGATCAGTACATGGTAGCTACGTGATCAGTGCATGATCAGCCACGTGATCAGTGCATGATAGCCACGTGATCAGTGCATGATCAGTCACGTGATCAGTGCATGATCATCCACGTGATCAGTGCATGATCAGTCACGTGATCAGTGCATGATATAGACGTGATCAGTGCATGATCAGTCACGTGATCAGTGCATGATCAGCCACGTGATCAGTGCATGATAGCCAGTGATCAGTGCATGATAGCCAGTGATCAGTGCATGATCAGTCACGTGATCAGTGCATGATCAGCCACGTGATCAGTGCATGATCAGCCACGTGATCAGTGCATGATCAGCCACGTGATCAGTGCATGATCAGTTACGTGAGCAGTGTATGATCAGCCACGTGATCAGTGCATGGTCAGACACGTGAACAGTGTATGATCAGCCACGTGATCAGTGCATGATAGCCACGTGATCAGTGCATGATCAGTCACGTGATCAGTGTATGATCAGCCACGTGAACAGTGCATGCTCAGTCACGTGATCTGGGCCTGCTGAGCTGCGTGATTACTGTCTGCTCATCTGCTTGACAATTGCCAGCTGAGCTGCACGATTCCTGCCTGTCATCTGCTTGACAATTGCCAGCTGTGCTGCGTAATTCCTGCCTGCTCAGCTGCTTGATTATTGCCAGCTGAGCAGCATGATTCCTCACACCTGAGTTCCATGATTATTGCCTGCTGACTGTTTGATTCGTGCCTACTCAGCTCTTTGTTTATTGCCTCCAGAGGCACATGATCAGTGTATGATAGCAAACATGATCAGCGCATGATCAGTCACATGATCAGCGCCATTAAGTCACGTGATCACTACATGATAGTCATGTGATCAGTCCATGCTCAGTCACGGTATCAGTGCATGATCAGCCACGTGATCAGTGCATGATCAGCCACGTGATCAGTGCATGATAGCCACGTGATCAGTGCATGATCAGTCACGTGATCAGTGCATGACCAGGCACGTGATCAGTGCATGATCAGCCACGTGATCAGTGCATGATAGCCACGTGATCAGTGCATGATCAGTCACCTGATGGGTGTATGATCAGTCACGTGACCAGTACATGGTAGCTACATGATCATTGCATGATCAGCCACGTGAGTAGTGCATGATAGCCACGTGATCAGTGCATGATCAGTCACGTGATCAGTGCATGATCAGTCACGTGATCAGTGCATGATAAGTCACGTGATCAGTGCATGATCAGCCACGTGATCAGTGCATGATCAGTCACGTGATCAGTGCATGATCAGCCACGTGATCAGTGCATGATCAGTCACGTGATCAGTGCATGATATAGACGTGATCAGTGCATGATCAGTCACGTGATCAGTGCATGATAGCCACGTGATCAGTGCATGATCAGTCACGTGATCAGTGCATGATCAGTCACGTGACCAGTACATGGTAGCTACATGATCAGTGCATGATCAGCCACGTGATCAGTGCATGATAGTCACGTGATCAGTGCATGATCAGTCACGTGATCAGTGCATGATCAGTCACGTGATCAGTGCATGATCAGCCACGTGATCAGTGCATGATAGCCACGTGATCAGTGCATGATCACGTGATCAGTGCATGATCAGGCACGTGATCAGTGCATGATCAGCCACGTGATCAGTGCATGATAGCCACGTGATCAGTGCATGATCAGTCACGTGATCAGTGTATGATCAGTCACTGACCAGTACATGGTAGCTACGTGATCAGTGCATGATCAGCCACGTGATAGTGCATGATAGCCACGTGATCAGTGCATGATCAGTCACGTGATCAGTGCATGATCAGTCATGTGATCAGTGCATGATCAGGCACGTGATCAGTGCATGATCAGCCACGTGATCAGTGCATGATAGCCACGTGATCAGTGCATGATCAGTCACGTGATCAGTGCATGATCAGTCACGTGATCAGTGCATGATCAGCCACGTGATCAGTGCATGATCAGCCACGTGATCAGTGCATGATCAATCACGTGATCAGTGCATGATCAGTCACGTGACCAGTGCATGGTAGCTACGTGATCAGTGCATGATCAGCCACGTGATCAGTGCATGATAGCCACGTGATCAGTGCATGATCAGTCACGTGATCAGTGCATGATCAGTCACGTGATCAGTGCATGATCAGTCACGTGATCAGTGCATGATCAATTACGTGATCAGTGCATGATCAGTCACGTGACCAGTACATGGTAGCTACGTGATCATTGCATGATCAGCCACGTGATCAGTGCATGATAGCCACGTGATCAGTGCATGATAGCCACGTGATCAGTGCATGATCAGTCATGTGATACGTGTGTGATCAGCCACGTGATCAGTGCATGATATCCACGTGATCAGTGCATGATAGCCACGTGATCAGTGCATGAGAGCCACGTGATCAGTGCATGATCAGTCACGTGATACATGTGTGATCAGCCACGTGATCAGTGCATGATGAGCCACGTGATCAGTGCAGGATCAATTACGTGATCAGTGCATGATCAGTCACGTGACCAGTACATGGTTGCTACGTGATCATTGCATGATCAGCCACGTGAGCAGAGCATGATAGCCACGTGATCAGTGCATGATCAGTCACGTGATCAGTACATGATCAGTCACGTGAACAGTGCATGATCATTTACGTGATCTGTGCATGATCAGTCACGTGACCAGTATATGGTAGCTACGTGATCATTCCATGACGAGCCACGTGAGCAGTGCATGATAGCCACGTGATGTGTGCATGATGAGTTACGTGAGCAGAGTATGATCAGCCACGTGATCAGTGCATGAGTGCCACGTGATCAGTGCATGATATGTCACGTGACAGGTGTGTGATCAGCCACGTGAACAGTGCATGTTCAGCCACGTGATCAGTGCATGATAGCCACGTGATCAGTGCATGATCAGTTACGTGAGCAGTGTATGATCAGCCACGTGATCAGTGCATGGTCAGACACGTGAACAGTGTATGATCAGCCACGTGATCAGTGCATGATATCCAAGTGATCAGTGCATGATCATCACGTGATCAGTGTATGATCAGCCACGTGAACAGTGCATGCTCAGTCACGTGATCAGGGCCTGCTGAGCTGCGTGATTACTGTCTGCTCATCTGCTTGACAATTGCCAGCTGAGCTGCACGATTCCTGCCTGTCATCTGCTTGACAATTGCCAGCTGTGCTGCGTAATTCCTGCCTGCTCAGCTGCTTGATTATTGCCAGCTGAGCAGCATGATTCCTCACAGCTGAGTTCCATGATTATTGCCTGCTGACTGTTTGATTCGTGCCTACTCAGCTCTTTGTTTATTGCCTCCAGAGGCACATGATCAGTGTATGATAGCAAACATGATCAGTGCATGATCAGTCACATGATCAGCGCCATTAAGTCACGTGATCACTACATGATAGTCATGTGATCAGTCCATGCTCAGTCACGGTATCAGTGCATGATCAGCCACGTGATCAGTGCATGATCAGCCACGTGATCAGTTCATGATAGCCACGTGATCAGTGCATGATCAGTCACGTGATCAGTGCATGATCAGGCAGGTGATCAGTGCATGATCAGCCACGTGATCAGTGCATGATAGCCACGTGATCAGTGCATGATCAGTCACCTGATGGGTGTATGATCAGTCACGTGACCAGTACATGGTAGCTACATGATCATTGCATGATCAGCCACGTGAGTAGTGCATGATAGCCACGTGATCAGTGCATGATCAGTCACGTGATCAGTGCATGATCAGTCACGTGATCAGTGCATGATAAGTCACGTGATCAGTGCATGATCAATTACGTGATCAGTGCATGATCAGTCACGTGATCAGTGCATGATAGCTACGTGATCAGTGCATGATCAGCCACGTGATCAGTGCATGATCAGTCACGTGATCAGTGCATGATATAGACGTGATCAGTGCATGATCAGTCACGTGATCAGTGCATGATCAGCCACGTGATCAGTGCATGATAGCCAGTGATCAGTGCATGATAGCCAGTGATCAGTGCATGATCAGTCACGTGATCAGTGCATGATCAGCCACGTGATCAGTGCATGATAGCCACGTGATCAGTGCATGATCAGCCACGTGATCAGTGCATGATCAGTCACGTGATCAGTGCATGATCAGCCACGTGATCAGTGCATGATCAGCCACGTGATCAGTGCATGATCAGCCACGTGATCAGTGCATGATAGCCACGTGATCAGTGCATGATCAGTTACGTGATCAGTGTATGATCAGCCACGTGATCAGTGCATGATAGCCACGTGATCAGTGCATGATCAGTCACGTGATCAGTGTATGATCAGCCACGTGAACAGTGCATGCTCAGTCACGTGATCTGGGCCTGCTGAGCTGCGTGATTACTGTCTGCTCATCTGCTTGACAATTGCCAGCTGAGCTGCACGATTCCTGCCTGTCATCTGCTTGACAATTGCCAGCTGTGCTGCGTAATTCCTGCCTGCTCAGCTGCTTGATTATTGCCAGCTGAGCAGCATGATTCCTCACACCTGAGTTCCATGATTATTGCCTGCTGACTGTTTGATTCGTGCCTACTCAGCTCTTTGTTTATTGCCTCCAGAGGCACATGATCAGTGTATGATAGCAAACATGATCAGCGCATGATCAGTCACATGATCAGCGCCATTAAGTCACGTGATCACTACATGATAGTCATGTGATCAGTCCATGCTCAGTCACGGTATCAGTGCATGATCAGCCACGTGATCAGTGCATGATCAGCCACGTGATCAGTTCATGATAGCCACGTGATCAGTGCATGATCAGTCACGTGATCAGTGCATGATCAGGCAGGTGATCAGTGCATGATCAGCCACGTGATCAGTGCATGATAGCCACGTGATCAGTGCATGATCAGTCACCTGATGGGTGTATGATCAGTCACGTGACCAGTACATGGTAGCTACATGATCATTGCATGATCAGCCACGTGAGTAGTGCATGATAGCCACGTGATCAGTGCATGATCAGTCACGTGATCAGTGCATGATCAGTCATGTGATCAGTGCATGATAAGTCACGTGATCAGTGCATGATCAGCCACGTGATCAGTGCATGATCAGTCACGTGATCAGTGCATGATAGCTACGTGATCAGTGCATGATCAGCCACGTGATCAGTGCATGATAGCCACGTGATCAGTGCATGATCAGTCACATGATCAGTGTATGATCATCCACGTGATCAGTGCATGATCAGTCACGTGATCAGTGCATGATATAGACGTGATCAGTGCATGATCAGTCACGTGATCAGTGCATGATCAGCCACGTGATCAGTGCATGATAGCCAGTGATCAGTGCATGATAGCCAGTGATCAGTGCATGATCAGTCACGTGATCAGTGCATGATCAGCCACGTGATCAGTGCATGATAGCCACGTGATCAGTGCATGATCAGCCACGTGATCAGTGCATGATCAGTCACGTGATCAGTGCATGATCAGCCACGTGATCAGTGCATGATCAGTCACGTGATCAGTGCATGATCAGCCACGTGATCAGTGCATGATAGCCAGTGATCAGTGCATGATAGCCACGTGATCAGTGCATGATCAGTCACGTGATCAGTGCATGATCAGCCACGTGATCAGTGCATGATAGCCACGTGATCAGTGCATGATCAGTCACGTGATCAGTGCATGATCAGCCACGTGATCAGTGCATGATCAGCCAGTGATCAGTGCATGATAGCCAGTGATCAGTGCATGATCAGTCACGTGATCAGTGCATGATCAGCCACGTGATCAGTGCATGATAGCCACGTGATCAGTGCATGATCAGCCACGTGATCAGTGCATGATCAGTCACGTGATCAGTGCATGATCAGCCACGTGATCAGTGCATGATCAGTCACGTGATCAGTGCATGATCAGCCACGTGATCAGTGCATGATAGCCACGTGATCAGTGCATGATCAGTCACGTGATCAGTGCATGATCAGCCACGTGATCAGTGCATGATAGCCACGTGATCAGTGCATGATCAGTCACGTGATCAGTGCATGATCAGCCACGTGATCAGTGCATGATCAGTCACGTGATCAGTGCATGATCAGCCACGTGATCAGTGCATGATCAGCCACGTGATCAGTGCATGATCAGTCACGTGATCAGTGCATGATCAGTCACGTGATCAGTGCATGGTAGCTACGTGATCAGTGCATGATCAGCCACGTGATCAGTGCATGATAGCCACGTGATCAGTGCATGATCAGTCACGTGATCAGTGCATGATCAGTCACGTGATCAGTGCATGATCAGTCACGTGATCAGTGCATGATCAATTACGTGATCAGTGCATGATCAGTCACGTGATCAGTGCATGATAGCTACGTGATCAGTGCATGATCAGCCACGTGATCAGTGCATGATAGCCACGTGATCAGTGCATGATAGCCACGTGATCAGTGCATGATCAGTCATGTGATACGTGTGTGATCAGCCACGTGATCAGTGCATGATATCCACGTGATCAGTGCATGATAGCCACGTGATCAGTGCATGATAGCCACGTGATCAGTGCATGATCAGTCACGTGATCATGTGTGATCAGCCACGTGATCAGTGCATGATGAGCCACGTGATCAGTGCATGATCAATTACGTGATCAGTGCATGATCAGTCACGTGACCAGTACATGGTTGCTACGTGATCGTTGCATGATCAGCCACGTGAGCAGTGCATGATAGCCACGTGATCAGTGCATGATCAGTCACGTGATCAGTGCATGATCAGTCACGTGAACAGTGCATGATCATTTACGTGATCTGTGCATGATCAGTCACGTGACCAGTATATGGTAGCTACGTGATCATTCCATGATCAGCCACGTGAGCAGTGCATGATAGCCACGTGATGTGTGCATGATGAGTTACGTGAGCAGAGTATGATCAGCCACGTGATCAGTGCATGAGTGCCACGTGATCAGTGCATGATATGTCACGTGACAGGTGTGTGATCAGCCACGTGAACAGTGCATGTTCAGCCACGTGATCAGTGCATGATAGCCACGTGATCAGTGCATGATCAGTTACGTGAGCAGTGTATGATCAGCCACGTGATCAGTGCATGGTCAGACACGTGAACAGTGTATGATCAGCCACGTGATCAGTGCATGATATCCAAGTGATCAGTGCATGATCATCACGTGATCAGTGTATGATCAGCCACGTGAACAGTGCATGCTCAGTCACGTGATCTGGGCCTGCTGAGCTGCGTGATTACTGTCTGCTCATCTGCTTGACAATTGCCAGCTGAGCTGCACGATTCCTGCCTGTCATCTGCTTGACAATTGCCAGCTGTGCTGCGTAATTCCTGCCTGCTCAGCTGCTTGATTATTGCCAGCTGAGCAGCATGATTCCTCACACCTGAGTTCCATGATTATTGCCTGCTGACTGTTTGATTCGTGCCTACTCAGCTCTTTGTTTATTGCCTCCAGAGGCACATGATCAGTGTATGATAGCAAACATGATCAGCGCATGATCAGTCACATGATCAGCGCCATTAAGTCACGTGATCACTACATGATAGTCATGTGATCAGTCCATGCTCAGTCACGGTATCAGTGCATGATCAGCCACGTGATCAGTGCATGATCAGTCACGTGATCAGTGCATGATCATCCACGTGATCAGTGCATGATCAGTCACGTGATCAGTATATGTAGCTACGTGATCAGTGCATGATCAGCCACGTGATCAGTGCATGATAGCCACGTGATCAGTGCATGATCAGTCACGTGATCAGTGTATGATCAGCCACGTGATCAGTGCATGAGTGCCACGTGATCAGTGCATGATCAGTCACGTGACAGTGCATGATCAGCCACGTGATCAGTGCATGATCAGCCACGTGATCAGTGCATGATAGCCACGTGATCAGTGCATGATCAGTTACGTGAGCAGTGCATGATCAGCCACGTGATCAGTGCATGATCAGACACGTGATCAGTGTATGATCAGCCACGTGATCAGTGCATGATATCCACGTGATCAGTGCATGATCATCACGTGATCAGTGTATGATCAGCCACGTGATCAGTGCATGCTCAGTCACGTGATCAGGGCCTGCTGAGCTGCGTGATTACTGTCTGCTCATCTGCTTGACAATTGCCAGCTGAGCTGCACGATTCCTGCCTGTCATCTGCTTGACAATTGCCAGCTGTGCTGCGTAATTCCTGCCTGCTCAGCTGCTTGATTATTGCCAGCTGAGCAGCATGATTCCTCACAGCTGAGTTCCATGATTATTGCCTGCTGACTGTTTGATTCGTGCCTACTCAGCTCTTTGTTTATTGCCTCCAGAGGCACATGATCAGTGTATGATAGCAAACATGATCAGTGCATGATCAGTCACATGATCAGTGCCATTAAGTCACGTGATCACTACATGATAGTCATGTGATCAGTCCATGCTCAGTCACGGTATCAGTGCATGATCAGCCACGTGATCAGTGCATGATCAGCCACGTGATCAGTGCATGATAGCCACGTGATCAGTGCATGATCAGTCACGTGATCAGTGCATGATCAGGCACGTGATCAGTGCATGATCAGCCACGTGATCAGTGCATGATAGCCACGTGATCAGTGCATGATCAGTCACGTGATCAGTGTATGATCAGTCACGTGACCAGTACATGGTAGCTACATGATCATTGCATGATCAGCCACGTGAGTAGTGCATGATAGCCACGTGATCAGTGCATGATCAGTCACGTGATCAGTGCATGATCAGTCACGTGAACAGTGCATGATCATTTACGTGATCAGTGCATGATCAGTCACGTGACCAGTATATGGTAGCTACGTGATCATTCCATGACAGCCACGTGATCAGTGCATGATAGCCACGTGATGTGTGCATGATCAGTTACGTGATCAGTGTATGATCAGCCACGTGATCAGTGCATGAGTGCCACGTGATCAGTGCATGATATGTCACGTGACAGGTGTGTGATCAGCCACGTGATCAGTGCATGATCAGCCACGTGATCAGTGCATGATAGCCACGTGATCAGTGCATGATCAGTTACGTGAGCAGTGTATGATCAGCCACGTGATCAGTGCATGGTCAGACACGTGAACAGTGTATGATCAGCCACGTGATCAGTGCATGATATCCAAGTGATCAGTGCATGATCATCACGTGATCAGTGTATGATCAGCCACGTGAACAGTGCATGCTCAGTCACGTGATCAGGGCCTGCTGAGCTGCGTGATTACTGTCTGCTCATCTGCTTGACAATTGCCAGCTGAGCTGCACGATTCCTGCCTGTCATCTGCTTGACAATTGCCAGCTGTGCTGCATAATTCCTGCCTGCTCAGCTGCTTGATTATTGCCAGCTGAGCAGCATGATTCCTCACAGCTGAGTTCCATGATTATTGCCTGCTGACTGTTTGATTCGTGCCTACTCAGCTCTTTGTTTATTGCCTCCAGAGGCACATGATCAGTGTATGATAGCAAACATGATCAGTGCATGATCAGTCACATGATCAGCGCCATTAAGTCACGTGATCACTACATGATAGTCATGTGATCAGTCCATGCTCAGTCACGGTATCAGTGCATGATCAGCCACGTGATCAGTGCATGATCAGCCACGTGATCAGTGCATGATAGCCACGTGATCAGTGCATGATCAGTCACGTGATCAGTGCATGATCAGGCACGTGATCAGTGCATGATCAGCCACGTGATCAGTGCATGATAGTCACGTGATCAGTGCATGATCAGCCACGTGATCAGTGCATGATCAGCCACGTGATCAGTGCATGATCAGTCACGTGATCAGTGCATGATCAGCCACGTGATCAGTGCATGATCAGCCACGTGATCAGTGCATGATCAGTCACGTGATCAGTGCATGATCAGTCACGTGACCAGTACATGGTAGCTACGTGATCAGTGCATGATCAGCCACGTGAGCAGTGCATGATAGCCACGTGATCAGTGCATGATCAGTCACGTGATCAGTGCATGATCAGTCACGTGATCAGTGCATGATCAGTCACGTGATCAGTGCATGATCAATTACGTGATCAGTGCATGATCAGTCACGTGATCAGTGCATGATAGCTACGTGATCAGTGCATGATCAGCCACGTGATCAGTGCATGATAGCCACGTGATCAGTGCATGATCAGTCACATGATCAGTGCATGATCATCCACGTGATCAGTGCATGATCAGTCACGTGATCAGTGCATGATATAGACGTGATCAGTGCATGATCAGTCACGTGATCAGTGCATGATCAGCCACGTGATCAGTGCATGATAGCCAGTGATCAGTGCATGATAGCCAGTGATCAGTGCATGATCAGTCACGTGATCAGTGCATGATCAGCCACGTGATCAGTGCATGATAGCCACGTGATCAGTGCATGATCAGCCACGTGATCAGTGCATGATCAGTCACGTGATCAGTGCATGATCAGCCACGTGATCAGTGCATGATCAGTCACGTGATCAGTGCATGATCAGCCACGTGATCAGTGCATGATCAGTCACGTGATCAGTGCATGATCAAACGTGATCAGTGCATGATCAGTCACGTGATCAGTGCATGATAGCCACGTGATCAGTGCATGATCAGTCACGTGATCAGTGCATGATCAGTCACGTGACAGTGCATGGTAGCTACGTGATCAGTGCATGATCAGCCACGTGATCAGTGCATGATAGCCACGTGATCAGTGCATGATCAGCCACGTGATCAGTGCATGATCAGCCACGTGATCAGTGCATGATCAGCCACGTGATCAGTGCATGATCAATTACGTGATCAGTGCATGATCAGTCACGTGATCAGTGCATGGTAGCTACGTGATCAGTGCATGATCAGCCACGTGATCAGTGCATGATAGCCACGTGATCAGTGCATGATCAGTCACGTGATCAGTGCATGATCAGTCACGTGATCAGTGCATGATCAGCCACGTGATCAGTGCATGATCAGTCACGTGATCAGTGCATGATCAGTCACGTGATCAGTGCATGATAGCTACGTGATCAGTGCATGATCAGCCACGTGATCAGTGCATGATAGCCACGTGATCAGTGCATGATCAGTCACGTGATCAGTGCATGATCAGTCACGTGATCAGTGCATGATCAGTCACGTGATCAGTGCATGATCAGCCACGTGATCAGTGCATGATCAGCCACGTGATCAGTGCATGATAGCCACGTGATCAGTGCATGATCAGTCACGTGATCAGTGTATGATCAGCCACGTGATCAGTGCATGATAGCCACGTGATCAGTGCATGATCAGCCACGTGATCAGTGCATGATCAGCCACGTGATCAGTGCATGATCAGTCACGTGATCAGTGCATGATCAGCCACGTGATCAGTGCATGATCAGTCACGTGATCAGTGCATGATAGCCACGTGATCAGTGCATGATCAGCCACGTGATCAGTGCATGATCAGTCACGTGATCAGTGCATGATCAGCCACGTGATCAGTGCATGATAGCCACGTGATCAGTGCATGATCAGTCACGTGATCAGTGCATGATCAGCCACGTGATCAGTGCATGATCAGCCACGTGATCAGTGCATGATAGCCACGTGATCAGTGCATGATCAGTCACGTGATCAGTGCATGATCAGCCACGTGATCAGTGCATGATCAGTCACGTGATCAGTGCATGATCAGCCACGTGATCAGTGCATGATAGCCACGTGATCAGTGCATGATCAGTCACGTGATCAGTGCATGATCAGTCACGTGATCAGTGCATGATCAGCCACGTGATCAGTGCATGATCAGTCACGTGATCAGTGCATGATCAGCCACGTGATCAGTGCATGATAGCCACGTGATCAGTGCATGATCAGTCACGTGATCAGTGCATGATCAGCCACGTGATCAGTGCATGATCAGTCACGTGATCAGTGCATGATCAGCCACGTGATCAGTGCATGATCAGCCACGTGATCAGTGCATGATCAGTCACGTGATCAGTGCATGATCAGTCACGTGATCAGTGCATGGTAGCCACGTGATCAGTGCATGATCAGCCACGTGATCAGTGCATGATAGCCACGTGATCAGTGCATGATCAGTCACGTGATCAGTGCATGATCAGCCACGTGATCAGTGCATGATCAGTCACGTGATCAGTGCATGATCAATTACGTGATCAGTGCATGATCAGTCACGTGACCAGTACATGGTAGCTACGTGATCATTGCATGATCAGCCACGTGATCAGTGCATGATAGCCACGTGATCAGTGCATGATCAGTCACATGATCAGTGCATGATCATCCACGTGATCAGTGCATGATCAGTCACGTGATCAGTGCATGATATAGACGTGATCAGTGCATGATCAGTCACGTGATCAGTGCATGATCAGCCACGTGATCAGTGCATGATAGCCAGTGATGAGTGCATGATAGCCAGTGATCAGTGCATGATCAGTCACGTGATCAGTGCATGATCAGCCACGTGATCAGTGCATGATAGCCACGTGATCAGTGCATGATCAGCCACGTGATCAGTGCATGATCAGCCACGTGATCAGTGCATGATCAGCCACGTGATCAGTGCATGATCAGCCACGTGATCAGTGCATGATCAGCCACGTGATCAGTGCATGATCAGCCACGTGATCAGTGCATGATCAGTCACGTGAACAGTGTATGATCAGCCACGTGATCAGTGCATGATAGCCACGTGATCAGTGCATGATCAGTCACGTGATCAGTGTATGATCAGCCACGTGAACAGTGCATGCTCAGTCACGTGATCTGGGCCTGCTGAGCTGCGTGATTACTGTCTGCTCATCTGCTTGACAATTGCCAGCTGAGCTGCACGATTCCTGCCTGTCATCTGCTTGACAATTGCCAGCTGTGCTGCGTAATTCCTGCCTGCTCAGCTGCTTGATTATTGCCAGCTGAGCAGCATGATTCCTCACACCTGAGTTCCATGATTATTGCCTGCTGACTGTTTGATTCGTGCCTACTCAGCTCTTTGTTTATTGCCTCCAGAGGCACATGATCAGTGTATGATAGCAAACATGATCAGCGCATGATCAGTCACATGATCAGCGCCATTAAGTCACGTGATCACTACATGATAGTCATGTGATCAGTCCATGCTCAGTCACGGTATCAGTGCATGATCAGCCACGTGATCAGTGCATGATCAGCCACGTGATCAGTTCATGATAGCCATGTGATCAGTGCATGATCAGTCACGTGATCAGTGCATGACCAGGCAGGTGATCAGTGCATGATCAGCCACGTGATCAGTGCATGATAGCCACGTGATCAGTGCATGATCAGTCACCTGATGGGTGTATGATCAGTCACGTGACCAGTACATGGTAGCTACATGATCATTGCATGATCAGCCACGTGAGTAGTGCATGATAGCCACGTGATCAGTGCATGATCAGTCACGTGATCAGTGCATGATCAGTCACGTGATCAGTGCATGATAGTCACGTGATCAGTGCATGATCAGCCACGTGATCAGTGCATGATCAGTCACGTGATCAGTGCATGATAGCCACGTGATCAGTGCATGATCAGCCACGTGATCAGTGCATGATCAGCCACGTGATCAGTGCATGATCAGTCACGTGATCAGTACATGGTAGCTACGTGATCAGTGCATGATCAGCCACGTGATCAGTGCATGATAGCCACGTGATCAGTGCATGATCAGTCACATGATCAGTGCATGATCATCCACGTGATCAGTGCATGATCAGTCACGTGATCAGTGCATGATATAGACGTGATCAGTGCATGATCAGTCACGTGATCAGTGCATGATCAGCCACGTGATCAGTGCATGATAGCCAGTGATCAGTGCATGATAGCCAGTGATCAGTGCATGATCAGTCACGTGATCAGTGCATGATCAGCCACGTGATCAGTGCATGATCAGCCACGTGATCAGTGCATGATCAGCCACGTGATCAGTGCATGATCAGTTACGTGAGCAGTGTATGATCAGCCACGTGATCAGTGCATGGTCAGACACGTGAACAGTGTATGATCAGCCACGTGATCAGTGCATGATAGCCACGTGATCAGTGCATGATCAGTCACGTGATCAGTGTATGATCAGCCACGTGAACAGTGCATGCTCAGTCACGTGATCTGGGCCTGCTGAGCTGCGTGATTACTGTCTGCTCATCTGCTTGACAATTGCCAGCTGAGCTGCACGATTCCTGCCTGTCATCTGCTTGACAATTGCCAGCTGTGCTGCGTAATTCCTGCCTGCTCAGCTGCTTGATTATTGCCAGCTGAGCAGCATGATTCCTCACACCTGAGTTCCATGATTATTGCCTGCTGACTGTTTGATTCGTGCCTACTCAGCTCTTTGTTTATTGCCTCCAGAGGCACATGATCAGTGTATGATAGCAAACATGATCAGCGCATGATCAGTCACATGATCAGCGCCATTAAGTCACGTGATCACTACATGATAGTCATGTGATCAGTCCATGCTCAGTCACGGTATCAGTGCATGATCAGCCACGTGATCAGTGCATGATCAGCCAGGTGATCAGTTCATGATAGCCACGTGATCAGTGCATGATCAGTCACGTGATCAGTGCATGACCAGGCACGTGATCAGTGCATGATCAGCCACGTGATCAGTGCATGATAGCCACGTGATCAGTGCATGATCAGTCACCTGATGGGTGTATGATCAGTCACGTGACCAGTACATGGTAGCTACATGATCATTGCATGATCAGCCACGTGAGTAGTGCATGATAGCCACGTGATCAGTGCATGATCAGTCACGTGATCAGTGCATGATCAGTCACGTGATCAGTGCATGATCAGTCACGTGATCAGTGCATGATCAGCCACGTGATCAGTGCATGATCAGTCACGTGATCAGTGCATGATCAGCCACGTGATCAGTGCATGATCAGTCACGTGATCAGTGCATGATATAGACGTGATCAGTGCATGATCAGTCACGTGATCAGTGCATGATAGCCACGTGATCAGTGCATGATCAGTCACGTGATCAGTGCATGATCAGTCACGTGACCAGTACATGGTAGCTACATGATCATTGCATGATCAGCCACGTGATCAGTGCATGATAGCCACGTGATCAGTGCATGATAGTCACGTGATCAGTGCATGATCAGTCACGTGATCAGTGCATGATCAGCCACGTGATCAGTGCATGATCAGCCACGTGATCAGTGCATGATAGCCACGTGATCAGTGCATGATCAGTCACGTGATCAGTGCATGATCAGGCACGTGATCAGTGCATGATCAGCCACGTGATCAGTGCATGATAGCCACGTGATCAGTGCATGATCAGTCACGTGATCAGTGTATGATCAGTCACGTGACCAGTACATGGTAGCTACATGATCATTGCATGATCAGCCACGTGATCAGTGCATGATAGCCACGTGATCAGTGCATGATCAGTCACGTGATCAGTGCATGATCAGTCATGTGATCAGTGCATGATCAGGCACGTGATCAGTGCATGATCAGCCACGTGATCAGTGCATGATAGCCACGTGATCAGTGCATGATCAGTCACGTGATCAGTGCATGATCAGTCACGTGATCAGTGCATGATCAGCCACGTGATCAGTGCATGATCAGCCACGTGATCAGTGCATGATCAATTACGTGATCAGTGCATGATCAGTCACGTGATCAGTATATGGTAGCTACGTGATCAGTGCATGATCAGCCACATGATCAGTGCATGATAGCCACGTGATCAGTGCATGATCAGTCACGTGATCAGTGCATGATCACTCACGTGATCAGTGCATGATCAGTCACGTGATCAGTGCATGATCAATTACGTGATCAGTGCATGATCAGTCACGTGATCAGTACATGGTAGCTACGTGATCATTGCATGATCAGCCACGTGATCAGTGCATGATAGCCACGTGATCAGTGCATGATAGCCACGTGATCAGTGCATGATCAGTCATGTGATACGTGTGTGATCAGCCACGTGATCAGTGCATGATATCCACGTGATCAGTGCATGATAGCCACGTGATCAGTGCATGAGAGCCACGTGATCAGTGCATGATCAGTCACGTGATACATGTGTGATCAGCCACGTGATCAGTGCATGATGAGCCACGTGATCAGTGCAGGATCAATTACGTGATCAGTGCATGATCAGTCACGTGACCAGTACATGGTTGCTACGTGATCATTGCATGATCAGCCACGTGAGCAGAGCATGATAGCCACGTGATCAGTGCATGATCAGTCACGTGATCAGTACATGATCAGTCACGTGAACAGTGCATGATCATTTACGTGATCTGTGCATGATCAGTCACGTGACCAGTATATGGTAGCTACGTGATCATTCCATGACGAGCCACGTGAGCAGTGCATGATAGCCACGTGATGTGTGCATGATGAGTTACGTGAGCAGAGTATGATCAGCCACGTGATCAGTGCATGAGTGCCACGTGATCAGTGCATGATATGTCACGTGACAGGTGTGTGATCAGCCACGTGAACAGTGCATGTTCAGCCACGTGATCAGTGCATGATAGCCACGTGATCAGTGCATGATCAGTTACGTGAGCAGTGTATGATCAGCCACGTGATCAGTGCATGGTCAGACACGTGAACAGTGTATGATCAGCCACGTGATCAGTGCATGATATCCAAGTGATCAGTGCATGATCATCACGTGATCAGTGTATGATCAGCCACGTGAACAGTGCATGCTCAGTCACGTGATCAGGGCCTGCTGAGCTGCGTGATTACTGTCTGCTCATCTGCTTGACAATTGCCAGCTGAGCTGCACGATTCCTGCCTGTCATCTGCTTGACAATTGCCAGCTGTGCTGCGTAATTCCTGCCTGCTCAGCTGCTTGATTATTGCCAGCTGAGCAGCATGATTCCTCACAGCTGAGTTCCATGATTATTGCCTGCTGACTGTTTGATTCGTGCCTACTCAGCTCTTTGTTTATTGCCTCCAGAGGCACATGATCAGTGTATGATAGCAAACATGATCAGTGCATGATCAGTCACATGATCAGCGCCATTAAGTCACGTGATCACTACATGATAGTCATGTGATCAGTCCATGCTCAGTCACGGTATCAGTGCATGATCAGCCACGTGATCAGTGCATGATCAGCCAGGTGATCAGTTCATGATAGCCATGTGATCAGTGCATGATCAGTCACGTGATCAGTGCATGACCAGGCAGGTGATCAGTGCATGATCAGCCACGTGATCAGTGCATGATAGCCACGTGATCAGTGCATGATCAGTCACCTGATGGGTGTATGATCAGTCACGTGACCAGTACATGGTAGCTACATGATCATTGCATGATCAGCCACGTGAGTAGTGCATGATAGCCACGTGATCAGTGCATGATCAGTCACGTGATCAGTGCATGATCAGTCACGTGATCAGTGCATGATAAGTCACGTGATCAGTGCATGATCAATTACGTGATCAGTGCATGATCAGTCACGTGATCAGTGCATGATAGCCACGTGATCAGTGCATGATCAGCCACGTGATCAGTGCATGATCAGTCACGTGATCAGTGCATGATATAGACGTGATCAGTGCATGATCAGTCACGTGATCAGTGCATGATCAGCCACGTGATCAGTGCATGATAGCCAGTGATCAGTGCATGATAGCCAGTGATCAGTGCATGATCAGTCACGTGATCAGTGCATGATCAGCCACGTGATCAGTGCATGATAGCCACGTGATCAGTGCATGATCAGCCACGTGATCAGTGCATGATCAGTCACGTGATCAGTGCATGATCAGCCACGTGATCAGTGCATGATCAGCCACGTGATCAGTGCATGATCAGCCACGTGATCAGTGCATGATAGCCACGTGATCAGTGCATGATCAGTTACGTGATCAGTGTATGATCAGCCACGTGATCAGTGCATGATAGCCACGTGATCAGTGCATGATCAGTCACGTGAGCAGTGTATGATCAGCCACGTGAACAGTGCATGCTCAGTCACGTGATCTGGGCCTGCTGAGCTGCGTGATTACTGTCTGCTCATCTGCTTGACAATTGCCAGCTGAGCTGCACGATTCCTGCCTGTCATCTGCTTGACAATTATCAGCTGTGCTGCGTAATTCCTGCCTGCTCAGCTGCTTGATTATTGCCAGCTGAGCAGCATGATTCCTCACACCTGAGTTCCATGATTATTGCCTGCTGACTGTTTGATTCGTGCCTACTCAGCTCTTTGTTTATTGCCTCCAGAGGCACATGATCAGTGTATGATAGCAAACATGATCAGCGCATGATCAGTCACATGATCAGCGCCATTAAGTCACGTGATCACTACATGATAGTCATGTGATCAGTCCATGCTCAGTCACGGTATCAGTGCATGATCAGCCACGTGATCAGTGCATGATCAGCCACGTGATCAGTTCATGATAGCCACGTGATCAGTGCATGATCAGTCACGTGATCAGTGCATGACCAGGCACGTGATCAGTGCATGATCAGCCACGTGATCAGTGCATGATAGCCACGTGATCAGTGCATGATCAGTCACCTGATGGGTGTATGATCAGTCACGTGACCAGTACATGGTAGCTACATGATCATTGCATGATCAGCCACGTGAGTAGTGCATGATAGCCACGTGATCAGTGCATGATCAGTCACGTGATCAGTGCATGATCAGTCATGTGAACAGTGCATGATAAGTCACGTGATCAGTGCATGATCAGCCACGTGATCAGTGCATGATCAGTCACGTGATCAGTGCATGATAGCTACGTGATCAGTGCATGATCAGCCACGTGATCAGTGCATGATAGCCACGTGATCAGTGCATGATCAGTCACATGATCAGTGCATGATCATCCGTGATCAGTGCATGATCAGTCACGTGATCAGTGCATGATATAGACGTGATCAGTGCATGATCAGTCACGTGATCAGTGCATGATCAGCCACGTGATCAGTGCATGATAGCCAGTGATCAGTGCATGATAGCCAGTGATCAGTGCATGATCAGTCACGTGATCAGTGCATGATCAGCCACGTGATCAGTGCATGATAGCCACTGATCAGTGCATGATCAGCCACGTGATCAGTGCATGATCAGTCACGTGATCAGTGCATGATCAGCCACGTGATCAGTGCATGATCAGTCACGTGATCAGTGCATGATCAGCCACGTGATCAGTGCATGATAGCCAGTGATCAGTGCATGATAGCCACGTGATCAGTGCATGATCAGTCACGTGATCAGTGCATGATCAGCCACGTGATCAGTGCATGATAGCCACGTGATCAGTGCATGATCAGTCACGTGATCAGTGCATGATCAGCCACGTGATCAGTGCATGATCAGCCAGTGATCAGTGCATGATAGCCAGTGATCAGTGCATGATCAGTCACGTGATCAGTGCATGATCAGCCACGTGATCAGTGCATGATCAGCCACGTGATCAGTGCATGATCAGCCACGTGATCAGTGCATGATCAGTCACGTGATCAGTGCATGATCAGCCACGTGATCAGTGCATGATCAGTCACGTGATCAGTGCATGATCAGCCACGTGATCAGTGCATGATAGCCACGTGATCAGTGCATGATCAGTCACGTGATCAGTGCATGATCAGCCACGTGATCAGTGCATGATAGCCACGTGATCAGTGCATGATCAGTCACGTGATCAGTGCATGATCAGCCACGTGATCAGTGCATGATCAGTCACGTGATCAGTGCATGATCAGCCACGTGATCAGTGCATGATCAGCCACGTGATCAGTGCATGATCAATCACGTGATCAGTGCATGATCAGTCACGTGATCAGTGCATGATAGCCACGTGATCAGTGCATGATCAGCCACGTGATCAGTGCATGATAGCCACGTGATCAGTGCATGATCAGTCACGTGATCAGTGCATGATCAGTCACGTGATCAGTGCATGATCAGTCACGTGATCAGTGCATGATCAATTACGTGATCAGTGCATGATCAGTCACGTGATCAGTGCATGATAGCTACGTGATCAGTGCATGATCAGCCACGTGATCAGTGCATGATAGCCACGTGATCAGTGCATGATAGCCACGTGATCAGTGCATGATCAGTCATGTGATACGTGTGTGATCAGCCACGTGATCAGTGCATGATATCCACGTGATCAGTGCATGATAGCCACGTGATCAGTGCATGAGAGCCACGTGATCAGTGCATGATCAGTCACGTGATACATGTGTGATCAGCCACGTGATCAGTGCATGATGAGCCACGTGATCAGTGCATGATCAATTACGTGATCAGTGCATGATCAGTCACGTGACCAGTACATGGTTGCTACGTGATCGTTGCATGATCAGCCACGTGAGCAGAGCATGATAGCCACGTGATCAGTGCATGATCAGTCACGTGATCAGTACATGATCAGTCACGTGAACAGTGCATGATCATTTACGTGATCTGTGCATGATCAGTCACGTGACCAGTATATGGTAGCTACGTGATCATTCCATGACGAGCCACGTGAGCAGTGCATGATAGCCACGTGATGTGTGCATGATGAGTTACGTGAGCAGAGTATGATCAGCCACGTGATCAGTGCATGAGTGCCACGTGATCAGTGCATGATATGTCACGTGACAGGTGTGTGATCAGCCACGTGAACAGTGCATGTTCAGCCACGTGATCAGTGCATGATAGCCACGTGATCAGTGCATGATCAGTTACGTGAGCAGTGTATGATCAGCCACGTGATCAGTGCATGGTCAGACACGTGAACAGTGTATGATCAGCCACGTGATCAGTGCATGATATCCAAGTGATCAGTGCATGATCATCACGTGATCAGTGTATGATCAGCCACGTGAACAGTGCATGCTCAGTCACGTGATCTGGGCCTGCTGAGCTGCGTGATTACTGTCTGCTCATCTGCTTGACAATTGCCAGCTGAGCTGCACGATTCCTGCCTGTCATCTGCTTGACAATTGCCAGCTGTGCTGCGTAATTCCTGCCTGCTCAGCTGCTTGATTATTGCCAGCTGAGCAGCATGATTCCTCACACCTGAGTTCCATGATTATTGCCTGCTGACTGTTTGATTCGTGCCTACTCAGCTCTTTGTTTATTGCCTCCAGAGGCACATGATCAGTGTATGATAGCAAACATGATCAGTGCATGATCAGTCACATGATCAGCGCCATTAAGTCACGTGATCACTACATGATAGTCATGTGATCAGTCCATGCTCAGTCACGGTATCAGTGCATGATCAGCCACGTGATCAGTGCATGATCAGTCACGTGATCAGTGCATGATCATCCACGTGATCAGTGCATGATCAGTCACGTGATCAGTATATGTAGCTACGTGATCAGTGCATGACAGCCACGTGATCAGTGCATGATAGCCACGTGATCAGTGCATGATCAGTCACGTGATCAGTGTATGATCAGCCACGTGATCAGTGCATGAGTGCCACGTGATCAGTGCATGATCAGTCACGTGACAGTGTGTGATCAGCCACGTGATCAGTGCATGATCAGCCACGTGATCAGTGCATGATAGCCACGTGATCAGTGCATGATCAGTTACGTGATCAGTGCATGATCAGCCACGTGATCAGTGCATGATCAGACACGTGATCAGTGTATGATCAGCCACGTGATCAGTGCATGATATCCACGTGATCAGTGCATGATCATCACGTGATCAGTGTATGATCAGCCACGTGATCAGTGCATGCTCAGTCACGTGATCAGGGCCTGCTGAGCTGCGTGATTACTGTCTGCTCATCTGCTTGACAATTGCCAGCTGAGCTGCACGATTCCTGCCTGTCATCTGCTTGACAATTGCCAGCTGTGCTGCGTAATTCCTGCCTGCTCAGCTGCTTGATTATTGCCAGCTGAGCAGCATGATTCCTCACAGCTGAGTTCCATGATTATTGCCTGCTGACTGTTTGATTCGTGCCTACTCAGCTCTTTGTTTATTGCCTCCAGAGGCACATGATCAGTGTATGATAGCAAACATGATCAGTGCATGATCAGTCACATGATCAGTGCCATTAAGTCACGTGATCACTACATGATAGTCATGTGATCAGTCCATGCTCAGTCACGGTATCAGTGCATGATCAGCCACGTGATCAGTGCATGATCAGCCACGTGATCAGTGCATGATAGCCACGTGATCAGTGCATGATCAGTCACGTGATCAGTGCATGATCAGGCACGTGATCAGTGCATGATCAGCCACGTGATCAGTGCATGATAGCCACGTGATCAGTGCATGATCAGTCACGTGATCAGTGTATGATCAGTCACGTGACCAGTACATGGTAGCTACATGATCATTGCATGATCAGCCACGTGAGTAGTGCATGATAGCCACGTGATCAGTGCATGATCAGTCACGTGATCAGTGCATGATCAGTCACGTGAACAGTGCATGATCATTTACGTGATCAGTGCATGATCAGTCACGTGACCAGTATATGGTAGCTACGTGATCATTCCATGACGAGCCACGTGAGCAGTGCATGATAGCCACGTGATGTGTGCATGATCAGTTACGTGAGCAGAGTATGATCAGCCACGTGATCAGTGCATGAGTGCCACGTGATCAGTGCATGATATGTCACGTGACAGTGTGTGATCAGCCACGTGATCAGTGCATGATCAGCCACGTGATCAGTGCATGATAGCCACGTGATCAGTGCATGATCAGTTACGTGAGCAGTGTATGATCAGCCACGTGATCAGTGCATGGTCAGACACGTGAACAGTGTATGATCAGCCACGTGATCAGTGCATGATATCCAAGTGATCAGTGCATGATCATCACGTGATCAGTGTATGATCAGCCACGTGAACAGTGCATGCTCAGTCACGTGATCAGGGCCTGCTGAGCTGCGTGATTACTGTCTGCTCATCTGCTTGACAATTGCCAGCTGAGCTGCACGATTCCTGCCTGTCATCTGCTTGACAATTGCCAGCTGTGCTGCGTAATTCCTGCCTGCTCAGCTGCTTGATTATTGCCAGCTGAGCAGCATGATTCCTCACAGCTGAGTTCCATGATTATTGCCTGCTGACTGTTTGATTCGTGCCTACTCAGCTCTTTGTTTATTGCCTCCAGAGGCACATGATCAGTGTATGATAGCAAACATGATCAGTGCATGATCAGTCACATGATCAGCGCCATTAAGTCACGTGATCACTACATGATAGTCATGTGATCAGTCCATGCTCAGTCACGGTATCAGTGCATGATCAGCCACGTGATCAGTGCATGATCAGCCACGTGATCAGTTCATGATAGCCATGTGATCAGTGCATGATCAGTCACGTGATCAGTGCATGATCAGGCACGTGATCAGTGCATGATCAGCCACGTGATCAGTGCATGATAGTCACGTGATCAGTGCATGATCAGTCACGTGATCAGTGCATGATCAGCCACGTGATCAGTGCATGATCAGTCACGTGATCAGTGCATGATCAGCCACGTGATCAGTGCATGATCAGCCACGTGATCAGTGCATGATCAGTCACGTGATCAGTGCATGATCAGTCACGTGACCAGTGCATGGTAGCTACGTGATCAGTGCATGATCAGCCACGTGATCAGTGCATGATAGCCACGTGATCAGTGCATGATCAGTCACGTGATCAGTGCATGATCAGTCACGTGATCAGTGCATGATCAGTCACGTGATCAGTGCATGATCAGTCACGTGATCAGTGCATGATCAGTCACGTGATCAGTACATGATAGCTACGTGATCAGTGCATGATCAGCCACGTGATCAGTGCATGATAGCCACGTGATCAGTGCATGATCAGTCACGTGATCAGTGCATGATCATCCACGTGATCAGTGCATGATCAGTCACGTGATCAGTGCATGATATAGACGTGATCAGTGCATGATCAGTCACGTGATCAGTGCATGATCAGCCACGTGATCAGTGCATGATAGCCAGTGATCAGTGCATGATAGCCAGTGATCAGTGCATGATCAGTCACGTGATCAGTGCATGATCAGCCACGTGATCAGTGCATGATAGCCACGTGATCAGTGCATGATCAGCCACGTGATCAGTGCATGATCAGTCACGTGATCAGTGCATGATCAGCCACGTGATCAGTGCATGATCAGTCACGTGATCAGTGCATGATCAGCCACGTGATCAGTGCATGATCAGTCACGTGATCAGTGCATGATCAGACGTGATCAGTGCATGATCAGTCACGTGATCAGTGCATGATAGCCACGTGATCAGTGCATGATCAGTCACGTGATCAGTGCATGATCAGTCACGTGACCAGTGCATGATAGCTACGTGATCAGTGCATGATCAGCCACGTGATCAGTGCATGATAGCCACGTGATCAGTGCATGATCAGCCACGTGATCAGTGCATGATCAGCCACGTGATCAGTGCATGATCAGCCACGTGATCAGTGCATGATCAATTACGTGATCAGTGCATGATCAGTCACGTGATCAGTGCATGATAGCTACGTGATCAGTGCATGATCAGCCACGTGATCAGTGCATGATAGCCACGTGATCAGTGCATGATCAGTCACGTGATCAGTGCATGATCAGTCACGTGATCAGTGCATGATCAGCCACGTGATCAGTGCATGATCAATTACGTGATCAGTGCATGATCAGTCACGTGATCAGTGCATGGTAGCTACGTGATCAGTGCATGATCAGCCACGTGATCAGTGCATGATAGCCACGTGATCAGTGCATGATCAGTCACGTGATCAGTGCATGATCAGTCACGTGATCAGTGCATGATCAGTCACGTGATCAGTGCATGATCAGCCACGTGATCAGTGCATGATCAGTCACGTGATCAGTGCATGATAGCCACGTGATCAGTGCATGATCAGTCACGTGATCAGTGTATGATCAGCCACGTGATCAGTGCATGATAGCCACGTGATCAGTGCATGATCAGCCACGTGATCAGTGCATGATCAGCCACGTGATCAGTGCATGATCAGTCACGTGATCAGTGCATGATCAGCCACGTGATCAGTGCATGATCAGTCACGTGATCAGTGCATGATAGCACGTGATCAGTGCATGATCAGCCACGTGATCAGTGCATGATCAGTCACGTGATCAGTGCATGATCAGCCACGTGATCAGTGCATGATAGCCACGTGATCAGTGCATGATCAGTCACGTGATCAGTGCATGATCAGCCACGTGATCAGTGCATGATCAGCCACGTGATCAGTGCATGATAGCCACGTGATCAGTGCATGATCAGTCACGTGATCAGTGCATGATCAGCACGTGATCAGTGCATGATCAGTCACGTGATCAGTGCATGATCAGCCACGTGATCAGTGCATGATAGCCATGTGATCAGTGCATGATCAGTCACGTGATCAGTGCATGATCAGTCACGTGATCAGTGCATGATCAGCCACGTGATCAGTGCATGATCAGTCACGTGATCAGTGCATGATCAGCCACGTGATCAGTGCATGATAGCCACGTGATCAGTGCATGATCAGTCACGTGATCAGTGCATGATCAGCCACGTGATCAGTGCATGATCAGTCACGTGATCAGTGCATGATCAGCCACGTGATCAGTGCATGATCAGCCACGTGATCAGTGCATGATCAGTCACGTGATCAGTGCATGATCAGTCACGTGACCAGTACATGGTAGCTACGTGATCATTGCATGATCAGCCACGTGATCAGTGCATGATAGCCACGTGATCAGTGCATGATCAGTCACGTGATCAGTGCATGATCAGTCACGTGATCAGTGCATGATCAGTCACGTGATCAGTGCATGATCAATTACGTGATCAGTGCATGATCAGTCACGTGACCAGTACATGGTAGCTACGTGATCATTGCATGATCAGCCACGTGATCAGTGCATGATAGCCACGTGATCAGTGCATGATCAGTCACATGATCAGTGCATGATCATCCACGTGATCAGTGCATGATCAGTCACGTGATCAGTGCATGATATAGACGTGATCAGTGCATGATCAGTCACGTGATCAGTGTATGATCAGCCACGTGATCAGTGCATGATAGCCAGTGATCAGTGCATGATAGCCAGTGATCAGTGCATGATCAGTCACGTGATCAGTGCATGATCAGCCACGTGATCAGTGCATGATAGCCACTGATCAGTGCATGATCAGCCACGTGATCAGTGCATGATCAGCCACGTGATCAGTGCATGATCAGCCACGTGATCAGTGCATGATCAGCCACGTGATCAGTGCATGATCAGCCACGTGATCAGTGCATGATCAGCCACGTGATCAGTGCATGATCAGTCACGTGAACAGTGTATGATCAGCCACGTGATCAGTGCATGATAGCCACGTGATCAGTGCATGATCAGTCACGTGATCAGTGTATGATCAGCCACGTGAACAGTGCATGCTCAGTCACGTGATCTGGGCCTGCTGAGCTGCGTGATTACTGTCTGCTCATCTGCTTGACAATTGCCAGCTGAGCTGCACGATTCCTGCCTGTCATCTGCTTGACAATTGCCAGCTGTGCTGCGTAATTCCTGCCTGCTCAGCTGCTTGATTATTGCCAGCTGAGCAGCATGATTCCTCACACCTGAGTTCCATGATTATTGCCTGCTGACTGTTTGATTCGTGCCTACTCAGCTCTTTGTTTATTGCCTCCAGAGGCACATGATCAGTGTATGATAGCAAACATGATCAGCGCATGATCAGTCACATGATCAGCGCCATTAAGTCACGTGATCACTACATGATAGTCATGTGATCAGTCCATGCTCAGTCACGGTATCAGTGCATGATCAGCCACGTGATCAGTGCATGATCAGCCACGTGATCAGTTCATGATAGCCACGTGATCAGTGCATGATCAGTCACGTGATCAGTGCATGACCAGGCACGTGATCAGTGCATGATCAGCCACGTGATCAGTGCATGATAGCCACGTGATCAGTGCATGATCAGTCACCTGATGGGTGTATGATCAGTCACTGACCAGTACATGGTAGCTACATGATCATTGCATGATCAGCCACGTGAGTAGTGCATGATAGCCACGTGATCAGTGCATGATCAGTCACGTGATCAGTGCATGATCAGTCACGTGATCAGTGCATGATAGTCACGTGATCAGTGCATGATCAGCCACGTGATCAGTGCATGATCAGCCACGTGATCAGTGCATGATCAGCCACGTGATCAGTGCATGATCAGTCACGTGATCAGTGCATGATCAGCCACGTGATCAGTGCATGATCAGTCACGTGATCAGTGCATGATAGCCACGTGATCAGTGCATGATCAGTCACGTGATCAGTGCATGATCAGTCACGTGATCAGTGCATGATAGCTACGTGATCAGTGCATGATCAGCCACGTGATCAGTGCATGATAGCCACGTGATCAGTGCATGATAGTCACGTGATCAGTGCATGATCAGTCACGTGATCAGTGCATGATCAGCCACGTGATCAGTGCATGATCAGCCACGTGATCAGTGCATGATAGCCACGTGATCAGTGCATGATAGTCACGTGATCAGTGCATGATCAGTCACGTGATCAGTGCATGATCAGCCACGTGATCAGTGCATGATAGCCACGTGATCAGTGCATGATCAGTCACGTGATCAGTGCATGATCAGTCACGTGACCAGTGCATGATAGCTACGTGATCAGTGCATGATCAGCCACGTGATCAGTGCATGATAGCCACGTGATCAGTGCATGATCAGTCACGTGATCAGTGCATGATCAGTCACGTGATCAGTGCATGATCAGGCACGTGATCAGTGCATGATCAGCCACGTGATCAGTGCATGATAGCCACGTGATCAGTGCATGATCAGTCACGTGATCAGTGCATGATCAGTCACGTGATCAGTGCATGATCAGCCACGTGATCAGTGCATGATCAGCCACGTGATCAGTGCATGATCAATCACGTGATCAGTGCATGATCAGTCACGTGATCAGTGCATATGTAGCTACGTGATCAGTGCATGATCAGCCACGTGATCAGTGCATGATAGCCACGTGATCAGTGCATGATCAGTCACGTGATCAGTGCATGATCAGTCACGTGATCAGTGCATGATCAGTCACGTGATCAGTGCATGATCACACGTGATCAGTGCATGATCAGTCACGTGATCAGTGCATGATTAGCTACGTGATCATTGCATGATCAGCCACGTGATCAGTGCATGATAGCCACGTGATCAGTGCATGATAGCCACGTGATCAGTGCATGATCAGTCATGTGATCAGTGCATGATCAGCCACGTGATCAGTGCATGATAGCCACGTGATCAGTGCATGATAGCCACGTGATCAGTGCATGATCAGTCACGTGATCAGTGTGATCAGCCACGTGATCAGTGCATGATCAGCCACGTGATCAGTGCATGATCAATTACGTGATCAGTGCATGATCAGTCACGTGATCAGTGCATGGTAGCTACGTGATCAGTGCATGATCAGCCACGTGATCAGTGCATGATAGCCACGTGATCAGTGCATGATCAGTCACGTGATCAGTGCATGATCAGTCACGTGATCAGTGCATGATCAGTTACGTGATCAGTGCATGATCAGTCACGTGATCAGTGCATGATAGCTACGTGATCATTGCATGATCAGCCACGTGATCAGTGCATGATAGCCACGTGATCAGTGCATGATCAGTCACGTGATCAGTGCATGATCAGCCACGTGATCAGTGCATGATGCCACGTGATCAGTGCATGATCAGTCACGTGATCAGTGCATGATCAGCCACGTGATCAGTGCATGATCAGCCACGTGATCAGTGCATGATAGCCACGTGATCAGTGCATGATCAGTCACGTGATCAGTGCATGATCAGCCACGTGATCAGTGCATGATCAGCCACGTGATCAGTGCATGATCA
The DNA here is from genome assembly GCF_032452875.1 of Bos javanicus. Lineage (NCBI taxonomy): Eukaryota > Metazoa > Chordata > Mammalia > Artiodactyla > Bovidae > Bos > Bos javanicus. The sequence goes on along the minus strand of NW_026893608.1, from coordinate 370,682 downwards.
GTCACGTGATCAGTGCATGATCAATTACGTGATCAGTGCATGATCAGTCACGTGACCAGTACATGGTAGCTACGTGATCAGTGCATGATCAGCCACGTGATCAGTGCATGATAGCCACGTGATCAGTGCATGATCAGTCACGTGATCAGTGCATGATCATCCGTGATCAGTGCATGATCAGTCACGTGATCAGTGCATGATATAGACGTGATCAGTGCATGATCAGTCACGTGATCAGTGCATGATCAGCCACGTGATCAGTGCATGATAGCCAGTGATCAGTGCATGATAGCCAGTGATCAGTGCATGATCAGTCACGTGATCAGTGCATGATCAGCCACGTGATCAGTGCATGATCAGCCACGTGATCAGTGCATGATCAGCCACGTGATCAGTGCATGATCAGTTACGTGAGCAGTGTATGATCAGCCACGTGATCAGTGCATGGTCAGACACGTGAACAGTGTATGATCAGCCACGTGATCAGTGCATGATAGCCACGTGATCAGTGCATGATCAGTCACGTGATCAGTGTATGATCAGCCACGTGAACAGTGCATGCTCAGTCACGTGATCTGGGCCTGCTGAGCTGCGTGATTACTGTCTGCTCATCTGCTTGACAATTGCCAGCTGAGCTGCACGATTCCTGCCTGTCATCTGCTTGACAATTGCCAGCTGTGCTGCGTAATTCCTGCCTGCTCAGCTGCTTGATTATTGCCAGCTGAGCAGCATGATTCCTCACACCTGAGTTCCATGATTATTGCCTGCTGACTGTTTGATTCGTGCCTACTCAGCTCTTTGTTTATTGCCTCCAGAGGCACATGATCAGTGTATGATAGCAAACATGATCAGCGCATGATCAGTCACATGATCAGCGCCATTAAGTCACGTGATCACTACATGATAGTCATGTGATCAGTCCATGCTCAGTCACGGTATCAGTGCATGATCAGCCACGTGATCAGTGCATGATCTGTCACATGATTAGTGTATGATCATCCACGTGATCAGTGCATGGGCAGTCATGTGATCAGTGCATGATATAGACGTGATCAGTGCATGATCAGTCTCGTGATCAGTGCATGATAGCCACGTGATCAGTGCATGATCAGTCACCTGATGGGTGTATGATCATTCACGTGACCTGTACATGGTAGCTACATGATCATTGCATGATCAGCCACGTGAGTAGTGCATGATAGCCACGTGATCAGTGCATGATCAGTCACGTGATCAGTGCATGATCAGTCATGTGACCAGTACATGGTAGTCACGTGATCATGCATGATCAGCCACGTGATCAGTGCATGATCAGCCACGTGATCAGTGCATGATCAGCCACGTGATCAGTGCATGATCAGTCACGTGATCAGTGCATGATCAGTCACGTGATCAGTGCATGATCAGCCACGTGATCAGTGCATGATCAGCCACGTGATCAGTGCATGATCAGTCACGTGATCAGTGCATGATCAGTCACGTGATCAGTGCATGATAGCCACGTGATCAGTGCATGATCAGCCACGTGATCAGTGCATGATAGCCACGTGATCAGTGCATGATCAGCCACGTGATCAGTGCATGATCAGTCACGTGATCAGTGCATGATCAGTCACGTGATCAGTGCATGATCAGTCACGTGATCAGTGCATGATCAGCCACGTGATCAGTGCATGATCAGTTACGTGATCAGTGCATGATCAGTCACGTGACCAGTATATGGTAGCCATGTGATCATTCCATGACAGCCACGTGATCAGTGCATGATAGCCACGTGATGTGTGCATGATGAGTTACGTGATCAGTGTATGATCAGCCACGTGATCAGTGCATGAGTGCCACGTGATCAGTGCATGATATGTCACGTGACAGTGTGTGATCAGCCACGTGATCAGTGCATGATCAGCCACGTGATCAGTGCATGATAGCCACGTGATCAGTGCATGATCAGTTACGTGAGCAGTGTATGATCAGCCACGTGATCAGTGCATGGTCAGACACGTGAACAGTGTATGATCAGCCACGTGATCAGTGCATGATATCCACGTGATCAGTGCATGATCATCACGTGATCAGTGTATGATCAGCCACGTGAACAGTGCATGCTCAGTCACGTGATCAGGGCCTGCTGAGCTGCGTGATTACTGTCTGCTCATCTGCTTGACAATTGCCAGCTGTGCTGCGTAATTCCTGCCTGCTCAGCTGCTTGATTATTGCCAGCTGAGCAGCATGATTCCTCACACCTGAGTTCCATGATTATTGCCTGCTGACTGTTTGATTCGTGCCTACTCAGCTCTTTGTTTATTGCCTCCAGAGGCACATGATCAGTGTATGATAGCAAACATGATCAGTGCATGATCAGTCACATGATCAGCGCCATTAAGTCACGTGATCACTACATGATAGTCATGTGATCAGTCCATGCTCAGTCACGGTATCAGTGCATGATCAGCCACGTGATCAGTGCATGATCAGCCACGTGATCAGTTCATGATAGCCACGTGATCAGTGCATGATCAGTCACGTGATCAGTGCATGATCAGGCACGTGATCAGTGCATGATCAGCCACGTGATCAGTGCATGATAGCCACGTGATCAGTGCATGATCAGTCACCTGATGGGTGTATGATCAGTCACGTGACCAGTACATGGTAGCTACATGATCATTGCATGATCAGCCACGTGAGTAGTGCATGATAGCCACGTGATCAGTGCATGATCAGTCACGTGATCAGTGCATGATCAGTCACGTGATCAGTGCATGATAAGTCACGTGATCAGTGCATGATCAATTACGTGATCAGTGCATGATCAGTCACGTGATCAGTACATGATAGCTACGTGATCAGTGCATGATCAGCCACGTGATCAGTGCATGATAGCCACGTGATCAGTGCATGATCAGTCACGTGATCAGTGCATGATCATCCCGTGATCAGTGCATGATCAGTCACGTGATCAGTGCATGATATAGACGTGATCAGTGCATGATCAGTCACGTGATCAGTGCATGATCAGCCACGTGATCAGTGCATGATAGCCAGTGATCAGTGCATGATAGCCAGTGATCAGTGCATGATCAGTCACGTGATCAGTGCATGATCAGCCACGTGATCAGTGCATGATAGCCACGTGATCAGTGCATGATCAGCCACGTGATCAGTGCATGATCAGTCACGTGATCAGTGCATGATCAGTCACGTGATCAGTGCATGATCAGGCACGTGATCAGTGCATGATCAGCCACGTGATCAGTGCATGATAGCCACGTGATCAGTGCATGATCAGTCACGTGATCAGTGCATGATCAGTCACGTGATCAGTGCATGATCAGCCACGTGATCAGTGCATGATCAGCCACGTGATCAGTGCATGATCAATTACGTGATCAGTGCATGATCAGTCACGTGACCAGTACATGGTAGCTACGTGATCATTGCATGATCAGCCACGTGATCAGTGCATGATAGCCACGTGATCAGTGCATGATCAGTCACGTGATCAGTGCATGATCACTCACGTGATCAGTGCATGATCAGTCACGTGATCAGTGCATGATCAATTACGTGATCAGTGCATGATCAGTCACGTGACCAGTACATGGTAGCTACGTGATCATTGCATGATCAGCCACGTGATCAGTGCATGATAGCCACGTGATCAGTGCATGATAGCCACGTGATCAGTGCATGATCAGTCATGTGATACGTGTGTGATCAGCCACGTGATCAGTGCATGATATCCACGTGATCAGTGCATGATAGCCACGTGATCAGTGCATGAGAGCCACGTGATCAGTGCATGATCAGTCACGTGATACATGTGTGATCAGCCACGTGATCAGTGCATGATGAGCCACGTGATCAGTGCAGGATCAATTACGTGATCAGTGCATGATCAGTCACGTGACCAGTACATGGTTGCTACGTGATCGTTGCATGATCAGCCACGTGAGCAGAGCATGATAGCCACGTGATCAGTGCATGATCAGTCACGTGATCAGTACATGATCAGTCACGTGAACAGTGCATGATCATTTACGTGATCTGTGCATGATCAGTCACGTGACCAGTATATGGTAGCTACGTGATCATTCCATGACGAGCCACGTGAGCAGTGCATGATAGCCACGTGATGTGTGCATGATGAGTTACGTGAGCAGAGTATGATCAGCCACGTGATCAGTGCATGAGTGCCACGTGATCAGTGCATGATATGTCACGTGACAGGTGTGTGATCAGCCACGTGAACAGTGCATGTTCAGCCACGTGATCAGTGCATGATAGCCACGTGATCAGTGCATGATCAGTTACGTGAGCAGTGTATGATCAGCCACGTGATCAGTGCATGGTCAGACACGTGAACAGTGTATGATCAGCCACGTGATCAGTGCATGATATCCAAGTGATCAGTGCATGATCATCACGTGATCAGTGTATGATCAGCCACGTGAACAGTGCATGCTCAGTCACGTGATCAGGGCCTGCTGAGCTGCGTGATTACTGTCTGCTCATCTGCTTGACAATTGCCAGCTGAGCTGCACGATTCCTGCCTGTCATCTGCTTGACAATTGCCAGCTGTGCTGCGTAATTCCTGCCTGCTCAGCTGCTTGATTATTGCCAGCTGAGCAGCATGATTCCTCACAGCTGAGTTCCATGATTATTGCCTGCTGACTGTTTGATTCGTGCCTACTCAGCTCTTTGTTTATTGCCTCCAGAGGCACATGATCAGTGTATGATAGCAAACATGATCAGTGCATGATCAGTCACATGATCAGCGCCATTAAGTCACGTGATCACTACATGATAGTCATGTGATCAGTCCATGCTCAGTCACGGTATCAGTGCATGATCAGCCACGTGATCAGTGCATGATCAGCCACGTGATCAGTTCATGATCAGCCACGTGATCAGTGCATGATCAGTCACGTGATCAGTGCATGATCAGGCACGTGATCAGTGCATGATCAGCCACGTGATCAGTGCATGATAGCCACGTGATCAGTGCATGATCAGTCACGTGATCAGTGCATGATCAGCCACGTGATCAGTGCATGATCAGTCACGTGATCAGTGCATGATCAGCCACGTGATCAGTGCATGATCAGCCACGTGATCAGTGCATGATCAGTCACGTGATCAGTGCATGATCAGTCACGTGACCAGTACATGGTAGCTACGTGATCATTGCATGATCAGCCACGTGAGCAGTGCATGATAGCCACGTGATCAGTGCATGATCAGTCACGTGATCAGTGCATGATCAGTCACGTGATCAGTGCATGATCAGTCACGTGATCAGTGCATGATCAATCACGTGATCAGTGCATGATCAGTCACGTGATCAGTGCATGGTAGCTACGTGATCAGTGCATGATCAGCCACGTGATCAGTGCATGATAGCCACGTGATCAGTGCATGATCAGTCACATGATCAGTGCATGATCATCACGTGATCAGTGCATGATCAGTCACGTGATCAGTGCATGATATAGACGTGATCAGTGCATGATCAGTCACGTGATCAGTGCATGATCAGCCACGTGATCAGTGCATGATAGCCAGTGATCAGTGCATGATAGCCAGTGATCAGTGCATGATCAGTCACGTGATCAGTGCATGATCAGCCACGTGATCAGTGCATGATAGCCACGTGATCAGTGCATGATCAGCCACGTGATCAGTGCATGATCAGTCACGTGATCAGTGCATGATCAGCCACGTGATCAGTGCATGATCAGTCACGTGATCAGTGCATGATCAGCCACGTGATCAGTGCATGATCAGTCACGTGATCAGTGCATGATCAGACGTGATCAGTGCATGATCAGTCACGTGATCAGTGCATGATAGCCACGTGATCAGTGCATGATCAGTCACGTGATCAGTGCATGATCAGTCACGTGACAGTGCATGATAGCTACGTGATCAGTGCATGATCAGCCACGTGATCAGTGCATGATAGCCACGTGATCAGTGCATGATCAGCCACGTGATCAGTGCATGATCAGCCACGTGATCAGTGCATGATCAGCCACGTGATCAGTGCATGATCAGTTACGTGATCAGTGCATGATCAGTCACGTGATCAGTGCATGGTAGCTGCGTGATCAGTGCATGATCAGCCACGTGATCAGTGCATGATAGCCACGTGATCAGTGCATGATCAGTCACGTGATCAGTGCATGATCAGTCACGTGATCAGTGCATGATCAGCCACGTGATCAGTGCATGATCAATTACGTGATCAGTGCATGATCAGTCACGTGATCAGTGCATGGTAGCTACGTGATCAGTGCATGATCAGCCACGTGATCAGTGCATGATAGCCACGTGATCAGTGCATGATCAGTCACGTGATCAGTGCATGATCAGTCACGTGATCAGTGCATGATCAGTCACGTGATCAGTGCATGATCAGCCACGTGATCAGTGCATGATCAGTCACGTGATCAGTGCATGATAGCCACGTGATCAGTGCATGATCAGTCACGTGATCAGTGTATGATCAGCCACGTGATCAGTGCATGATAGCCACGTGATCAGTGCATGATCAGCCACGTGATCAGTGCATGATAGCCACGTGATCAGTGCATGATCAGTCACGTGATCAGTGCATGATCAGCCACGTGATCAGTGCATGATCAGTCACGTGATCAGTGCATGATAGCCACGTGATCAGTGCATGATCAGCCACGTGATCAGTGCATGATCAGTCACGTGATCAGTGCATGATCAGCCACGTGATCAGTGCATGATAGCCACGTGATCAGTGCATGATCAGTCACGTGATCAGTGCATGATCAGCCACGTGATCAGTGCATGATCAGCCACGTGATCAGTGCATGATAGCCACGTGATCAGTGCATGATCAGTCACGTGATCAGTGCATGATCAGCCACGTGATCAGTGCATGATCAGTCACGTGATCAGTGCATGATCAGCCACGTGATCAGTGCATGATAGCCACGTGATCAGTGCATGATCAGTCACGTGATCAGTGCATGATCAGTCACGTGATCAGTGCATGATCAGCCACGTGATCAGTGCATGATCAGTCACGTGATCAGTGCATGATCAGCCACGTGATCAGTGCATGATAGCCACGTGATCAGTGCATGATCAGTCACGTGATCAGTGCATGATCAGCCACGTGATCAGTGCATGATCAGTCACGTGATCAGTGCATGATCAGCCACGTGATCAGTGCATGATCAGCCACGTGATCAGTGCATGATCAGTCACGTGATCAGTGCATGATCAGTCACGTGATCAGTGCATGATAGCCACGTGATCAGTGCATGATCAGCCACGTGATCAGTGCATGATAGCCACGTGATCAGTGCATGATCAGTCACGTGATCAGTGCATGATCAGTCACGTGATCAGTGCATGATCAGTCACGTGATCAGTGCATGATCAATTACGTGATCAGTGCATGATCAGTCACGTGATCAGTACATGGTAGCTACGTGATCATTGCATGATCAGCCACGTGATCAGTGCATGATAGCCACGTGATCAGTGCATGATCAGTCACGTGATCAGTGCATGATCATCACGTGATCAGTGCATGATCAGTCACGTGATCAGTGCATGATATAGACGTGATCAGTGCATGATCAGTCACGTGATCAGTGTATGATCAGCCACGTGATCAGTGCATGATAGCCAGTGATCAGTGCATGATAGCCAGTGATCAGTGCATGATCAGTCACGTGATCAGTGCATGATCAGCCACGTGATCAGTGCATGATAGCCACGTGATCAGTGCATGATCAGCCACGTGATCAGTGCATGATCAGTCACGTGATCAGTGCATGATCAGCCACGTGATCAGTGCATGATCAGCCACGTGATCAGTGCATGATCAGCCACGTGATCAGTGCATGATCAGCCACGTGATCAGTGCATGATCAGTCACGTGATCAGTGTATGATCAGCCACGTGATCAGTGCATGATAGCCACGTGATCAGTGCATGATCAGTCACGTGATCAGTGTATGATCAGCCACGTGAACAGTGCATGCTCAGTCACGTGATCAGGGCCTGCTGAGCTGCGTGATTACTGTCTGCTCATCTGCTTGACAATTGCCAGCTGAGCTGCACGATTCCTGCCTGTCATCTGCTTGACAATTGCCAGCTGTGCTGCGTAATTCCTGCCTGCTCAGCTGCTTGATTATTGCCAGCTGAGCAGCATGATTCCTCACACCTGAGTTCCATGATTATTGCCTGCTGACTGTTTGATTCGTGCCTACTCAGCTCTTTGTTTATTGCCTCCAGAGGCACATGATCAGTGTATGATAGCAAACATGATCAGCGCATGATCAGTCACATGATCAGCGCCATTAAGTCACGTGATCACTACATGATAGTCATGTGATCAGTCCATGCTCAGTCACGGTATCAGTGCATGATCAGCCACGTGATCAGTGCATGATCAGCCACGTGATCAGTGCATGATAGCCACGTGATCAGTGCATGATCAGTCACGTGATCAGTGCATGATCAGGCACGTGATCAGTGCATGATCAGCCACGTGATCAGTGCATGATAGCCACGTGATCAGTGCATGATCAGTCACCTGATGGGTGTATGATCAGTCACGTGACCAGTACATGGTAGCTACATGATCATTGCATGATCAGCCACGTGAGTAGTGCATGATAGCCACGTGATCAGTGCATGATCAGTCACGTGATCAGTGCATGATCAGTCACGTGATCAGTGCATGATCAGCCACGTGATCAGTGCATGATCAGTCACGTGATCAGTGCATGATCAGCCACGTGATCAGTGCATGATCAGTCACGTGATCAGTGCATGATCAGCCACGTGATCAGTGCATGATCAGTCACGTGATCAGTGCATGATAGCCACGTGATCAGTGCATGATCAGTCACGTGATCAGTGCATGATCAGTCACGTGATCAGTGCATGATAGCTACGTGATCAGTGCATGATCAGCCACGTGATCAGTGCATGATAGCCACGTGATCAGTGCATGATAGTCACGTGATCAGTGCATGATCAGTCACGTGATCAGTGCATGATCAGCCACGTGATCAGTGCATGATCAGCCACGTGATCAGTGCATGATAGCCACGTGATCAGTGCATGATAGTCACGTGATCAGTGCATGATCAGTCACGTGATCAGTGCATGATCAGCCACGTGATCAGTGCATGATAGCCACGTGATCAGTGCATGATCAGTCACGTGATCAGTGCATGATCAGTCACGTGATCAGTGCATGGTAGCTACGTGATCAGTGCATGATCAGCCACGTGATCAGTGCATGATAGCCACGTGATCAGTGCATGATCAGTCACGTGATCAGTGCATGATCAGTCATGTGATCAGTGCATGATCAGGCACGTGATCAGTGCATGATCAGCCACGTGATCAGTGCATGATAGCCACGTGATCAGTGCATGATCAGTCACGTGATCAGTGCATGATCAGTCACGTGATCAGTGCATGATCAGCCACGTGATCAGTGCATGATCAGCCACGTGATCAGTGCATGATCAGTCACGTGATCAGTGCATGATCAGTCACGTGATCAGTACATGTAGCTACGTGATCAGTGCATGATCAGCCACGTGATCAGTGCATGATAGCCACGTGATCAGTGCATGATCAGTCACGTGATCAGTGCATGATAGCCACGTGATCAGTGCATGATCAGCCACGTGATCAGTGCATGATAGCCACGTGATCAGTGCATGATCAGTCACGTGATCAGTGCATGATCAGTCACGTGATCAGTGCATGATCAGTCACGTGATCAGTGCATGATCAATTACGTGATCAGTGCATGATCAGTCACGTGATCAGTACATGGTAGCTACGTGATCATTGCATGATCAGCCACGTGATCAGTGCATGATAGCCACGTGATCAGTGCATGATCAGTCACATGATCAGTGCATGATCATCCACGTGATCAGTGCATGATCAGTCACGTGATCAGTGCATGATATAGACGTGATCAGTGCATGATCAGTCACGTGATCAGTGTATGATCAGCCACGTGATCAGTGCATGATAGCCAGTGATGAGTGCATGATAGCCAGTGATCAGTGCATGATCAGTCACGTGATCAGTGCATGATCAGCCACGTGATCAGTGCATGATAGCCACGTGATCAGTGCATGATCAGCCACGTGATCAGTGCATGATCAGTCACGTGATCAGTGCATGATCAGCCACGTGATCAGTGCATGATCAGCCACGTGATCAGTGCATGATCAGCCACGTGATCAGTGCATGATCAGCCACGTGATCAGTGCATGATCAGTCACGTGATCAGTGTATGATCAGCCACGTGATCAGTGCATGATAGCCACGTGATCAGTGCATGATCAGTCACGTGATCAGTGTATGATCAGCCACGTGAACAGTGCATGCTCAGTCACGTGATCAGGGCCTGCTGAGCTGCGTGATTACTGTCTGCTCATCTGCTTGACAATTGCCAGCTGAGCTGCACGATTCCTGCCTGTCATCTGCTTGACAATTGCCAGCTGTGCTGCGTAATTCCTGCCTGCTCAGCTGCTTGATTATTGCCAGCTGAGCAGCATGATTCCTCACACCTGAGTTCCATGATTATTGCCTGCTGACTGTTTGATTCGTGCCTACTCAGCTCTTTGTTTATTGCCTCCAGAGGCACATGATCAGTGTATGATAGCAAACATGATCAGCGCATGATCAGTCACATGATCAGCGCCATTAAGTCACGTGATCACTACATGATAGTCATGTGATCAGTCCATGCTCAGTCACGGTATCAGTGCATGATCAGCCACGTGATCAGTGCATGATCAGCCACGTGATCAGTTCATGATAGCCACGTGATCAGTGCATGATCAGTCACGTGATCAGTGCATGACCAGGCACGTGATCAGTGCATGATCAGCCACGTGATCAGTGCATGATAGCCACGTGATCAGTGCATGATCAGTCACCTGATGGGTGTATGATCAGTCACGTGACCAGTACATGGTAGCTACATGATCATTGCATGATCAGCCACGTGAGTAGTGCATGATAGCCACGTGATCAGTGCATGATCAGTCACGTGATCAGTGCATGATCAGTCACGTGATCAGTGCATGATCAGCCACGTGATCAGTGCATGATCAGTCACGTGATCAGTGCATGATCAGCCACGTGATCAGTGCATGATCAGTCACGTGATCAGTGCATGATCAGCCACGTGATCAGTGCATGATCAGTCACGTGATCAGTGCATGATAGCCACGTGATCAGTGCATGATCAGTCACGTGATCAGTGCATGATCAGTCACGTGATCAGTACATGATAGCTACGTGATCAGTGCATGATCAGCCACGTGATCAGTGCATGATAGCCACGTGATCAGTGCATGATAGTCACGTGATCAGTGCATGATCAGTCACGTGATCAGTGCATGATCAGCCACGTGATCAGTGCATGATCAGCCACGTGATCAGTGCATGATAGCCACGTGATCAGTGCATGATAGTCACGTGATCAGTGCATGATCAGGCACGTGATCAGTGCATGATCAGCCACGTGATCAGTGCATGATAGCCACGTGATCAGTGCATGATCAGTCACGTGATCAGTGCATGATCAGTCACGTGACCAGTACATGGTAGCTACGTGATCAGTGCATGATCAGCCACGTGATCAGTGCATGATAGCCACGTGATCAGTGCATGATCAGTCACGTGATCAGTGCATGATCAGTCATGTGATCAGTGCATGATCAGGCACGTGATCAGTGCATGATCAGCCACGTGATCAGTGCATGATAGCCACGTGATCAGTGCATGATCAGTCACGTGATCAGTGCATGATCAGTCACGTGATCAGTGCATGATCAGCCACGTGATCAGTGCATGATCAGCCACGTGATCAGTGCATGATCAATTACGTGATCAGTGCATGATCAGTCACGTGATCAGTATATGTAGCTACGTGATCAGTGCATGATCAGCCACGTGATCAGTGCATGATAGCCACGTGATCAGTGCATGATCAGTCACGTGATCAGTGCATGATCAGTCACGTGATCAGTGCATGATCAGTCACGTGATCAGTGCATGATCAATTACGTGATCAGTGCATGATCAGTCACGTGATCAGTGCATGATAGCTACGTGATCATTGCATGATCAGCCACGTGATCAGTGCATGATAGCCACGTGATCAGTGCATGATAGCCACGTGATCAGTGCATGATCAGTCATGTGATAGTGTGTGATCAGCCACGTGATCAGTGCATGATAGCCACGTGATCAGTGCATGATAGCCACGTGATCAGTGCATGATCAGTCACGTGATACATGTGTGATCAGCCACGTGATCAGTGCATGATGAGCCACGTGATCAGTGCAGGATCAATTACGTGATCAGTGCATGATCAGTCACGTGACCAGTACATGGTTGCTACGTGATCGTTGCATGATCAGCCACGTGAGCAGAGCATGATAGCCACGTGATCAGTGCATGATCAGTCACGTGATCAGTACATGATCAGTCACGTGAACAGTGCATGATCATTTACGTGATCTGTGCATGATCAGTCACGTGACCAGTATATGGTAGCTACGTGATCATTCCATGACGAGCCACGTGAGCAGTGCATGATAGCCACGTGATGTGTGCATGATGAGTTACGTGAGCAGAGTATGATCAGCCACGTGATCAGTGCATGAGTGCCACGTGATCAGTGCATGATATGTCACGTGACAGGTGTGTGATCAGCCACGTGAACAGTGCATGTTCAGCCACGTGATCAGTGCATGATAGCCACGTGATCAGTGCATGATCAGTTACGTGAGCAGTGTATGATCAGCCACGTGATCAGTGCATGGTCAGACACGTGAACAGTGTATGATCAGCCACGTGATCAGTGCATGATATCCAAGTGATCAGTGCATGATCATCACGTGATCAGTGTATGATCAGCCACGTGAACAGTGCATGCTCAGTCACGTGATCAGGGCCTGCTGAGCTGCGTGATTACTGTCTGCTCATCTGCTTGACAATTGCCAGCTGAGCTGCACGATTCCTGCCTGTCATCTGCTTGACAATTGCCAGCTGTGCTGCGTAATTCCTGCCTGCTCAGCTGCTTGATTATTGCCAGCTGAGCAGCATGATTCCTCACAGCTGAGTTCCATGATTATTGCCTGCTGACTGTTTGATTCGTGCCTACTCAGCTCTTTGTTTATTGCCTCCAGAGGCACATGATCAGTGTATGATAGCAAACATGATCAGTGCATGATCAGTCACATGATCAGCGCCATTAAGTCACGTGATCACTACATGATAGTCATGTGATCAGTCCATGCTCAGTCACGGTATCAGTGCATGATCAGCCACGTGATCAGTGCATGATCAGCCACGTGATCAGTTCATGATAGCCATGTGATCAGTGCATGATTTGTCACGTGATCAGTGCATGATCAGGCAGGTGATCAGTGCATGATCAGTCACGTGATCAGTGCATGATCAGTCACGTGATCAGTGCATGATCAGTCACGTGATCAGTGCATGATCAGCCACGTGATCAGTGCATGATCAGCCACGTGATCAGTGCATGATCAGTCACGTGATCAGTGCATGATCAGTCACGTGACCAGTACATGGTAGCTACGTGATCATTGCATGATCAGCCACGTGAGCAGTGCATGATAGCCACGTGATCAGTGCATGATCAGTCACGTGATCAGTGCATGATCAGTCACGTGATCAGTGCATGATCAGTCACGTGATCAGTGCATGATCAATTACGTGATCAGTGCATGATCAGTCACGTGATCAGTACATGGTAGCTACGTGATCAGTGCATGATCAGCCACGTGATCAGTGCATGATAGCCACGTGATCAGTGCATGATCAGTCACATGATCAGTGCATGATCATCCACGTGATCAGTGCATGATCAGTCACGTGATCAGTGCATGATATAGACGTGATCAGTGCATGATCAGTCACGTGATCAGTGCATGATCAGCCACGTGATCAGTGCATGATAGCCAGTTGATGAGTGCATGATAGCCAGATGATCAGTGCATGATCAGTCACGTGATCAGTGCATGATCAGCCACGTGATCAGTGCATGATAGCCACGTGATCAGTGCATGATCAGCCACGTGATCAGTGCATGATCAGTCACGTGATCAGTGCATGATCAGCCACGTGATCAGTGCATGATCAGCCACGTGATCAGTGCATGATCAGCCACGTGATCAGTGCATGATAGCCACGTGATCAGTGCATGATCAGTCACGTGATCAGTGTATGATCAGCCACGTGATCAGTGCATGATAGCCACGTGATCAGTGCATGATCAGTCACGTGATCAGTGTATGATCAGCCACGTGAACAGTGCATGCTCAGTCACGTGATCTGGGCCTGCTGAGCTGCGTGATTACTGTCTGCTCATCTGCTTGACAATTGCCAGCTGAGCTGCACGATTCCTGCCTGTCATCTGCTTGACAATTGCCAGCTGTGCTGCGTAATTCCTGCCTGCTCAGCTGCTTGATTATTGCCAGCTGAGCAGCATGATTCCTCACACCTGAGTTCCATGATTATTGCCTGCTGACTGTTTGATTCGTGCCTACTCAGCTCTTTGTTTATTGCCTCCAGAGGCACATGATCAGTGTATGATAGCAAACATGATCAGCGCATGATCAGTCACATGATCAGCGCCATTAAGTCACGTGATCACTACATGATAGTCATGTGATCAGTCCATGCTCAGTCACGGTATCAGTGCATGATCAGCCACGTGATCAGTGCATGATCAGCCACGTGATCAGTGCATGATAGCCACGTGATCAGTGCATGATCAGTCACGTGATCAGTGCATGATCAGGCACGTGATCAGTGCATGATCAGCCACGTGATCAGTGCATGATAGCCACGTGATCAGTGCATGATCAGTCACCTGATGGGTGTATGATCAGTCACGTGACCAGTACATGGTAGCTACATGATCATTGCATGATCAGCCACGTGAGTAGTGCATGATAGCCACGTGATCAGTGCATGATCAGTCACGTGATCAGTGCATGATCAGTCACGTGATCAGTGCATGATCAGTCACGTGATCAGTGCATGATCAGCCACGTGATCAGTGCATGATCAGTCACGTGATCAGTGCATGATCATCCACGTGATCAGTGCATGATCAGTCACGTGATCAGTGCATGATATAGACGTGATCAGTGCATGATCAGTCACGTGATCAGTGCATGATAGCCACGTGATCAGTGCATGATCAGTCACGTGATCAGTGCATGATCAGTCACGTGACCAGTACATGATAGCTACATGATCAGTGCATGATCAGCCACGTGATCAGTGCATGATAGCCACGTGATCAGTGCATGATAGTCACGTGATCAGTGCATGATCAGTCACGTGATCAGTGCATGATCAGCCACGTGATCAGTGCATGATCAGCCACGTGATCAGTGCATGATAGCCACGTGATCAGTGCATGATCAGTCACGTGATCAGTGCATGATCAGTCACGTGATCAGTGCATGATCAGCCACGTGATCAGTGCATGATAGCCACGTGATCAGTGCATGATCAGTCACGTGATCAGTGCATGATCAGTCACGTGACCAGTGCATGGTAGCTACATGATCAGTGCATGATCAGCCACGTGATCAGTGCATGATAGCCACGTGATCAGTGCATGATCAGTCACGTGATCAGTGCATGATCAGTCATGTGATCAGTGCATGATCAGGCACGTGATCAGTGCATGATCAGCCACGTGATCAGTGCATGATAGCCACGTGATCAGTGCATGATCAGTCACGTGATCAGTGCATGATCAGTCACGTGATCAGTGCATGATCAGCCACGTGATCAGTGCATGATCAGCCACGTGATCAGTGCATGATCAATCACGTGATCAGTGCATGATCAGTCACGTGATCAGTGCATGGTAGCCACGTGATCATTGCATGATCAGCCACGTGATCAGTGCATGATAGCCACGTGATCAGTGCATGATCAGTCACGTGATCAGTGCATGATCAGTCACGTGATCAGTGCATGATCAGTCACGTGATCAGTGCATGATCAATTACGTGATCAGTGCATGATCAGCCACGTGACCAGTACATGATAGCTACGTGATCAGTGCATGATCAGCCACGTGATCAGTGCATGATAGCCACGTGATCAGTGCATGATCAGCCACGTGATCAGTGCATGATCAGTCATGTGATAGTGTGTGATCAGCCACGTGATCAGTGCATGATAGCACGTGATCAGTGCATGATAGCCACGTGATCAGTGCATGATGAGTTACGTGAGCAGAGTATGATCAGCCACGTGATCAGTGCATGAGTGCCACGTGATCAGTGCAGGATATGTCACGTGACAGGTGTGTGATCAGCCACGTGAACAGTGCATGTTCAGCCACGTGATCAGTGCATGATAGCCACGTGATCAGTGCATGATCAGTTACGTGAGCAGTGTATGATCAGCCACGTGATCAGTGCATGGTCAGACACGTGAACAGTGTATGATCAGCCACGTGATCAGTGCATGATATCCAAGTGATCAGTGCATGATCATCACGTGATCAGTGTATGATCAGCCACGTGAACAGTGCATGCTCAGTCACGTGATCTGGGCCTGCTGAGCTGCGTGATTACTGTCTGCTCATCTGCTTGACAATTGCCACCTGAGCTGCACGATTCCTGCCTGTCATCTGCTTGACAATTGCCAGCTGTGCTGCGTAATTCCTGCCTGCTCAGCTGCTTGATTATTGCCAGCTGAGCAGCATGATTCCTCACACCTGAGTTCCATGATTATTGCCTGCTGACTGTTTGATTCGTGCCTACTCAGCTCTTTGTTTATTGCCTCCAGAGGCACATGATCAGTGTATGATAGCAAACATGATCAGCGCATGATCAGTCACATGATCAGCGCCATTAAGTCACGTGATCACTACATGATAGTCATGTGATCAGTCCATGCTCAGTCACGGTATCAGTGCATGATCAGCCACGTGATCAGTGCATGATCTGTCACATGATTAGTGTATGATCATCCACGTGATCAGTGCATGGGCAGTCATGTGATCAGTGCATGATATAGACGTGATCAGTGCATGATCAGTCTCGTGATCAGTGCATGATAGCCACGTGATCAGTGCATGATCAGTCACCTGATGGGTGTATGATCATTCACGTGACCTGTACATGGTAGCTACATGATCATTGCATGATCAGCCACGTGAGTAGTGCATGATAGCCACGTGATCAGTGCATGATCAGTCACGTGATCAGTGCATGATCAGTCATGTGATCAGTGCATGATCAGGCACGTGATCAGTGCATGATCAGCCACGTGATCAGTGCATGATAGCCACGTGATCAGTGCATGATCAGTCACGTGATCAGTGCATGATCAGTCACGTGATCAGTGCATGATCAGCCACGTGATCAGTGCATGATCAGTCACGTGATCAGTATATGTAGCTACGTGATCAGTGCATGACAGCCACGTGATCAGTGCATGATAGCCACGTGATCAGTGCATGATCAGTTACGTGATCAGTGTATGATCAGCCACGTGATCAGTGCATGAGTGCCACGTGATCAGTGCATGATAGTCACGTGATCAGTGCATGATCAGCCACGTGATCAGTGCATGATCAGCCACGTGATCAGTGCATGATAGCCACGTGATCAGTGCATGATCAGTCACGTGATCAGTGCATGATCAGCCACGTGATCAGTGCATGATCAGTCACGTGATCAGTGCATGATCAGCCACGTGATCAGTGCATGATAGCCACGTGATCAGTGCATGATCAGTCACGTGATCAGTGCATGATCAGTCACGTGACAGTGCATGTAGCTACGTGATCAGTGCATGATCAGCCACGTGATCAGTGCATGATAGCCACGTGATCAGTGCATGATCAGTCACGTGATCAGTGCATGATCAGTCACGTGATCAGTGCATGATCAGCCACGTGATCAGTGCATGATCAGTCACGTGATCAGTGCATGATCAGCCACGTGATCAGTGCATGATCAGTCACGTGATCAGTGCATGATATAGACGTGATCAGTGCATGATCAGTCACGTGATCAGTGCATGATAGCCACGTGATCAGTGCATGATCAGTCACTGATCAGTGCATGATCAGTCACGTGATCAGTACATGGTAGCTACGTGATCAGTGCATGATCAGCCACGTGATCAGTGCATGATAGCCACGTGATCAGTGCATGATAGTCATGTGATCAGTGCATGATCAGTCACGTGATCAGTGCATGATCAGCCACGTGATCAGTGCATGATCAGCCACGTGATCAGTGCATGATAGCCACGTGATCAGTGCATGATCAGTCACGTGATCAGTGCATGATCAGTCACGTGATCAGTGCATGATCAGCCACGTGATCAGTGCATGATAGCCACGTGATCAGTGCATGATCAGTCACGTGATCAGTGCATGATCAGTCATGTGATCAGTGCATGATCAGCACGTGATCAGTGCATGATCAGCCACGTGATCAGTGCATGATAGCCACGTGATCAGTGCATGATCAGTCACGTGATCAGTGCATGATCAGTCACGTGATCAGTGCATGATCAGCCACGTGATCAGTGCATGATCAGCCACGTGATCAGTGCATGATCAATAACGTGAACAGTGCATGATCAGTCACGTGATCAGTGCATGGTAGCTACGTGATCAGTGCATGATCAGCCACGTGATCAGTGCATGATAGCCACGTGATCAGTGCATGATCAGTCACGTGATCAGTGCATGATCAGCCACGTGATCAGTGCATGATCAGCCACGTGATCAGTGCATGATCAATTACGTGATCAGTGCATGATCAGTCACGTGACCAGTACATGGTAGCTACGTGATCATTGCATGATCAGCCACGTGATCAGTGCATGATAGCCACGTGATCAGTGCATGATAGCCACGTGATCAGTGCATGATCAGTCATGTGATCGTGTGTGATCAGCCACGTGATCAGTGCATGATATCCACGTGATCAGTGCATGATAGCCACGTGATCAGTGCATGATCAGCCACGTGATCAGTGCATGATCAGTCACGTGATCAGTGCATGATGAGCCACGTGATCAGTGCAGGATCAATTACGTGATCAGTGCATGATCAGTCACGTGACCAGTACATGGTTGCTACGTGATCGTTGCATGATCAGCCACGTGAGCAGAGCATGATAGCCACGTGATCAGTGCATGATCAGTCACGTGATCAGTACATGATCAGTCACGTGAACAGTGCATGATCATTTACGTGATCTGTGCATGATCAGTCACGTGACCAGTATATGGTAGCTACGTGATCATTCCATGACGAGCCACGTGAGCAGTGCATGATAGCCACGTGATGTGTGCATGATGAGTTACGTGAGCAGAGTATGATCAGCCACGTGTTCAGTGCATGAGTGCCACGTGATCAGTGCATGATATGTCACGTGACAGGTGTGTGATCAGCCACGTGAACAGTGCATGTTCAGCCACGTGATCAGTGCATGATAGCCACGTGATCAGTGCATGATCAGTTACGTGAGCAGTGTATGATCAGCCACGTGATCAGTGCATGGTCAGACACGTGAACAGTGTATGATCAGCCACGTGATCAGTGCATGATATCCAAGTGATCAGTGCATGATCATCACGTGATCAGTGTATGATCAGCCACGTGAACAGTGCATGCTCAGTCACGTGATCAGGGCCTGCTGAGCTGCGTGATTACTGTCTGCTCATCTGCTTGACAATTGCCAGCTGAGCTGCACGATTCCTGCCTGTCATCTGCTTGACAATTGCCAGCTGTGCTGCGTAATTCCTGCCTGCTCAGCTGCTTGATTATTGCCAGCTGAGCAGCATGATTCCTCACAGCTGAGTTCCATGATTATTGCCTGCTGACTGTTTGATTCGTGCCTACTCAGCTCTTTGTTTATTGCCTCCAGAGGCACATGATCAGTGTATGATAGCAAACATGATCAGTGCATGATCAGTCACATGATCAGCGCCATTAAGTCACGTGATCACTACATGATAGTCATGTGATCAGTCCATGCTCAGTCACGGTATCAGTGCATGATCAGCCACGTGATCAGTGCATGATCAGCCACGTGATCAGTTCATGATAGCCATGTGATCAGTGCATGATCAGTCACGTGATCAGTGCATGATCAGGCACGTGATCAGTGCATGATCAGTCACGTGATCAGTGCATGATCAGTCACGTGATCAGTGCATGATCAGCCACGTGATCAGTGCATGATCAGCCACGTGATCAGTGCATGATCAGTTACGTGATCAGTGCATGATCAGTCACGTGACCAGTACATGGTAGCTACGTGATCATTGCATGATCAGCCATGAGCAGTGCATGATAGCCACGTGATCAGTGCATGATCAGTCACGTGATCAGTGCATGATCAGTCACGTGATCAGTGCATGATCAGTCACGTGATCAGTGCATGATCAATTACGTGATCAGTGCATGATCAGTCACGTGATCAGTACATGGTAGCTACGTGATCATTGCATGATCAGCCACGTGATCAGTGCATGATAGCCACGTGATCAGTGCATGATCAGTCACATGATCAGTGTATGATCATCCACGTGATCAGTGCATGATCAGTCACGTGATCAGTGCATGATATAGACGTGATCAGTGCATGATCAGTCTCGTGATCAGTGCATGATCAGCCACGTGATCAGTGCATGATAGCCAGTGATCAGTGCATGATAGCCAGTGATCAGTGCATGATCAGTCACGTGATCAGTGCATGATCAGCCACGTGATCAGTGCATGATAGCCACTGATCAGTGCATGATCAGCCACGTGATCAGTGCATGATCAGTTACGTGAGCAGTGTATGATCAGCCACGTGATCAGTGCATGGTCAGACACGTGAACAGTGTATGATCAGCCACGTGATCAGTGCATGATAGCCACGTGATCAGTGCATGATCAGTCACGTGATCAGTGTATGATCAGCCACGTGAACAGTGCATGCTCAGTCACGTGATCTGGGCCTGCTGAGCTGCGTGATTACTGTCTGCTCATCTGCTTGACAATTGCCAGCTGAGCTGCACGATTCCTGCCTGTCATCTGCTTGACAATTGCCAGCTGTGCTGCGTAATTCCTGCCTGCTCAGCTGCTTGATTATTGCCAGCTGAGCAGCATGATTCCTCACACCTGAGTTCCATGATTATTGCCTGCTGACTGTTTGATTCGTGCCTACTCAGCTCTTTGTTTATTGCCTCCAGAGGCACATGATCAGTGTATGATAGCAAACATGATCAGCGCATGATCAGTCACATGATCAGCGCCATTAAGTCACGTGATCACTACATGATAGTCATGTGATCAGTCCATGCTCAGTCACGGTATCAGTGCATGATCAGCCACGTGATCAGTGCATGATCAGCCACGTGATCAGTGCATGATAGCCACGTGATCAGTGCATGATCAGTCACGTGATCAGTGCATGACCAGGCACGTGATCAGTGCATGATCAGCCACGTGATCAGTGCATGATAGCCACGTGATCAGTGCATGATCAGTCACCTGATGGGTGTATGATCAGTCACGTGACCAGTACATGGTAGCTACATGATCATTGCATGATCAGCCACGTGAGTAGTGCATGATAGCCACGTGATCAGTGCATGATCAGTCACGTGATCAGTGCATGATCAGTCACGTGAACAGTGCATGATCAGTCACGTGATCAGTGCATGATCAGCCACGTGATCAGTGCATGATCAGTCACATGATCAGTGCATGATCAGCCACGTGATCAGTGCATGATCAGTCACGTGATCAGTGCATGATATAGACGTGATCAGTGCATGATCAGTCACGTGATCAGTGCATGATAGCCACGTGATCAGTGCATGATCAGTCACGTGATCAGTGCATGATCAGTCACGTGATCAGTGCATGATAGCTACATGATCAGTGCATGATCAGCCACGTGATCAGTGCATGATAGCCACGTGATCAGTGCATGATAGTCACGTGATCAGTGCATGATCAGTCACGTGATCAGTGCATGATCAGCCACGTGATCAGTGCATGATCAGCCACGTGATCAGTGCATGATAGCCACGTGATCAGTGCATGATCAGTCACGTGATCAGTGCATGATCAGTCACGTGATCAGTGCATGATCAGCCACGTGATCAGTGCATGATAGCCACGTGATCAGTGCATGATCAGTCACGTGATCAGTGTATGATCAGTCACTGACCAGTACATGGTAGCTACGTGATCATTGCATGATCAGCCACGTGATAGTGCATGATAGCCACGTGATCAGTGCATGATCAGTCACGTGATCAGTGCATGATCAGTCATGTGATCAGTGCATGATCAGGCACGTGATCAGTGCATGATCAGCCACGTGATCAGTGCATGATAGCCACGTGATCAGTGCATGATCAGTCACGTGATCAGTGCATGATCAGTCACGTGATCAGTGCATGATCAGCCACGTGATCAGTGCATGATCAGCCACGTGATCAGTGCATGATCAGTTACGTGATCAGTGCATGATCAGTCACGTGACCAGTGCATGGTAGCTACGTGATCAGTGCATGATCAGCCACGTGATCAGTGCATGATAGCCACGTGATCAGTGCATGATCAGTCACGTGATCAGTGCATGATCAGTCACGTGATCAGTGCATGATCAGTCACGTGATCAGTGCATGATCAATTACGTGATCAGTGCATGATCAGTCACGTGACCAGTACATGGTAGCTACGTGATCATTGCATGATCAGCCACGTGATCAGTGCATGATAGCCACGTGATCAGTGCATGATAGCCACGTGATCAGTGCATGATCAGTCATGTGATACGTGTGTGATCAGCCACGTGATCAGTGCATGATATCCACGTGATCAGTGCATGATAGCCACGTGATCAGTGCATGAGAGCCACGTGATCAGTGCATGATCAGTCACGTGATACATGTGTGATCAGCCACGTGATCAGTGCATGATGAGCCACGTGATCAGTGCAGGATCAATTACGTGATCAGTGCATGATCAGTCACGTGACCAGTACATGGTTGCTACGTGATCATTGCATGATCAGCCACGTGAGCAGAGCATGATAGCCACGTGATCAGTGCATGATCAGTCACGTGATCAGTACATGATCAGTCACGTGAACAGTGCATGATCATTTACGTGATCTGTGCATGATCAGTCACGTGACCAGTATATGGTAGCTACGTGATCATTCCATGACGAGCCACGTGAGCAGTGCATGATAGCCACGTGATGTGTGCATGATGAGTTACGTGAGCAGAGTATGATCAGCCACGTGATCAGTGCATGAGTGCCACGTGATCAGTGCATGATATGTCACGTGACAGGTGTGTGATCAGCCACGTGAACAGTGCATGTTCAGCCACGTGATCAGTGCATGATAGCCACGTGATCAGTGCATGATCAGTTACGTGAGCAGTGTATGATCAGCCACGTGATCAGTGCATGGTCAGACACGTGAACAGTGTATGATCAGCCACGTGATCAGTGCATGATATCCAAGTGATCAGTGCATGATCATCACGTGATCAGTGTATGATCAGCCACGTGAACAGTGCATGCTCAGTCACGTGATCAGGGCCTGCTGAGCTGCGTGATTACTGTCTGCTCATCTGCTTGACAATTGCCAGCTGAGCTGCACGATTCCTGCCTGTCATCTGCTTGACAATTGCCAGCTGTGCTGCGTAATTCCTGCCTGCTCAGCTGCTTGATTATTGCCAGCTGAGCAGCATGATTCCTCACAGCTGAGTTCCATGATTATTGCCTGCTGACTGTTTGATTCGTGCCTACTCAGCTCTTTGTTTATTGCCTCCAGAGGCACATGATCAGTGTATGATAGCAAACATGATCAGTGCATGATCAGTCACATGATCAGCGCCATTAAGTCACGTGATCACTACATGATAGTCATGTGATCAGTCCATGCTCAGTCACGGTATCAGTGCATGATCAGCCACGTGATCAGTGCATGATCAGCCACGTGATCAGTTCATGATAGCTACGTGATCAGTGCATGATCAGTCACGTGATCAGTGCATGACCAGGCACGTGATCAGTGCATGATCAGCCACGTGATCAGTGCATGATAGCCACGTGATCAGTGCATGATCAGTCACCTGATGGGTGTATGATCAGTCACGTGACCAGTACATGGTAGCTACATGATCATTGCATGATCAGCCACGTGAGTAGTGCATGATAGCCACGTGATCAGTGCATGATCAGTCACGTGATCAGTGCATGATCAGTCACGTGATCAGTGCATGATAGTCACGTGATCAGTGCATGATCAGCCACGTGATCAGTGCATGATCAGTCACGTGATCAGTGCATGATAGCCACGTGATCAGTGCATGATCAGCCACGTGATCAGTGCATGATAGCCACGTGATCAGTGCATGATCAGTCACGTGATCAGTGCATGGTAGCTACGTGATCAGTGCATGATCAGCCACGTGATCAGTGCATGATAGCCACGTGATCAGTGCATGATCAGTCACATGATCAGTGCATGATCATCCACGTGATCAGTGCATGATCAGTCACGTGATCAGTGCATGATATAGACGTGATCAGTGCATGATCAGTCACGTGATCAGTGCATGATCAGCCACGTGATCAGTGCATGATAGCCAGTGATGAGTGCATGATAGCCAGTGATCAGTGCATGATCAGTCACGTGATCAGTGCATGATCAGCCACGTGATCAGTGCATGATCAGCCACGTGATCAGTGCATGATCAGCCACGTGATCAGTGCATGATCAGTTACGTGAGCAGTGTATGATCAGCCACGTGATCAGTGCATGGTCAGACACGTGAACAGTGTATGATCAGCCACGTGATCAGTGCATGATAGCCACGTGATCAGTGCATGATCAGTCACGTGATCAGTGTATGATCAGCCACGTGAACAGTGCATGCTCAGTCACGTGATCTGGGCCTGCTGAGCTGCGTGATTACTGTCTGCTCATCTGCTTGACAATTGCCAGCTGAGCTGCACGATTCCTGCCTGTCATCTGCTTGACAATTGCCAGCTGTGCTGCGTAATTCCTGCCTGCTCAGCTGCTTGATTATTGCCAGCTGAGCAGCATGATTCCTCACACCTGAGTTCCATGATTATTGCCTGCTGACTGTTTGATTCGTGCCTACTCAGCTCTTTGTTTATTGCCTCCAGAGGCACATGATCAGTGTATGATAGCAAACATGATCAGCGCATGATCAGTCACATGATCAGCGCCATTAAGTCACGTGATCACTACATGATAGTCATGTGATCAGTCCATGCTCAGTCACGGTATCAGTGCATGATCAGCCACGTGATCAGTGCATGATCAGCCACGTGATCAGTTCATGATAGCCACGTGATCAGTGCATGATCAGTCACGTGATCAGTGCATGATCAGGCACGTGATCAGTGCATGATCAGCCACGTGATCAGTGCATGATAGCCACGTGATCAGTGCATGATCAGTCACCTGATGGGTGTATGATCAGTCACGTGACCAGTACATGGTAGCTACATGATCATTGCATGATCAGCCACGTGAGTAGTGCATGATAGCCACGTGATCAGTGCATGATCAGTCACGTGATCAGTGCATGATCAGTCACGTGATCAGTGCATGATCAGTCACGTGATCAGTGCATGATCAGCCACGTGATCAGTGCATGATCAGTCACGTGATCAGTGCATGATCAGCCACGTGATCAGTGCATGATCAGTCACGTGATCAGTGCATGATATAGACGTGATCAGTGCATGATCAGTCACGTGATCAGTGCATGATAGCCACGTGATCAGTGCATGATCAGTCACGTGATCAGTGCATGATCAGTCACGTGACCAGTACATGATAGCTACGTGATCAGTGCATGATCAGCCACGTGATCAGTGCATGATAGCCACGTGATCAGTGCATGATCAGTCACGTGATCAGTGCATGATCAGTCACGTGATCAGTGCATGATCAGCCACGTGATCAGTGCATGATCAGCCACGTGATCAGTGCATGATAGCCACGTGATCAGTGCATGATCAGTCACGTGATCAGTGCATGATCAGGCACGTGATCAGTGCATGATCAGCCACGTGATCAGTGCATGATAGCCACGTGATCAGTGCATGATCAGTCACGTGATCAGTGCATGATCAGTCACTGACAGTACATGGTAGCTACGTGATCAGTGCATGATCAGCCACGTGATCAGTGCATGATAGCCACGTGATCAGTGCATGATCAGTCACGTGATCAGTGCATGATCAGTCATGTGATCAGTGCATGATCAGGCACGTGATCAGTGCATGATCAG
The DNA here is from genome assembly GCF_032452875.1 of Bos javanicus. Taxonomy (NCBI): domain Eukaryota; kingdom Metazoa; phylum Chordata; class Mammalia; order Artiodactyla; family Bovidae; genus Bos; species Bos javanicus. The sequence goes on along the minus strand of NW_026893608.1, from coordinate 344,269 downwards.
CCACGTGATCAGTGCATGATAGCCACGTGATCAGTGCATGATCAGTCACGTGATCAGTGCATGATCAGTCACGTGATCAGTGCATGATCAGCCACGTGATCAGTGCATGATCAGTCACGTGATCAGTGCATGATCAGTCACGTGATCAGTGCATGATCAGTCACGTGATCAGTGCATGATCAGTCACGTGACAGTATATGATAGCTACGTGATCAGTGCATGACAGCCACGTGATCAGTGCATGATAGCCACGTGATCAGTGCATGATCAGTCACGTGATCAGTGCATGATCAGCCACGTGATCAGTGCATGAGTGCCACGTGATCAGTGCATGATAGTCACGTGATCAGTGCATGATCAGCCACGTGATCAGTGCATGATCAGCCACGTGATCAGTGCATGATAGCCACGTGATCAGTGCATGATCAGTCACGTGATCAGTGCATGATAGCCACGTGATCAGTGCATGATCAGCCACGTGATCAGTGCATGATAGCCACGTGATCAGTGCATGATCAGTCACGTGATCAGTGCATGATCAGCCACGTGATCAGTGCATGATCAGTCACGTGATCAGTGCATGATCAGTCACGTGACCAGTACATGGTTGCTACGTGATCATTGCATGATCAGCCACGTGAGCAGTGCATGATAGCCACGTGATCAGTGCATGATCAGTCACGTGATCAGTGCATGATCAGTCACGTGATCAGTGCATGATCATTTACGTGATCAGTGCATGATCAGTCACGTGACCAGTATATGGTAGCTACGTGATCATTCCATGACAGCCACGTGAGCAGTGCATGATAGCCACGTGATGTGTGCATGATCAGTTACGTGAGCAGTGTATGATCAGCCACGTGATCAGTGCATGAGTGCCACGTGATCAGTGCATGATATGTCACGTGACAGTGTGTGATCAGCCACGTGATCAGTGCATGATCAGCCACGTGATCAGTGCATGATAGCCACGTGATCAGTGCATGATCAGTCACGTGATCAGTGCATGATAGCCACGTGATCAGTGCATGATCAGCCACGTGATCAGTGCATGATCAGCCACGTGATCAGTGCATGCTCAGTCACGTGATCAGGGCCTGCTGAGCTGCGTGATTACTGTCTGCTCATCTGCTTGACAATTGCCAGCTGAGCTGCACGATTCCTGCCTGTCATCTGCTTGACAATTGCCAGCTGTGCTGCGTAATTCCTGCCTGCTCAGCTGCTTGATTATTGCCAGCTGAGCAGCATGATTCCTCACAGCTGAGTTCCATGATTATTGCCTGCTGACTGTTTGATTCGTGCCTACTCAGCTCTTTGTTTATTGCCTCCAGAGGCACATGATCAGTGTATGATAGCAAACATTATCAGTGCATGATCAGTCACATGATCAGCGCCATTAAGTCACGTGATCACTACATGATAGTCATGTGATCAGTCCATGCTCAGTCACGGTATCAGTGCATGATCAGCCACGTGATCAGTGCATGATCAGCCACGTGATCAGTGCATGATAGCCACGTGATCAGTGCATGATCAGTCACGTGATCAGTGCATGATCAGGCACGTGATCAGTGCATGATCAGCCACGTGATCAGTGCATGATAGCCACGTGATCAGTGCATGATCAGTCACCTGATGGGTGTATGATCAGTCACGTGACCAGTACATGGTAGCTACATGATCATTGCATGATCAGCCACGTGAGTAGTGCATGATAGCCACGTGATCAGTGCATGATCAGTCACGTGATCAGTGCATGATCAGTCACGTGATCAGTGCATGATCAGCCACGTGATCAGTGCATGATCAGCCACGTGATCAGTGCATGATCAGTCACGTGATCAGTGCATGATAGCACGTGATCAGTGCATGATCAGCCACGTGATCAGTGCATGATAGCCACGTGATCAGTGCATGATCAGTCACGTGATCAGTACATGGTAGCTACGTGATCAGTGCATGATCAGCCACGTGATCAGTGCATGATAGCCACGTGATCAGTGCATGATCAGTCACGTGATCAGTGCATGATCATCCACGTGATCAGTGCATGATCAGTCACGTGATCAGTGCATGATATAGACGTGATCAGTGCATGATCAGTCACGTGATCAGTGCATGATCAGCCACGTGATCAGTGCATGATAGCCAGTGATCAGTGCATGATAGCCAGTGATCAGTGCATGATCAGTCACGTGATCAGTGCATGATCAGCCACGTGATCAGTGCATGATCAGCCACGTGATCAGTGCATGATCAGCCACGTGATCAGTGCATGATCAGTTACGTGAGCAGTGTATGATCAGCCACGTGATCAGTGCATGGTCAAACACGTGAACAGTGTATGATCAGCCACGTGATCAGTGCATGATAGCCACGTGATCAGTGCATGATCAGTTACGTGATCAGTGTATGATCAGCCACGTGAACAGTGCATGCTCAGTCACGTGATCTGGGCCTGCTGAGCTGCGTGATTACTGTCTGCTCATCTGCTTGACAATTGCCAGCTGAGCTGCACGATTCCTGCCTGTCATCTGCTTGACAATTGTCAGCTGTGCTGCGTAATTCCTGCCTGCTCAGCTGCTTGATTATTGCCAGCTGAGCAGCATGATTCCTCACACCTGAGTTCCATGATTATTGCCTGCTGACTGTTTGATTCGTGCCTACTCAGCTCTTTGTTTATTGCCTCCAGAGGCACATGATCAGTGTATGATAGCAAACATGATCAGCGCATGATCAGTCAGATGATCAGCGCCATTAAGTCACGTGATCACTACATGATAGTCATGTGATCAGTCCATGCTCAGTCACGGTATCAGTGCATGATCAGCCACGTGATCAGTGCATGATCAGCCACGTGATCAGTGCATGATCAGCCACGTGATCAGTGCATGATCAGTCACGTGATCAGTGCATGATCAGGCACGTGATCAGTGCATGATCAGCCACGTGATCAGTGCATGATAGCCACGTGATCAGTGCATGATCAGTCACCTGATGGGTGTATGATCAGTCACGTGACCAGTACATGGTAGCTACATGATCATTGCATGATCAGCCACGTGAGTAGTGCATGATAGCCACGTGATCAGTGCATGATCAGTCACGTGATCAGTGCATGATCAGTCACGTGATCAGTGCATGATAAGTCACGTGATCAGTGCATGATCAGCCACGTGATCAGTGCATGATCAGTCACGTGATCAGTGCATGATCAGCCACGTGATCAGTGCATGATCAGTCACGTGATCAGTGCATGATATAGACGTGATCAGTGCATGATCAGTCACGTGATCAGTGCATGATAGCCACGTGATCAGTGCATGATCAGTCACGTGATCAGTGCATGATCAGTCACGTGATCAGTGCATGATAGCTACGTGATCAGTGCATGATCAGCCACGTGATCAGTGCATGATAGCCACGTGATCAGTGCATGATAGTCACGTGATCAGTGCATGATCAGTCACGTGATCAGTGCATGATCAGCCACGTGATCAGTGCATGATCAGCCACGTGATCAGTGCATGATAGCCACGTGATCAGTGCATGATCAGTCACGTGATCAGTGCATGATCAGTCACGTGATCAGTGCATGATCAGCCACGTGATCAGTGCATGATAGCCACGTGATCAGTGCATGATCAGTCACGTGATCAGTGCATGATCAGTCACGTGACCAGTACATGGTAGCTACGTGATCAGTGCATGATCAGCCACGTGATCAGTGCATGATAGCCACGTGATCAGTGCATGATCAGTCACGTGATCAGTGCATGATCAGTCACGTGATCAGTGCATGATCAGCCACGTGATCAGTGCATGATCAGCCACGTGATCAGTGCATGATAGCCACGTGATCAGTGCATGATCAGTCACGTGATCAGTGCATGATCAGTCACGTGATCAGTGCATGATCAGCCACGTGATCAGTGCATGATCAGCCACGTGATCAGTGCATGATCAATCACGTGATCAGTGCATGATCAGTCACGTGATCAGTGCATGGTAGCTACGTGATCAGTGCATGATCAGCCACGTGATCAGTGCATGATAGCCACGTGATCAGTGCATGATCAGTCACGTGATCAGTGCATGATCAGTCACGTGATCAGTGCATGATCAGTCACGTGATCAGTGCATGATCAATTACGTGATCAGTGCATGATCAGTCACGTGATCAGTACATGATAGCTACGTGATCAGTGCATGATCAGCCACGTGATCAGTGCATGATAGCCACGTGATCAGTGCATGATAGCCACGTGATCAGTGCATGATCAGTCATGTGATAGTGTGTGATCAGCCACGTGATCAGTGCATGATAGCCACGTGATCAGTGCATGATAGCCACGTGATCAGTGCATGATAGCCACGTGATCAGTGCATGATCAGTCACGTGATCATGTGTGATCAGCCACGTGATCAGTGCATGATCAGCCACGTGATCAGTGCATGATCAATTACGTGATCAGTGCATGATCAGTCACGTGACCAGTACATGGTTGCTACGTGATCAGTGCATGATCAGCCACGTGATCAGTGCATGATAGCCACGTGATCAGTGCATGATCAGTCACGTGATCAGTGCATGATCAGTCACGTGATCAGTGCATGATCAGTTACGTGATCAGTGCATGATCAGTCACGTGACAGTATATGGTAGCTACGTGATCATTCCATGATCAGCCACGTGATCAGTGCATGATAGCCACGTGATCAGTGCATGATCAGTCACGTGATCAGTGTATGATCAGCCACGTGATCAGTGCATGAGTGCCACGTGATCAGTGCATGATAGTCACGTGACAGGTGTGTGATCAGCCACGTGATCAGTGCATGATCAGCCACGTGATCAGTGCATGATAGCCACGTGATCAGTGCATGATCAGTCACGTGATCAGTGCATGATAGCCACGTGATCAGTGCATGATCAGCCACGTGATCAGTGCATGATAGCCACGTGATCAGTGCATGATCAGTCACGTGATCAGTGCATGATCAGCCACGTGATCAGTGCATGATCAGTCACGTGATCAGTGCATGATCAGTCACGTGACCAGTACATGGTTGCTACGTGATCATTGCATGATCAGCCACGTGAGCACAGCATGATAGCCACGTGATCAGTGCATGATCAGTCACGTGATCAGTGCATGATCAGTCACGTGATCAGTGCATGATCATTTACGTGATCAGTGCATGATCAGTCACGTGACCAGTATATGGTAGCTACGTGATCATTCCATGACAGCCACGTGAGCAGTGCATGATAGCCACGTGATGTGCATGATCAGTTACGTGAGCAGTGTATGATCAGCCACGTGATCAGTGCATGAGTGCCACGTGATCAGTGCATGATATGTCACGTGACAGTGTGTGATCAGCCACGTGATCAGTGCATGATCAGCCACGTGATCAGTGCATGATAGCCACGTGATCAGTGCATGATCAGTCACGTGATCAGTGCATGATAGCCACGTGATCAGTGCATGATCAGCCACGTGATCAGTGCATGATCAGCCACGTGATCAGTGCATGCTCAGTCACGTGATCAGGGCCTGCTGAGCTGCGTGATTACTGTCTGCTCATCTGCTTGACAATTGCCAGCTGAGCTGCACGATTCCTGCCTGTCATCTGCTTGACAATTGCCAGCTGTGCTGCGTAATTCCTGCCTGCTAGCTGCTTGATTATTGCCAGCTGAGCAGCATGATTCCTCACAGCTGAGTTCCATGATTATTGCCTGCTGACTGTATAATTCGTGCCTACTCAGCTCTTTGTTTATTGCCTCCAGAGGCACATGATCAGTGTATGATAGCAAACATTATCAGTGCATGATCAGTCACATGATCAGCGCCATTAAGTCACGTGATCACTACATGATAGTCATGTGATCAGTCCATGCTCAGTCACGGTATCAGTGCATGATCAGCCACGTGATCAGTGCATGATCAGCCACGTGATCAGTGCATGATAGCTACGTGATCAGTGCATGATCAGTCACGTGATCAGTGCATGATCAGGCACGTGATCAGTGCATGATCAGCCACGTGATCAGTGCATGATAGCCACGTGATCAGTGCATGATCAGTCACCTGATGGGTGTATGATCAGTCACGTGACCAGTACATGGTAGCTACATGATCATTGCATGATCAGCCACGTGAGTAGTGCATGATAGCCACGTGATCAGTGCATGATCAGTCACGTGATCAGTGCATGATCAGTCACGTGATCAGTGCATGATCAGTCACGTGATCAGTGCATGATCAATTACGTGATCAGTGCATGATCAGTCACGTGATCAGTGCATGATAGCCACGTGATCAGTGCATGATCAGCCACGTGATCAGTGCATGATCAGTCATGTGATCAGTGCATGATATAGACGTGATCAGTGCATGATCAGTCACGTGATCAGTGTATGATCAGCCACGTGATCAGTGCATGATAGCCAGTGATCAGTGCATGATAGCCAGTGATCAGTGCATGATCAGTCACGTGATCAGTGCATGATCAGCCACGTGATCAGTGCATGATCAGCCACGTGATCAGTGCATGATCAGCCACGTGATCAGTGCATGATCAGTTACGTGAGCAGTGTATGATCAGCCACGTGATCAGTGCATGGTCAAACACGTGAACAGTGTATGATCAGCCACGTGATCAGTGCATGATAGCCACGTGATCAGTGCATGATCAGTTACGTGATCAGTGTATGATCAGCCACGTGAACAGTGCATGCTCAGTCACGTGATCTGGGCCTGCTGAGCTGCGTGATTACTGTCTGCTCATCTGCTTGACAATTGCCAGCTGAGCTGCACGATTCCTGCCTGTCATCTGCTTGACAATTGTCAGCTGTGCTGCGTAATTCCTGCCTGCTCAGCTGCTTGATTATTGCCAGCTGAGCAGCATGATTCCTCACACCTGAGTTCCATGATTATTGCCTGCTGACTGTTTGATTCGTGCCTACTCAGCTCTTTGTTTATTGCCTCCAGAGGCACATGATCAGTGTATGATAGCAAACATGATCAGCGCATGATCAGTCAGATGATCAGCGCCATTAAGTCACGTGATCACTACATGATAGTCATGTGATCAGTCCATGCTCAGTCACGGTATCAGTGCATGATCAGCCACGTGATCAGTGCATGATCAGCCACGTGATCAGTTCATGATAGCCATGTGATCAGTGCATGATTTGTCACGTGATCAGTGCATGACCAGGCACGTGATCAGTGCATGATCAGCCACGTGATCAGTGCATGATAGCCACGTGATCAGTGCATGATCAGTCACCTGATGGGTGTATGATCAGTCACGTGACCAGTACATGGTAGCTACATGATCATTGCATGATCAGCCACGTGAGTAGTGCATGATAGCCACGTGATCAGTGCATGATCAGTCACGTGATCAGTGCATGATCAGTCACGTGAACAGTGCATGATCAGTCACGTGATCAGTGCATGATCAGCCACGTGATCAGTGCATGATCAGTCACGTGATCAGTGCATGATCAGCCACGTGATCAGTGCATGATCAGTCACGTGATCAGTGCATGATATAGACGTGATCAGTGCATGATCAGTCACGTGATCAGTGCATGATAGCCACGTGATCAGTGCATGATCAGTCACGTGATCAGTGCATGATCAGTCACGTGACCAGTACATGGTAGCTACGTGATCAGTGCATGATCAGCCACGTGATCAGTGCATGATAGCCACGTGATCAGTGCATGATAGTCACGTGATCAGTGCATGATCAGTCACGTGATCAGTGCATGATCAGCCACGTGATCAGTGCATGATCAGCCACGTGATCAGTGCATGATAGCCACGTGATCAGTGCATGATCAGTCACGTGATCAGTGCATGATCAGGCACGTGATCAGTGCATGATCAGCCACGTGATCAGTGCATGATAGCCACGTGATCAGTGCATGATCAGTCACGTGATCAGTGTATGATCAGTCACGTGACCAGTGCATGGTAGCTACGTGATCAGTGCATGATCAGCCACGTGATCAGTGCATGATAGCCACGTGATCAGTGCATGATCAGTCACGTGATCAGTGCATGATCAGTCATGTGATCAGTGCATGATCAGGCACGTGATCAGTGCATGATCAGCCACGTGATCAGTGCATGATAGCCACGTGATCAGTGCATGATCAGTCACGTGATCAGTGCATGATCAGTCACGTGATCAGTGCATGATCAGCCACGTGATCAGTGCATGATCAGCCACGTGATCAGTGCATGATCAATTACGTGATCAGTGCATGATCAGTCACGTGACCAGTGCATGGTAGCCACGTGATCAGTGCATGATCAGCCACGTGATCAGTGCATGATAGCCACGTGATCAGTGCATGATCAGTCACGTGATCAGTGCATGATCAGTCACGTGATCAGTGCATGATCAGTCACGTGATCAGTGCATGATCAATTACGTGATCAGTGCATGATCAGTCACGTGACCAGTACATGGTAGCTACGTGATCATTGCATGATCAGCCACGTGATCAGTGCATGATAGCCACGTGATCAGTGCATGATAGCCACGTGATCAGTGCATGATCAGTCATGTGATACGTGTGTGATCAGCCACGTGATCAGGGCATGATATCCACGTGATCAGTGCATGATAGCCACGTGATCAGTGCATGAGAGCCACGTGATCAGTGCATGATCAGTCACGTGATACATGTGTGATCAGCCACGTGATCAGTGCATGATGAGCCACGTGATCAGTGCAGGATCAATTACGTGATCAGTGCATGATCAGTCACGTGACCAGTACATGGTTGCTACGTGATCATTGCATGATCAGCCACGTGAGCACAGCATGATAGCCACGTGATCAGTGCATGATCAGTCACGTGATCAGTACATGATCAGTCACGTGAACAGTGCATGATCATTTACGTGATCTGTGCATGATCAGTCACGTGACCAGTATATGGTAGCTACGTGATCATTCCATGACGAGCCACGTGAGCAGTGCATGATAGCCACGTGATGTGTGCATGATGAGTTACGTGAGCAGAGTATGATCAGCCACGTGATCAGTGCATGAGTGCCACGTGATCAGTGCATGATATGTCACGTGACAGGTGTGTGATCAGCCACGTGAACAGTGCATGTTCAGCCACGTGATCAGTGCATGATAGCCACGTGATCAGTGCATGATCAGTTACCTGAGCACTGTATGATCAGCCACGTGATCAGTGCATGGTCAGACACGTGAACAGTGTATGATCAGCCACGTGATCAGTGCATGATATCCAAGTGATCAGTGCATGATCATCACGTGATCAGTGTATGATCAGCCACGTGAACAGTGCCTGCTCAGTCACGTGATCAGGGCCTGCTGAGCTGCGTGATTACTGTCTGCTCATCTGCTTGACAATTGCCAGCTGAGCTGCACGATTCCTGCCTGTCATCTGCTTGACAATTGCCAGCTGTGCTGCGTAATTCCTGCCTGCTAGCTGCTTGATTATTGCCAGCTGAGCAGCATGATTCCTCACAGCTGAGTTCCATGATTATTGCCTGCTGACTGTTTGATTCGTGCCTACTCAGCTCTTTGTTTATTGCCTCCAGAGGCACATGATCAGTGTATGATAGCAAACATGATCAGTGCATGATCAGTCACATGATCAGCGCCATTAAGTCACGTGATCACTACATGATAGTCATGTGATCAGTCCATGCTCAGTCACGGTATCAGTGCATGATCAGCCACGTGATCAGTGCATGATCAGCCACGTGATCAGTGCATGATAGCTATGTGATCAGTGCATGATTTGTCACGTGATCAGTGCATGATCAGGCAGGTGATCAGTGCATGATCAGCCACGTGATCAGTGCATGATAGCCACGTGATCAGTGCATGATCAGTCACCTGATGGGTGTATGATCAGTCACGTGACCAGTACATGGTAGCTACATGATCATTGCATGATCAGCCACGTGAGTAGTGCATGATAGCCACGTGATCAGTGCATGATCAGTCACGTGATCAGTGCATGATCAGTCACGTGATCAGTGCATGATCAGTCACGTGATCAGTGCATGATCAGTTACGTGATCAGTGCATGATCAGTCACGTGATCAGTGCATGGTAGCTACGTGATCAGTGCATGATCAGCCACATGATCAGTGCATGATAGCCACGTGATCAGTGCATGATAGCCACGTGATCAGTGCATGATCAGTCATGTGATACGTGTGTGATCAGCCACGTGATCAGTGCATGATATCCACGTGATCAGTGCATGATAGCCACGTGATCAGTGCATGATAGCCACGTGATCAGTGCATGATCAGTCACGTGATACATGTGTGATCAGCCACGTGATCAGTGCATGATGAGCCACGTGATCAGTGCAGGATCAATTACGTGATCAGTGCATGATCAGTCACGTGACCAGTACATGGTTGCTACGTGATCATTGCATGATCAGCCACGTGAGCACAGCATGATAGCCACGTGATCAGTGCATGATCAGTCACGTGATCAGTACATGATCAGTCACGTGAACAGTGCATGATCATTTACGTGATCTGTGCATGATCAGTCACGTGACCAGTATATGGTAGCTACGTGATCATTCCATGACGAGCCACGTGAGCAGTGCATGATAGCCACGTGATGTGTGCATGATGAGTTACGTGAGCAGAGTATGATCAGCCACGTGATCAGTGCATGAGTGCCACGTGATCAGTGCATGATATGTCACGTGACAGGTGTGTGATCAGCCACGTGAACAGTGCATGTTCAGCCACGTGATCAGTGCATGATAGCCACGTGATCAGTGCATGATCAGTTACCTGAGCACTGTATGATCAGCCACGTGATCAGTGCATGGTCAGACACGTGAACAGTGTATGATCAGCCACGTGATCAGTGCATGATATCCAAGTGATCAGTGCATGATCATCACGTGATCAGTGTATGATCAGCCACGTGAACAGTGCATGCTCAGTCACGTGATCAGGGCCTGCTGAGCTGCGTGATTACTGTCTGCTCATCTGCTTGACAATTGCCAGCTGAGCTGCACGATTCCTGCCTGTCATCTGCTTGACAATTGCCAGCTGTGCTGCGTAATTCCTGCCTGCTAGCTGCTTGATTATTGCCAGCTGAGCAGCATGATTCCTCACAGCTGAGTTCCATGATTATTGCCTGCTGACTGTTTGATTCGTGCCTACTCAGCTCTTTGTTTATTGCCTCCAGAGGCACATGATCAGTGTATGATAGCAAACATTATCAGTGCATGATCAGTCACATGATCAGCGCCATTAAGTCACGTGATCACTACATGATAGTCATGTGATCAGTCCATGCTCAGTCACGGTATCAGTGCATGATCAGCCACGTGATCAGTGCATGATCAGCCACGTGATCAGTGCATGATCAGCCACGTGATCAGTGCATGATCAGTCACGTGATCAGTGCATGATCAGGCAGGTGATCAGTGCATGATCAGCCACGTGATCAGTGCATGATAGCCACGTGATCAGTGCATGATCAGTCACCTGATGGGTGTATGATCAGTCACGTGACCAGTACATGGTAGCTACATGATCATTGCATGATCAGCCACGTGAGTAGTGCATGATAGCCACGTGATCAGTGCATGATCAGTCACGTGATCAGTGCATGATCAGTCACGTGATCAGTGCATGATAGTCACGTGATCAGTGCATGATCAGCCACGTGATCAGTGCATGATCAGTCACGTGATCAGTGCATGATAGCACGTGATCAGTGCATGATCAGCCACGTGATCAGTGCATGATCAGTCACGTGATCAGTGCATGATATAGACGTGATCAGTGCATGATCAGTCACGTGATCAGTGCATGATCAGCCACGTGATCAGTGCATGATAGCCAGTGATCAGTGCATGATAGCCAGTGATCAGTGCATGATCAGTCACGTGATCAGTGCATGATCAGCCACGTGATCAGTGCATGATAGCCACGTGATCAGTGCATGATCAGCCACGTGATCAGTGCATGATCAGTTACGTGATCAGTGCATGATCAGCCACGTGATCAGTGCATGATCAGACACGTGAACAGTGTATGATCAGCCACGTGATCAGTGCATGATAGCCACGTGATCAGTGCATGATCAGTTACGTGATCAGTGTATGATCAGCCACGTGAACAGTGCATGCTCAGTCACGTGATCAGGGCCTGCTGAGCTGCGTGATTACTGTCTGCTCATCTGCTTGACAATTGCCAGCTGAGCTGCACGATTCCTGCCTGTCATCTGCTTGACAATTGTCAGCTGTGCTGCGTAATTCCTGCCTGCTCAGCTGCTTGATTATTGCCAGCTGAGCAGCATGATTCCTCACACCTGAGTTCCATGATTATTGCCTGCTGACTGTTTGATTCGTGCCTACTCAGCTCTTTGTTTATTGCCTCCAGAGGCACATGATCAGTGTATGATAGCAAACATGATCAGCGCATGATCAGTCAGATGATCAGCGCCATTAAGTCACGTGATCACTACATGATAGTCATGTGATCAGTCCATGCTCAGTCACGGTATCAGTGCATGATCAGCCACGTGATCAGTGCATGATCAGCCACGTGATCAGTGCATGATAGCCACGTGATCAGTGCATGATCAGTCACGTGATCAGTGCATGACCAGGCACGTGATCAGTGCATGATCAGCCACGTGATCAGTGCATGATAGCCACGTGATCAGTGCATGATCAGTCACCTGATGGGTGTATGATCAGTCACTGACCGGTACATGGTAGCTACATGATCATTGCATGATCAGCCACGTGATAGTGCATGATAGCCACGTGATCAGTGCATGATCAGTCACGTGATCAGTGCATGATCAGTCACGTGATCAGTGCATGATCAGTCACGTGATCAGTGCATGATCAGCCACGTGATCAGTGCATGATCTGTCACGTGATTAGTGTATGATCATCCACGTGATCAGTGCATGATCAGTCATGTGATCAGTGCATGATATAGACGTGATCAGTGCATGATCAGTCACGTGATCAGTGCATGATAGCCACGTGATCAGTGCATGATCAGTCACGTGATCAGTGCATGATCATTCACGTGACCAGTACATGTAGCTACGTGATCATTGCATGATCAGCCACGTGATCAGTGCATGATAGCCACGTGATCAGTGCATGATCAGTCACATGATCAGCACCATTAAGTCACGTGATCAGTGCATGATAGTCACGTGATCAGTGCATGATCAGTCACGTGATCAGTGCATGATCAGCCACGTGATCAGTGCATGATCAGCCACGTGATCAGTGCATGATAGCCACGTGATCAGTGCATGATCAGTCACGTGATCAGTGCATGACCAGTCACGTGATCAGTGCATGATCAGCCACGTGATCAGTGCATGATAGCCACGTGATCAGTGCATGATCAGTCACATGATGGGTGCATGATCAGTCACGTGACCAGTACATGGTAGCTACATGATCATTGCATGATCAGCCACGTGAGTAGTGCATGATAGCCACGTGATCAGTGCATGATCAGTCACGTGATCAGTGCATGATCAGTCACGTGATCAGTGCATGATCATTCACGTGATCAGTGCATGATCAGCCACGTGATCAGTGCATGATCAGTCACGTGATCAGTGCATGATCAGCCACGTGATCAGTGCATGATCAGTCACGTGATCAGTGCATGATATAGACGTGATCAGTGCATGATCAGTCACGTGATCAGTGCATGATAGCCACGTGATCAGTGCATGATCAGTCACGTGATCGGTGCATGATCATTCACGTGACCAGTGCATGGTAGCTACATGATCAGTGCATGATCAGCCACGTGATCAGTGCATGATAGCCACGTGATCAGTGCATGATCAGTCACGTGATCAGTGCATGATCAGTCACGTGATCAGTGCATGATCAGCCACGTGATCAGTGCATGATCAGCCACGTGATCAGTGCATGATAGCTACGTGATCAGTGCATGATCAGTCACGTGATCAGTGCATGATCAGGCACGTGATCAGTGCATGATCAGCCACGTGATCAGTGCATGATAGCCACGTGATCAGTGCATGATCAGTCACGTGATCAGTGCATGATCAGTCACTGACAGTACATGGTAGCTACATGATCATTGCATGATCAGCCACGTGATCAGTGCATGATAGCCACGTGATCAGTGCATGATCAGTCACGTGATCAGTGCATGATCAGTCATGTGATCAGTGCATGATCAGGCACGTGATCAGTGCATGATCAGCCACGTGATCAGTGCATGATAGCCACGTGATCAGTGCATGATCAGTCACGTGATCAGTGCATGATCAGTCACGTGATCAGTGCATGATCAGCCACGTGATCAGTGCATGATCAGCCACGTGATCAGTGCATGATCAATTACGTGATCAGTGCATGATCAGTCACGTGATCAGTGCATGGTAGCTACGTGATCAGTGCATGATCAGCCACGTGATCAGTGCATGATAGCCACGTGATCAGTGCATGATCAGTCACGTGATCAGTGCATGATCAGTCACGTGATCAGTGCATGATCAGTCACGTGATCAGTGCATGATCAATTACGTGATCAGTGCATGATCAGTCACGTGACCAGTACATGGTAGCTACGTGATCCTTGCGTGATCAGCCACGTGATCAGTGCATGATAGCCACGTGATCAGTGCATGATAGCCACGTGATCAGTGCATGATCAGTCATGTGATACGTGTGTGATCAGCCACGTGATCAGGGCATGATATCCACGTGATCAGTGCATGATAGCCACGTGATCAGTGCATGATCAGTCACGTGATACATGTGTGATCAGCCACGTGATCAGTGCATGATGAGCCACGTGATCAGTGCAGGATCAATTACGTGATCAGTGCATGATCAGTCACGTGACCAGTACATGGTTGCTACGTGATCATTGCATGATCAGCCACGTGAGCACAGCATGATAGCCACGTGATCAGTGCATGATCAGTCACGTGATCAGTACATGATCAGTCACGTGAACAGTGCATGATCATTTACGTGATCTGTGCATGATCAGTCACGTGACTAGTATATGGTAGCTACGTGATCATTCCATGACGAGCCACGTGAGCAGTGCATGATAGCCACGTGATGTGTGCATGATGAGTTACGTGAGCAGAGTATGATCAGCCACGTGATCAGTGCATGAGTGCCACGTGATCAGTGCATGATATGTCACGTGACAGGTGTGTGATCAGCCACGTGAACAGTGCATGTTCAGCCACGTGATCAGTGCATGATAGCCACGTGATCAGTGCATGATCAGTTACCTGAGCACTGTATGATCAGCCACGTGATCAGTGCATGGTCAGACACGTGAACAGTGTATGATCAGCCATGTGATCAGTGCATTATATCCAAGTGATCAGTGCATGATCATCACGTGATCAGTGTATGATCAGCCACGTGAACAGTGCCTGCTCAGTCACGTGATCAGGGCCTGCTGAGCTGCGTGATTCCTGTCTGCTCATCTGCTTGACAATTGCCAGATGAGCTGCACGATTCCTGCCTGTCATCTGCTTGACAATTGACAGCTGTGCTGCGTAATTCCTGCCTGCTAGCTGCTTGATTATTGCCAGCTGAGCAGCATGGTTCCTCTCAGCTGAGTTCCATGATTATTGCCTGCTGACCGTATAATTCGTGCCTACTCAGCTCTTTGTTTATTGCCTCCAGAGGCACATGATCAGTATATGATAGCAAACATTATCAGTGCATGATCAGTCACATGATCAGAGCCATTAAGTCACGTGATCACTACATGATAGTCATGTGATCAGTCCATGCTCAGTCACGGTATCAGTGCATGATCAGCCACGTGATCAGTGCATGATCAGCCAGGTGATCAGTTCATGATAGCTATGTGATCAGTTCATGATTTGTCACGTGATCTGTGCATGACCAGGCAGGTGATCAGTGCATGATCAGCCACGTGAACAGTGCATGATAGCCACGTGATCAGTGCATGATCCGTCACCTGATGGGTGTATGATCAGTCACCTGACCGGTACATGGTAACTACATGATCATTGCATGATCAGCCACGTGAGTAGTGCATGATAGCCACGTTATCAGTGCATGATCAGTCACGTGATCAGTGCATGATCACTCACGTTAACAGTGCATGATAAGTCACCTGATCAGTGCATGATCAATTACATGATCAGTGCATGATCAGTCACGTGACCAGTACATGGTAGCTACGTAATCATTGCATGATCAGCCGCATGATCAGTGTATGGGCAGTCATGTGCTCAGTGCATGATATAGACGTGATTAGTGCATGATGAGTCTCGTGATCAGTGTATGATCAACCACGTGATCAGTGCACGATAGCCAGTTAATGAGTGCACGATAGCCAGATGATCAGTGCATTATCAGTCACGTGATCAGTGTTTGATCAGCCAAGTAAAATGTGCATGATAGCCAACTGATCAGTGTATGATCAGCCACGTGATCAGTGCATGATCAGTTACGTGAGCAGTGTATGATCAGCCAGGTGATCAGTACATGGTCAGACACGTGAACAGTGTATGATCAGCCACATGATCAGTGCATGATAGCCACTTGATCAGTGCATTATCAGTTACGTGAGCAGTGTATGATCAGCCACGTGATCAGTGCATGATAGCCACATGATCAGTGCATTATCAGTTACGTCAGCAGCGTATGATCAGCCACGTGAACAATGCATGCTCAGTCACGTGATCTGGGCCTGCTGAGCTGCGTGATTACCGTCTGCTCATCTGCTTGACAATTGCCAGCTGAGCTGCACGATTCCTGCCTGTCATCTGCTTGACAATTATCAGCTGTGCTGCGTAATTCCTGCCTGCTCAGCTGCTTGATTATTGCCAGCTGAGCAGCATGATTCCTCACACCTGAGTTCCATGATTATTGCCTGCTGACTGTTTGATTCGTGCCTACTCAGCTCTTTGTTTATTGCCTCCAGAGGCACATGATCAGTGTATGATAGCAAACATGATCAGCGCATGATCAGTCACATGATCAGCGCCATTAAGTCACATGATCACTACATGATAGTCATGTGATCAGTCCATGCTCAGTCACGGTATCAGTGCATGATCAGCCACGTGATCAGTGCATGATCAGCCAGGTGATCAGTTCATGATAGCTATGTCATCAGTTCATGATTTGTCACGTGATCTGTGCATGACCAGGCAGGTGATCAGTGTATGATCAGCCACGTGAACAGTGCATGATAGCCACGTGATCAGTGCATGATCCGTCACCTGATGGGTGTATGATCAGTCACCTGACCGGTACATGGTAGCTACATGATCATTGCATGATCAGCCACGTGAGTAGTGCATGATAGCCACGTGATCAGTGCATGATCAGTCACGTGATCAGTGCATGATCACTCATGTTAACAGTGCATGATAAGTCACCTGATCAGTGCATGATCAATTACGTGATCAGTGCATGATCACTCACGTGACCAGTACATGGTAGCTACGTGATCATTGCATGAACAGCCGCGTGAGCAGTGCATGATAGCCACGTGATCAGTGCATGATCTGTCGCATGATCAGTGTATGATCATCCGGGTGATCAGTGCATGGGCAGTCATGTGATCAGTGCATGATATAGACGTGATTAGTGCATGATCAGTCTCGTGATCAGTGTATCATCAACCACGTGATCAGTGCACGATAGCCAGTTAATGAGTGCACGATAGCCAGATGATCAGTGCATTATCAGTCACGTGATCAGTGTATGATCAGCCAAATAATAAGTGCATGATAGCCAACTGATCAGTGCATGATCAGTCTCGTGATCAGTGCATGATCAACCACGTGATCAGTGCAGGATAGCCAGTTAATGAGTGCACGATAGCCAGATGATCAGTGCATTATCAGTCACGTGATCAGTGTTTGATCAGCCAAGTAAAAAGTGCATGATAGCCAACTGATCAGTGTATGATCAGCCACGTGATCAGTGCATGATCAGTTACGTGAGCAGTGTATGATCAGCCACGTGATCAGTGCATGGTCAGACACGTGAACAGTGTATGATCAGCCACGTGATCAGTGCATGATAGCCACTTGATCAGTGCATTATCAGTTACGTGAGCAGTGTATGATCAGCCACGTGATCAGTGCATGATCATCACGTGATCAGTGTATGATCAGCCACGTGAACAGTGCATGCTCAGTCACGTGATAAGGGCCTGCTGAGCTGCGTGATTACCGTCTGCTCATCTGCTTGACAATTGCCAGCTGAGCTGCACGATTCCTGCCTGTCATCTGCTTGACAATTATCAGCTGTGCTGCGTAATTCCTGCCTGCTCAGCTGCTTGATTATTGCCAGCTGAGCAGCATGATTCCTCACACCTGAGTTCCATGATTATTGCCTGCTGACTGTTTGATTCGTGCCTACTCAGCTCTTTGTTTATTGCCTCCAGAGGCACATGATCAGTGTATGATAGCAAACATGATCAGCGCATGATCAGTCAGATGATCAGCGCCATTAAGTCACCTGATCACTACATGATAGTCATGTGATCAGTCCATGCTCAGTCACGGTATCAGTGCATGATCAGCCACGTGATCAGTGCATGATCAGCCAGGTGATCAGTTCATGATAGCTATGTGATCAGTTCATGATTTGTCACGTGATCTGTGCATGACCAGGCAGGTGATCAGTGTATGATCAGCCACGTGAACAGTGCATGATAGCCACGTGAGCCGTGCATGATAGCCACGAGGTCAGTGCATGATCAGTCACGTGATCAGTGCATGATCACTCACGTGAACAGTGCAGGATAAGTCACCTGATCAGTGCATGATCAATTACGTGATCAGTACATGATCACTCACGTGACCAGTACATGGTAGCTAGGTGATCATTGCATGATCAGCCGCATCAGCAGTGCATGATAGCCACGTGATCAGTGCATGATCAGTTTCGGGACAGAGTATGATCCGCCACTTGATCAGTGCATGATAGCCATGTGATCACTGCATGATCTGTCACATGATCACTGTATGATCATCCACGTGATCAGTGCATGGGCAGTCATGTGATCAGTGCATGATATAGACGTGATCAGTGCATGATCAGTCTCGTGACCAGTGTATGGTCAACCACGTGATCAGTGCACGATAGCCAGGTAATGGGTGCATGATAGCCAGATGATCAGTGCATTATCAGTCACGTGATCAGTGTATGATCAGCCAAGTAATCAGTGCATGATAGCCAACTGATCAGTGGATGATCAGTCACGAGATCAGTGCATGGTCAGTCACGTGATCATTGCATCATCAGCCACGTGATCAGTGCATGATCAATTACGTGATCAGTGCATGATCAGTTACGTGAGCAGTGTATGATCAGCCACGTGATCGGTGCATGGTCAGACACGTGAACAGTGTATGATCAGCCACGTGATCAGTGCATGATATCCAGGTGATCAGTGCATGATATGTCACGTGACAGGTGTGTGATCAGCCACGTGAACAGTGAATGTTCAGCCACGTGATCAGTGCATGATACCCACGTGATCAGTGCATGGTGAGACACGTGAACAGTGTATGATCAGCCACGTGATCAGTGCATGATATCCAAGTGATCAGTGCATGATCAATCACGTGATCAGTGTATGATCAGCCACGTGAACAGTGCATGCTCAGTCACGTGATCAGGGCCTGCTGAGCTGCGTGATTACTGTCTGCTCATCTGCTTGACAATTGCCAGCTGAGCTCCACGATTCCTGCCTGTCATCTGCTTGACAATTGCCAGCTGTGCTGCATAATTCGTGCCTGCTCAGCTGCTTGATTATTGCCAGCTGAGCAGCATGATTCCTCACACCTGAGTTCCATGATTATTGCCTGCTGACTGTTTGATTCGTGCCTACTCAGCTCTTTGTTTATTGCTTCCAGAGGCACATGATCAGTGTATGATAGCAAACATGATCAGCGCATGATCAGTCACATGATCAGCGCCATTAAGTCACGTGATCACTACATGATAGTCATGTGATCAGTCCATGCTCAGTCACGGTATCACTGCATGATCAGCCACGTGATCAGTGCATGATCAGCCAGGTGATCAGTTCATGATAGCTATGTGATCAGTTCATGATTTGTCACGTGATCTGTGCATGACCAGGCAGGTGATCAGTGTATGATCAGCCATGTGAACAGTGCATGATAGCCACGTGATCAGTGAACGACCAGCCACGTGATCAGTGCATGCACAGTCAGGTGGTCAGTTCCTGATCAGCCACCTGATCAGTGCGTGCACAGTCCCCTGATCAGCGCATGTCACTCACTGATCACTACCTGATAAACACGTGATCAGTGCCCGAACAGCCACATCATCAGTGCATTCGCAGTCACGTCATCAGTGCATGATAGCCACGTGATCAGTGCATGCACAGTCCCATGATCAGCGCCTGTCAGTCACTGATCATTGCCTGATAAACACGTGATCAGTGCATGATGAGCCATGTGATCAGTGCCTGATCAGCCACGTCATCAGTGCATGCGCAGTCACGTCATCAGTGCATGATAGCCACGTGATCAGTGCATGCTCAGTCACGTGATCTGTACTTGATCAGTCACGTGATCAGTGCCGGCAGAGTCACGTGATCAGGGTCTGCTGAGCTGCGTGATTCCTGCCGGCTCATCTGCATGACAATTGCCAGCTGAGCTGCGTGATTCCTGTCGGCTCATCTGCATGACAATTGCCATCTGAGCTGCGTGATTCCTGTCGGCTCATCTGCTTGACAATTGCCAGCTGAGCTGCGTGATTCCTGCCTGGTCACGTGCTTGATTATTTCCAGTTGAGCAGCATGATTCGTCACTGCTGAGCTCCATGCTTATTGCCTGCTGATTGCGTGGTTCGTGTCTGCTCAGCTCTTTGAGTATTGCCTCCTGAGGTCCCTGTTCGGTCGCCACCTGCCGGGGACCAGCCCCAACTGATCCAGGGTATTCGAAGGAGAGATGGCCTAGGTGACTATTTATATGCTAATCAGAGATGTCAAGAATGATAGTATGAGGAGAGCTCAGTAGGAAAATTCGGTGGAGAAAAGAGACTGAGTAGCTTGGTTTACGCGGAAGACCAATCAAACTTCAAGACAAGAAGTTTGCACCACTTACGTAGGCCGCAGGCGCCCTCTCGAATAGCGAAAGGTGCCTCACCCTAGACACCTTCTCGAGTGGGTCTTAGCAGCCCAGGCATAATTAGTAAGCGTGGTGGGTTCCGCGCTCCAGATGGAGACTCAGCTGGAAGTTAAAGGGAAGAATGACAAGGAACTTTATGAATTGGAGCTGTAAGTTAACTCTTTGACAGAGAGAGCGAGATGGTGGTGGGGGACAGCCCCCAGTGAAATCAGAGGTGAGAGCACAAAGCAATACAGTAGGCAGACTCCGGTTTTTTTGGGGAGGAGATGCTCGAGAATATCCGGGTGGACTCCTGAGGCTCGATCCCGCATTTGCGTATGCCGAGCCTCCTTCCTCATGACCTTTGTCCAGAGTGGAATGCCTCCCTGGCTCCCGGCACATGATCAGTGCATGCTCAGCCACGATATCAGTGCCTGCTCAGCCACGTGATCACTGACGGCACAGTCACGTGATCAGCGCCTCTCAGTCACGTGATCACCGGATGATAAACACGTGATCAGTGAACGACCAGCCACGTGATCACTGCATGCGCAGTCAGGTGGTCAGTTCCTGATCAGCCACCTGATCAGTGCGTGCACAGTCCCCTGATCAGCGCCTGTCAGTCACTGATCACTGCCTGATAAACACGTGATCAGTGCCCGAACAGCCACGTCATCAGTGCATGCACAGTCACGTGATCAGTGCATGATAGCCACGTGATCAGTGCGTGCACAGTCCCATGATCAGCCCCTGTCAGTCACTGATCATTGCCTGATAAACACGTGATCAGTGCATGATGAGCCATGTGATCAGTGCCCGATCAGCCACGTCATCAGTGAATGCGCAGTCACGTCATAGTGCATGATAGCCACGGGATCAGTGCATGCTCAGTCACGTGATCTGGACTTGATCAGCCACGTGATCAGTGCCTGCAGATCACGTGATCACGGCCTGCTGAGCTGCGTGATTCCTGCCGGCTCATCTGCGTGACAATTGCCAGCTGAGCTGCGTGATTCCTGCCTGGTCACGTGCTTGATTATTGCCAGCTGAGCAGCATGATTCGTCACTGCTGAGCTCCATGCTTATTGCCTGCTGATTGCATGGTTCGTGTCTGCTCAGCTCTTTGAGTATTGCTTCCTGAGGTCCCTGTTCGGTCGCCACCTGCCGGGGAACAGCCCCAACTGATCCAGGGTATTCGAAGGAGAGATGGCCTAGGCGACTCTTTATATGCTAATCGGAGATGTCAAGAATAATAGTATGAGGAGAGCTCAGTAGGAAAATTCGGTGGAGAAAAGAGACTGAAAAGCTTGGTTTACGCGGAAGACCAATCAAACTTCAAGACAAAAAGTTTGCACCACTTACGTAGGCCGCAGGTGACCTCTCGAATAGCGAAAGGTGCCTCACCCTAGACACCTTCTCGAGTGGGTCTTAGCAGTCCAGGCATAATTAGTAAGCGTGGTGGTTTCCGCGCTCCAGATAGAGACTCAGCTGGAAGTTAAAGGGAAGAATGACAAGGAACTTTATGAATTGGAGCTGTAAGTTAACTCTTTGACAGAGAGAGCGAGATGGTGGTGGGGGACAGCCCCAGTGAAATCAGAGGTGAGAGCACAAAGCAATACAGTAGGCAGACTCCGGTTTTTTTGGGGGGGAGATGCTCGAGAATATCCGGGTGGACTCCTGAGGCTCGATCCCGCATTTGCGTATGCCGAGCCTCCTTCCTCATGACCTTTGTCCAGAGTGGAATGCCTCCCGGCTCCCGGCACATGATCAGTGCATGCTCAGTCACGATATCAGTGCCTGCTCAGCCACGTGATCACTGACGGCACAGTCACGTGATCAGTGCCTCTCAGTCACGTGATCACCGGATGATAAACACGTGATCAGTGAACGACCAGCCACGTGATCACTGCATGCGCAGTCAGGTGGTCAGTTCCTGATCAGCCACCTGATCAGTGTGTGCACAGTCCCCTGATCAGCGCCTGTCCGTCACTGATCACTGCCTGATAAACACGTGATCAGTGCCCGAACAGCCACGTCATCAGTGTAGGCACAGTCACGTAATCAGTGCATGATAGCCACGTGATCAGTGCGTGCACAGTCCCATGATCAGCGCCTGTCAGTCACTGATCATTGCCTGATAAACACGTGATCAGTGCATGATGAGCCATGTGATCAGTGCCCGATCAGCCACGTCATCAGTGCATGCGCAGTCACGTCATCAGTGCATGATAGCCACGTGATCAGTGCATGCTCAGTCACGTGATCTGGACTTGATCAGCCACGTGATCAGTGCCTGCAGATCACGTGATCAGGGCCTGCTGAGCTGCGTGATTCCTGCCGGCTCATCTGCGTGACAATTGCCAGCTGAGCTGCGTGATTCCTGCCTGGTCACGTGCTTGATTATTGCCAGCTGAGCAGCATGATTCGTCACTGCTGAGCTCCATGCTTATTGCCTGCTGATTGCGTGGTTCGTGTCTGCTCAGCTCTTTGAGTATTGCTTCCTGAGGTCCCTGTTCGGTCGCCACCTGCCGGGGACCAGCCCCAACTGATCCAGGGTATTCGAAGAAGAGATGGCCTAGGCGACTCTTTATATGCTAATCGGAGATGTCAAGAATAATAGTATGAGGAGAGCTCAGTAGGAAAATTCGGTGGAGAAAAGAGACTGAGTAGCTTGGTTTACGCGGAAGACCAATCAAACTTCAAGACAAGAAGTTTGCACCACGTACGTAGGCCGCAGGTGCCCTCTCGAATAGCGAAAGGTGCCTCACACTAGACACCTTCTCGAGTGGGTCTTAGCAGCCCAGGCATAATTAGTAAGCGTGTTGGGTTCTGCGCTCCAGATGGAGACTCAGCTGGAAGTTAAAGGGAAGAATGACAAGGAACTTTATGAATTGGAGCTGTAAGTTACCTCTTTGACAGAGAGAGCGAGATGGTGGTGGGGGACAGCGCCCAGTGAAATCAGAGGTGAGAGCACAAAGCAATACAGTAGGCAGACTCCGGTTTTTTTGGGGGGGAGATGCTCGAGAATATCCGGGTGGACTCCTGAGGCTCGATCCCGCATTTGCGTATGCCGAGCCTCCTTCCTCATGACCTTTGTCCAGAGTGGAATGCCTCCCGGCTCCCGGCACATGATCAGTGCATGCTCAGTCACGATATCAGTGCCTGCTCAGCCACGTGATCACTGACGGCACAGTCACGTGATCAGCGCCTCTCAGTCAAGTGATCACCGGATGATAAACACGTGATCAGTGAACGACCAGCCACGTGATCACTGCATGCGCAGTCAGGTGGTCAGTTCCTGATCAGCCACCTGATCAGTGCGTGCACAGTCCCCTGATCAGCGCCTGTCAGTCACTGATCACTGCCTGATAAACACGTGATCAGTGCATGATGAGCCATGTGATCAGTGCCCGAACAGCCACGTCATCATTGCATGCGCAGTCACGTCATCAGTGCATGATAGCCACGTGATCAGTGCCTGCTCAGTCACGTGATCTGGACTTGATCAGCCACGTGATCAGTGCCTGCAGAGTCACGTGATCAGGGCCTGTTGAGCTGCGTGATTCCTTGCGGCTCATCTGCATGACAATTGCCATCTGAGCTGCGTGATTCCTGTCGGCTCATCTGCTTGACAATTGCCAGCTGAGCTGCGTGATTCCTGCCTGGTCACGTGCTTGATTATTGCCAGTTGAGCAGCATGATTCGTCACTGCTGAGCTCCATGCTTATTGCCTGCTGATTGCGTGGTTCGTGTCTGCTCAGCTCTTTGAGTATTGCCTCCTGAGGTCCCTGTTCGGTCGCCACCTGCCGGGGACCAGCCCCAACTGATCCAGGGTATTCGAAGGAGAGATGGCCTAGGCGACTATTTATATGCTAATCAGAGATGTCAGGAATGATAGTATGAGGAGAGCTCAGTAGGAAATTTCGGTGGAGAAAAGAGACTGAGTAGCTTGGTTTACGCGGAAGACCAATCAAACTTCAAGACAAGAAGTTTGCACCACGTACGTAAGCCGCAGGTGCCCTCTCGAATAGCGAAAGGTGCCTCACACTAGACACCTTCTCGAGTGGGTCTTAGCAGCCCAGGCATAATTAGTAAGCGTGTTGGGTTCTGCGCTCCAGATGGAGACTCAGCTGGAAGTTAAAGGGAAGAATGACAAGGAACTTTATGAATTGGAGCTGTAAGTTACCTCTTTGACAGAGAGAGCGAGATGGTGGTGGGGGACAGCGCCCAGTGAAATCAGAGGTGAGAGCACAAAGCAATACAGTAGGCAGACTCCGGTTTTTTTGGGGGGGAGATGCTCGAGAATATCCGGGTGGACTCCTGAGGCTCGATCCCGCATTTGCGTATGCCGAGCCTCCTTCCTCATGACCTTTGTCCAGAGTGGAATGCCTCCCCGGCTCCCGGCACATGATCAGTGCATGCTCAGTCACGATATCAGTGCCTGCTCAGCCACGTGATCACTGACGGCACAGTCACGTGATCAGCGCCTCTCAGTCAAGTGATCACCGGATGATAAACACGTGATCAGTGAACGACCAGCCACGTGATCACTGCATGCGCAGTCAGGTGGTCAGTTCCTGATCAGCCACCTGATCAGTGCGTGCACAGTCCCCTGATCAGCGCCTGTCAGTCACTGATCACTGCCTGATAAACACGTGATCAGTGCATGATGAGCCATGTGATCAGTGCCCGAACAGCCACGTCATCATTGCATGCGCAGTCACGTCATCAGTGCATGATGGCCACGTGATCAGTGCCTGCTCAGTCACGTGATCTGGACTTGATCAGCCACGTGATCAGTGCCTGCAGAGTCACGTGATCAGGGCCTGCTGAGCTGCGTGATTCCTGCCGGCTCATCTGCATGACAATTGCCATCTGAGCTGCGTGATTCCTGTCGGCTCATCTGCTTGACAATTGCCAGCTGAGCTGCGTGATTCCTGCCTGGTCACGTGCTTGATTATTGCCAGTTGAGCAGCATGATTCGTCACTGCTGAGCTCCATGCTTATTGCCTGCTGATTGCGTGGTTCGTGTCTGCTCAGCTCTTTGAGTATTGCCTCCTGAGGTCCCTGTTCGGTCGCCACCTGCCGGGGACCAGCCCCAACTGATCCAGGGTATTCGAAGGAGAGATGGCCTAGGCGACTATTTATATGCTAATCAGAGATGTCAAGAATGATAGTATGAGGAGAGCTCAGTAGGAAATTTCGGTGGAGAAAAGAGACTGAGTAGCTTGGTTTATGCGGAAGACCAATCAAACTTCAAGACAAGAAGTTTGCACCACTTACGTAGGCCGCAGGCGCCCTCTCGAATAGCGAAAGGTGCCTCACCCTAGACACCTTCTCGAGTGGGTCTTAGCAGCCCAGGCATAATTAGTAAGCGTGGTGGGTTCCGCGCTCCAGATGGAGACTCAGCTGGAAGTTAAAGGGAAGAATGACAAGGAACTTTATGAATTGGAGCTGTAAGTTAACTCTTTGACAGAGAGAGCGAGATGGTGGTGGGGGACAGCCCCCAGTGAAATCAGAGGTGAGAGCACAAAGCAATACAGTAGGCAGACTCTGGTTTTTTCGGGGGGAGATGCTCGAGAATATCCGGGTGGACTCTTGAGGCTCGATCCCGCATTTGCGTATGCCGAGCCTCCTTCCTCATGACCTTTGTCCAGAGTGGAATGCCTCCCCGGCTCCCGGCACATGATCAGTGCATGCTCAGTCACGATATCAGTGCCTGCTCAGCCACGTGATCAGTGACGGCACATTCACGTGATCAGCGCCTCTCAGTCACCTGATCACCGTATGATAAACACGTGATCAGTGAACGACCAGCCACGTGATCACTGCATGCACAGTCAGGTGGTCAGTTTCTGATCAGCCACCTGATCAGTGCGTGCACAGTCCCCTGATCAGCACCTGTCAGTCACTGATCACTGCCTGATAAACACGTGATCAGTGCCCGAACAGCCACGTCATCAGTGCATGCGCAGTCACGTGATCAGTGCATGATAGCCACGTGAACAGTGCGTGCACAGTCCCATGATCAGCGCCTGTCAGTCACTGATCGTTGCCTGATAAACACGTGATCAGTGCATGAGAGCCACGTGATCAGTGCATGATCAGTCACGTGATAGTTGTGTGATCAGCCACGTGAACAGTGCATGCTCAGTCACGTGATTAGGGCCTGCTGAGCTGCGTGATTTCTGTCTGCTCATCTGCTTGACAATTGCCAGCTGAGCTGCACGATTCCTGCCTGTCATCTCCTTGACAATTGCCACCTGTGCTGCGCAATTCCTGCCTGCTCATCTAATTGATTATTGCCAGCTGAGCAGCATGATTTCTCAGAGCTTAGTTCCATGATTATTGCCTGGTGACTGATTCCTGCCTGCTCAGCTCTTTGTTCATTGCCTCCAGAGGCACATGATCAGTGTATGACACCAAACATGATCAGCACATGACCAGTCACATGATCAATGCATGATAAGCCAGGTGATCAGTGCATGATTAATTACGTGATCACTGCATGATCAGTCATGTGACCAGTACATGGTAGCTGCGTGATCATTGCATGATCAGCCACGTGATCAGTGCATGATCTGTCACATGATTAGTGTATGATCATCCACATGATCAGTGCATGGGCAGTCATGTGATCAGTGCATGATTAGTCGTGATCAGTGCATTTTCAGTCTCGCGGTCAGTGCATGATAGCCACGTGATCAGTGCATGATCAGTCACCTGATGGGTGTATGATCATTCACGTGACCGGTACATGGTAGCTATATGATCAATGTATGTCCAGCAATGTGATAAGTGCATGATAGCCACGTGATCAGTGCATGATCAGCCACGTGATCAGTGCATGATCAGTCACGTGATCAGTGCATGATCAGCCACATTATCAGTCCACGATCAATTACGTCATCATTGCATGATCAGTCACGTGAACAGTACATGGTAGCTGCGTGATCAGTGTATGACCAGCCAAGTGATCAGTGCATGATAGCCACGTGATCAGTGCATGATCAGTCACGTGATCTGAGCATGATCAGTCACGTGACCAGTACATGGTAGCTGTGTGATCATTGCATGATCAGCCAAGTTAGCAGTGCATGATAGCCACGTGATCAGTGCATTATCAGTCACGTGATCAGTGCATGATTATTCACGTGTTCAGTGCATGGTCAGACACGTGAACAGTGTATGATCAGCCACGTGATCAGTGCATGATCAATCACGTGATCAGTGTATGATCAGCCACGTGAACAGTGCATGCTCAGTCACGTGATCAGGGCCTGCTGAGCTGCGTGATTACTGTCTGCTCATCTGCTTGACAATTGCCAGCTGAGGTGCACGATTCCTGCCTGTCATCTGCTTGACAATTGCCAGCTGTGCTGCATAATTCGTGCCTGCTCAACTGCTTGATTATTGCCAGCTGAGCAGCATGATTCCTCACACCTGAGTTCCATGATTATTGCCTGCTGACTGTTTGATTCGTGCCTACTCAGCTCTTTGTTTATTGCTTCCAGAGTCACATGATCAGTGTATGATAGCAAACATGATCAGCGCATGATCAGTCACATGATCAGCGCCATTAAGTCACGTGATCACTACATGATAGTCATGTGATCAGTCCATGCTCAGTCATGGTATCAGTAAATGATCAGCCACGTGATCAGTGCATGATCTGTCACATGATTAGTGTATGATCATCCACGTGATCAGTGCATGGGCAGTCATGTGATCAGTGCATGATATAGACGTGATCAGTGCATGATCAGTCTCGTGGTCAGTGCATGATAGCCACGTGATCAGTGCATGATCAGTCACCTGATGGGTGTATGGTCATTCACGTGTCCTGTACATGGTAGCTACATGATCATTGCATGATCAGCCACATGAGTAATGCATGATAGCCACGTGATCACTGCATGATCAGTCACATGGTCAGCACCATTAAGTCACGTGATCACTACATGATAGTCATGTGATCAGTCCATGCTCAGTCTCGGTATCAGTGCATGATCAGCCACGTGATCAGTGCATGATAGCCACGTGATCATTGCATGATAGCCACGTGATCAGTGCATGATCAGCCAGGTGATCAGTGAATGATTGCTACGTGATCAGTTCATGATTAGTCAGCTGATCTGTGCATGACCAGGCAGGTGACCAGTGTATGATCAGCCACGTGAACAGTGCATGATAGCCACGTGATCAGTGCATGCTCAGTCACGTGATCTGGACTTGATCAGCCACGTGATCAGTGCCTGCAGAGTCACGTGATCAGGGCCTGCTGAGCTGCGTGATTCCTGCCGGCTCATCTGCATGACAATTGCCAGCTGAGCTGCGTGATTCCTCTCGGCTCATCTGCTTGACAATTGCCAGCTGAGCTGCGTGATTCCTGCCTGGTCACGTGCTTGATTATTGCCAGTTGAGCAGCATGATTCGTCACTGCTGAGCTCCATGCTTATTGCCTGCTGATTTCGTGGTTCGTGTCTGCTCAGCTCTTTGAGTATTGCCTCCTGAGGTCCCTGTTCGGTCGCCACCTGCCGGGGACCAGCCCCAACTGATCCAGGGTATTCGAAGGAGAGATGGCCTAGGCGACTATTTATATGCTAATCAGAGATGTCAAGAATAATAGTATGAGGAGAGCTCAGTAGGAAAATTCGATGGAGAAAACAGACTGAGCAGCTTGGTTTACGCGGAAGACCAATCAAACTTCAAGACAAGAAGTTTGCACCACTTACGTAGGCCGCAGGCGCCCTCTCGAATAGCGAAAGGTGCCTCACCCTAGACACCTTCTCGAGTGGGTCTTAGCAGCCCAGGCATAATTAGTAAGCGTGGTGGGTTCCGCGCTCCAGATGGAGACTCAGCTGGAAGTTAAAGGGAAGAATGACAAGGAACTTTATGAATTGGAGCTGTAAGTTAACTCTTTGACAGAGAGAGCGAGATGGTGGTGGGGGACAGACCCCAGTGAAATCAGAGGTGAGAGCACAAAGCAATACAGTAGGCAGATTCTGGTTTTTTGGGGGGGGAGATGCTCGAGAATATCCGGGTGGATTCCTGAGGCTCGATCCCGCATTTGCGTATGCTGAGCCTACTTCCTCATGACCTTTGTCCAGAGTGGAATGCCTCCCCGGCTCCCGGCACATGATCAGTGCATGCTCAGTCACGATATCAGTGCCTGCTCACCCACGTGATCACTGACGGCACAGTCACGTGATCAGCGCCTCTCAGTCACGTGATCACCGGATGATAAACACGTGATCAGTGAACGACCAGCCACGTGATCACTGCATGCACAGTCAGGTGGTCAGTTCCTGATCAGCCACCTGATCAGTGCGTGCACAGTCCCCTGATCAGCGCCTGTCAGTCACTGATCACTACCTGATAAACACGTGATCAGTGCCCGAACAGCCACGTCATCAGTGCATGCGCAGTCACGTCATCAGTGCATGATAGCCACGTGATCAGTGCATGCACAGTCCCATGATCAGCGCCTGTCAGTCACTGATCATTGCCTGATAAACACGTGATCAGTGCATGATGAGCCATGTGATCAGTGCCCGATCAGCCACGTCATCAGTGCATGCGCAGTCACGTCATCAGTGCATGATAGCCACGTGATCAGTGCATGCTCAGTCACGTGATCTGTACTTGATCAGCCACGTGATCAGTGCCGGCAGAGTCACGTGATCAGGGTCTGCTGAGCTGCGTGATTCCTGCCGGCTCATCTGCATGACAATTGCCAGCTGAGCTGCGTGATTCCTGTCGACTCATCTGCATGACAATTGCCATCTGAGCTGCGTGATTCCTGTCGGCTCATCTGCTTGACAATTTCCAGCTGAGCTGCGTGATTCCTGCCTGGTCACGTGCTTGATTATTGCCAGTTGAGCAGCATGATTCGTCACTGCTGAGCTCCATGCTTATTGCCTGCTGATTGCGTGGTTCGTGTCTGCTCAGCTCTTTGAGTATTGCCTCCTGAGGTCCCTGTTCGGTCTCCACCTGCCGGGGACCAGCCCCAATTGATCCAGGGTATTCGAAGGAGAGATGGCCTAGGCGACTCTTTATATGCTAATCAGAGATGTCAAGAATAATAGTATGAGGAGAGCTCAGTAGGAAAATTCGGTGGAGAAAAGAGACTGAGTAGCTTGGTTTAAGCGGAAGACCAATCAAACTTCAAGACAAGAAGTTTGTACCACTTACGTAGGCCGCAGGCGCCCTCTCGAATAGCGAAAGGTGCCTCACCCTAGACACCTTCTCGAGTGGGTCTTAGCAGCCCAGGCATAATTAGTAAGCGTGGTGGGTTCCGCGCTCCAGATGGAGACTCAGCTGGAAGTTAAAGGGAAGAATGACAAGGAACTTTATGAATTGGAGCTGTAAGTTAACTCTTTGACAGAGAGAGCGAGATGGTGGTGGGGGACAGCCCCCAGTGAAATCAGAGGTGAGAGCACAAAGCAATACAGTAGGCAGACTCCGGTTTTTTTGGGGGGGAGACGCTCGAGAATATCCGGGTGGACTCCTGAGGCTCGATCCCGCATTTGCGTATGCCGAGCCTCCTTCCTCATGACCTTTGTCCAGAGTGGAATGCCTCCCCGGCTCCCGGCACATGATCAGTGCATGCTCAGTCACGATATCAGTGCCTGCTCAGCCACGTGATCAGTGACGGCACAGTCACGTGATCAGCGCCTCTCAGGCACGTGATCACCGTATGATAAACACGTGATCAGTGAACGACCAGCCAGGTGATCACTGCATGCGCGGTCAGGTGGTCAGTTCCTGATCAGCCACCTGATCAGTGCGTGCACAGTCCCCTGATCAGCGACTGTCAGTCACTGATCACTGCCTGATAAACCCGTGATCAGTGCCCGAACAGCCATGTCATCAGTGCATGCGCAGTCACGTGATCAGTGCATGATAGCCACGTGAACAGTGCGTGCACAGTCCCATGATCAGCGCCTGTCAGTCACTGATCGTTGCCTGATAAACACGTGATCAGTGCATGAGAGCCACGTGATCAGTGCATGATCAGTCACGTGACCAGTACATGGTAGCTAGGTGATCATTGCATGATCAGCCACGTGAGGCGTGCATGATAGCCACGAGGTCAGTGCATGATCAGTCACGTGATCAGTGCATGATCACTCACGTGAACAGTGCAGGATAAGTCACCTGATCAGTGCATGATCAATTACGTGATCAGTACATGATCACTCACGTGACCAGTACATGGTAGCTAGGTGATCATTGCATGATCAGCCGCATCAGCAGTGCATGATAGCCACGTGATCAGTGCATGATCAGTTTCGGGACAGAGTATGATCCGCCACTTGATCAGTGCATGATAGCCATGTGATCACTGCATGATCTGTCACATGATCACTGTATGATCATCCACGTGATCAGTGCATGGGCAGTCATGTGATCAGTGCATGATATAGACGTGATCAGTGCATGATCAGTCTCGTGACCAGTGTATGGTCAACCACGTGATCAGTGCACGATAGCCAGGTAATGGGTGCATGATAGCCAGATGATCAGTGCATTATCAGTCACGTGATCAGTGTATGATCAGCCAAGTAATCAGTGCATGATAGCCAACTGATCAGTGGATGATCAGTCACGAGATCAGTGCATGGTCAGTCACGTGATCATTGCATCATCAGCCACGTGATCAGTGCATGATCAATTACGTGATCAGTGCATGATCAGTTACGTGAGCAGTGTATGATCAGCCACGTGATCGGTGCATGGTCAGACACGTGAACAGTGTATGATCAGCCACGTGATCAGTGCATGATATCCAGGTGATCAGTGCATGATATGTCACGTGACAGGTGTGTGATCAGCCACGTGAACAGTGAATGTTCAGCCACGTGATCAGTGCATGATACCCACGTGATCAGTGCATGGTGAGACACGTGAACAGTGTATGATCAGCCACGTGATCAGTGCATGATATCCAAGTGATCAGTGCATGATCAATCACGTGATCAGTGTATGATCAGCCACGTGAACAGTGCATGCTCAGTCACGTGATCAGGGCCTGCTGAGCTGCGTGATTACTGTCTGCTCATCTGCTTGACAATTGCCAGCTGAGCTCCACGATTCCTGCCTGTCATCTGCTTGACAATTGCCAGCTGTGCTGCATAATTCGTGCCTGCTCAGCTGCTTGATTATTGCCAGCTGAGCAGCATGATTCCTCACACCTGAGTTCCATGATTATTGCCTGCTGACTGTTTGATTCGTGCCTACTCAGCTCTTTGTTTATTGCTTCCAGAGGCACATGATCAGTGTATGATAGCAAACATGATCAGCGCATGATCAGTCACATGATCAGCGCCATTAAGTCACGTGATCACTACATGATAGTCATGTGATCAGTCCATGCTCAGTCACGGTATCACTGCATGATCAGCCACGTGATCAGTGCATGATCAGCCAGGTGATCAGTTCATGATAGCTATGTGATCAGTTCATGATTTGTCACGTGATCTGTGCATGACCAGGCAGGTGATCAGTGTATGATCAGCCATGTGAACAGTGCATGATAGCCACGTGATCAGTGAACGACCAGCCACGTGATCACTGCATGCACAGTCAGGTGGTCAGTTCCTGATCAGCCACCTGATCAGTGCGTGCACAGTCCCCTGATCAGCGCCTGTCAGTCACTGATCACTACCTGATAAACACGTGATCAGTGCCCGAACAGCCACATCATCAGTGCATTCGCAGTCACGTCATCAGTGCATGATAGCCACGTGATCAGTGCATGCACAGTCCCATGATCAGCGCCTGTCAGTCACTGATCATTGCCTGATAAACACGTGATCAGTGCATGATGAGCCATGTGATCAATGCCTGATCAGCCACGTCATCAGTGCATGCGCAGTCACGTCATCAGTGCATGATAGCCACGTGATCAGTGCATGCTCAGTCACGTGATCTGTACTTGATCAGTCACGTGATCAGTGCCGGCAGAGTCACGTGATCAGGGTCTGCTGAGCTGCGTGATTCCTGCCGGCTCATCTGCATGACAACTGCCAGCTGAGCTGCGTGATTCCTGTCGGCTCATCTGCATGACAATTGCCAGCTGAGCTGCGTGATTCCTGTCGGCTCATCTGCTTGACAATTGCCAGCTGAGCTGCGTGATTCCTGCCTGGTCACGTGCTTGATTATTGCCAGTTGAGCAGCATGATTCGTCACTGCTGAGCTCCATGCTTATTGCCTGCTGATTGCGTGGTTCGTGTCTGCTCAGCTCTTTGAGTATTGCCTCCTGAGGTCCCTGTTCGGTCGCCACCTGCCGGGGACCAGCCCCAACTGATCCAGGGTATTCGAAGGAGAGATGGCCTAGGTGACTATTTATATGCTAATCAGAGATGTCAAGAATGATAGTATGAGGAGAGCTCAGTAGGAAAATTCGGTGGAGAAAAGAGACTGAGTAGCTTGGTTTACGCGGAAGACCAATCAAACTTCAAGACAAGAAGTTTGCACCACTTACGTAGGCCGCAGGTGCCCTCTCGAATAGCGAAAGGTGCCTCACCCTAGACACCTTCTCGAGTGGGTCTTAGCAGCCCAGGCATAATTAGTAAGCGTGGTGGGTTCCGCGCTCCAGATGGAGACTCAGCTGGAAGTTAAAGGGAAGAATGACAAGGAATTTTATGAATTGGAGCTGTAAGTTAACTCTTTGACAGAGAGAGCGAGATGGTGGTGGGGGACAGCCCCCAGTGAAATCAGAGGTGAGAGCACAAAGCAATACAGTAGGCAGACTCCGGTTTTTTTGGGGAGGAGATGCTCGAGAATATCCGGGTGGACTCCTGAGGCTCGATCCCGCATTTGCGTATGCCGAGCCTCCTTCCTCATGACCTTTGTCCAGAGTGGAATGCCTCCCCGGCTCTCGGCACATGATCAGTGCATGCTCAGTCACGATATCAGTGCCTGCTCAGCCATGTGATCACTTACGGCACAGTCACGTGATCAGCGCCTCTCAGTCACGTGATCACCGGATGATAAACACGTGATCAGTGAACGACCAGCCACGTGATCACTGCATGCGCAGTCAGGTGGTCAGTTCCTGATCAGCCACCTGATCAGTGCGTGCACAGTCCCCTGATCAGCGCCTGTCAGTCACTGATCACTGCCTGATAAACACGTGATCAGTGCCCGAACAGCCACGTCATCAGTGCATGCACAGTCACGTGATCAGTGCATGATAGCCACGTGATCAGTGCGTGCACAGTCCCATGATCAGCCCCTGTCAGTCACTGATCATTGCCTGATAAACACGTGATCAGTGCATGATGAGCCATGTGATCAGTGCCCGATCAGCCACGTCATCAGTGAATGCGCAGTCACGTCATAGTGCATGATAGCCACGTGATCAGTGCATGCTCAGTCACGTGATCTGGACTTGATCAGCCACGTGATCAGTGCCTGCAGATCACGTGATCAGGGTCTGCTGAGCTGCGTGGTTCCTGCCGGCTCATCTGCGTGACAATTGCCAGCTGAGCTGCGTGATTCCTGCCTGGTCACGTGCTTGATTATTGCCAGCTGAGCAGCATGATTCGTCACTGCTGAGCTCCATGCTTATTGCCTGCTGATTGCGTGGTTCGTGTCTGCTCAGCTCTTTGAGTATTGCTTCCTGAGGTCCCTGTTCGGTCGCCACCTGCCGGGGACCAGCCCCAACTGATCCAGGGTATTCGAAGGAGAGATGGCCTAGGCGACTCTTTATATGCTAATCGGAGATGTCAAGAATAATAGTATGAGGAGAGCTCAGTAGGAAAATTCGGTGGAGAAAAGAGACTGAAAAGCTTGGTTTACGCGGAAGACCAATCAAACTTCAAGACAAAAAGTTTGCACCACTTACGTAGGCCAGAGGTGACCTCTCGAATAGCGAAAGGTGCCTCACCCTAGACACCTTCTCGAGTGGGTCTTAGCAGCCCAGGCATAATTAGTAAGCGTGGTGGGTTCCGCGCTCCAGATGGAGACTCAGCTGGAAGTTAAAGGGAAGAATGACAAGGAATTTTATGAATTGGAGCTGTAAGTTAACTCTTTGACAGAGAGAGCGAGATGGTGGTGGGGGACAGCCCCCAGTGAAATCAGAGGTGAGAGCACAAAGCAATACAGTAGGCAGACTCCGGTTTTTTTGGGGAGGAGATGCTCGAGAATATCCGGGTGGACTCCTGAGGCTCGATCCCGCATTTGCGTATGCCGAGCCTCCTTCCTCATGACCTTTGTCCAGAGTGGAATGCCTCCCCGGCTCCCGGCACATGATCAGTGCATGCTCAGTCACGATATCAGTGCCTGCTCAGCCACGTGATCACTGACGGCACAGTCACGTGATCAGCGCCTCTCAGTCACGTGATCACCGGATGATAAACACGTGATCAGTGAACGACCAGCCACGTGATCACTGCATGCACAGTCAGGTGGTCAGTTCCTGATCAGCCACCTGATCAGTGCGTGCACAGTCCCCTGATCAGCGCCTGTCAGTCACTGATCACTGCCTGATAAACACGTGATCAGTGCCCGAACAGCAACGTCATCAGTGCATGCACAGTCACGTGATCAGTGCATGATAGCCACGTGATCAGTGCGTGCACAGTCCCATGATCAGCCCCTGTCAGTCACTGATCATTGCCTGATAAACACGTGATCAGTGCATGATGAGCCATGTGATCAGTGCCCGATCAGCCACGTCATCAGTGAATGCGCAGTCACGTCATAGTGCATGATAGCCACGTGATCAGTGCATGCTCAGTCACGTGATCTGGACTTGATCAGCCACGTGATCAGTGCCTGCAGATCACGTGATCAGGGCCTGCTGAGCTGCGTGATTCCTGCCGGCTCATCTGCGTGACAATTGCCAGCTGAGCTGCGTGATTCCTGCCTGGTCACGTGCTTGATTATTGCCAGCTGAGCAGCATGATTCGTCACTGCTGAGCTCCATGCTTATTGCCTGCTGATTGCGTGGTTCGTGTCTGCTCAGCTCTTTGAGTATTGCTTCCTGAGGTCCCTGTTCGGTCGCCACCTGCCGGGGACCAGCCCCAACTGATCCAGGGTATTCGAAGGAGAGATGGCCTAGGCGACTCTTTATATGCTAATCGGAGATGTCAAGAATAATAGTATGAGGAGAGCTCAGTAGGAAAATTCGGTGGAGAAAAGAGACTGAAAAGCTTGGTTTACGCGGAAGACCAATCAAACTTCAAGACAAAAAGTTTGCACCACTTACGTAGGCCAGAGGTGACCTCTCGAATAGCGAAAGGTGCCTCACCCTAGACACCTTCTCGAGTGGGTCTTAGCAGCCCAGGCATAATTAGTAAGCGTGGTGGTTTCCGCGCTCCAGATGGAGACTCAGCTGGAAGTTAAAGGGAAGAATGACAAGGAACTTTATGAATTGGAGCTGTAAGTTAACTCTTTGACAGAGAGAGCGAGATGGTGGTGGGGGACAGCCCCAGTGAAATCAGAGGTGAGAGCACAAAGCAATACAGTAGGCAGACTCCGGTTTTTTTGGGGGGGAGATGCTCGAGAATATCCGGGTGGACTCCTGAGGCTCGATCCCGCATTTGCGTATGCCGAGCCTCCTTCCTCATGACCTTTGTCCAGAGTGGAATGCCTCCCGGCTCCCGGCACATGATCAGTGCATGCTCAGTCACGATATCAGTGCCTGCTCAGCCACGTGATCACTGACGGCACAGTCACGTGATCAGTGCCTCTCAGTCACGTGATCACCGGATGATAAACACGTGATCAGTAAAAGACCAGCCACGTGATCACTGCATGCGCAGTCAGGTGGTCAGTTCCTGATCAGCCACCTGATCACTGTGTGCACAGTCCCCTGATCAGCGCCTGTCCGTCACTGATCACTGCCTGATAAACACGTGATCAGTGCCCGAACAGCCACGTCATCAGTGCATGCGCAGTCACGTAATCAGTGCATGATAGCCACGTGATCAGTGCGTGCACAGTCCCATGATCAGCGCCTGTCAGTCACTGATCATTGCCTGATAAACACGTGATCAGTGCATGATGAGCCATGTGATCAGTGCCCGATCAGCCACGTCATCAGTGCATGATAGCCACGTGATCAGTGCATGCTCAGTCACGTGATCTGGACTTGATCAGCCACGTGATCAGTGCCTGCAGATCACGTGATCAGGGCCTGCTGAGCTGCGTTATTCCTGCCGGCTCATCTGCGTGACAATTGCCAGCTGAGCTGCGTGATTCCTGCCTGGTCACGTGCTTGATTATTGCCAGCTGAGCAGCATGATTCGTCACTGCTGAGCTCCATGCTTATTGCCTGCTGATTGCGTGGTTCGTGTCTGCTCAGCTCTTTGAGTATTGCTTCCTGAGGTCCCTGTTCGGTCGCCACCTGCCGGGGACCAGCCCCAACTGATCCAGGGTATTCGAAGAAGAGATGGCCTAGGCGACTCTTTATATGCTAATCGGAGATGTCAAGAATAATAGTATGAGGAGAGCTCAGTAGGAAAATTCGGTGGAGAAAAGAGACTGAGTAGCTTGGTTTACGCGGAAGACCAATCAAACTTCAAGACAAGAAGTTTGCACCACGTACGTAGGCCGCAGGTGCCCTCTCGAATAGCGAAAGGTCCCTCACACTAGACACCTTCTCGAGTGGGTCTTAGCAGCCCAGGCATAATTAGTAAGCGTGTTGGGTTCTGCGCTCCAGATGGAGACTCAGCTGGAAGTTAAAGGGAAGAATGACAAGGAACTTTATGAATTGGAGCTGTAAGTTAACTCTTTGACAGAGAGAGCGAGATGGTGGTGGGGGACAGCGCCCAGTGAAATCAGAGGTGAGAGCACAAAGCAATACAGTAGGCAGACTCCGGTTTTTTTGGGGGGGAGATGCTCCAGAACATCCGGGTGGACTCCTGAGGCTCGATCCCGCATTTGCGTATGCCGAGCCTCCTTCCTCATGACCTTTGTCCAGAGTGGAATGCCTCCCCGGCTCCCGGCACATGATCAGTGCATGCTCAGTCACGATATCAGTGCCTGCTCAGCCACGTGATCACTGACGGCACAGTCACGTGATCAGCGCCTCTCAGGCACGTGATCACCGGATGATAAACACGTGATCAGTGAACGACCAGCCACGTGATCACTGCATGCGCGGTCAGGTGGTCAGTTCCTGATCAGCCACCTGATCAGTGCGTGCACAGTCCCCTGATCAGCGACTGTCAGTCACTGATCACTGCCTGATAAACCCGTGATCAGTGCCCGAACAGCCATGTCATCAGTGCATGCGCAGTCACGTGATCAGTGCATGATAGCCACGTGAACAGTGCGTGCACAGTCCCATGATCAGCGCCTGTCAGTCACTGATCGTTGCCTGATAAACACGTGATCAGTGCATGAGAGCCACGTGATCAGTGCATGATCAGTCACGTGATAGTTGTGTGATCAGCCACGTGAACAGTGCATGCTCAGTCACGTGATTAGGGCCTGCTGAGCTGCGTGATTTCTGTCTGCTCATCTGCTTGACAATTGCCAGCTGAGCTGCACGATTCCTGCCTGTCATCTCCTTGACAATTGCCACCTGTGCTGCGCAATTCCTGCCTGCTCATCTACTTGATTATTGCCAGCTGAGCAGCATGATTTCTCAGAGCTTAGTTCCATGATTATTGCCTGGTGACTGATTCCTGCCTGCTCAGCTCTTTGTTCATTGCCTCCAGAGGCACATGATCAGTGTATGACACCAAACATGATCAGCACATGACCAGTCACATGATCAATGCATGATAAGCCAGGTGATCAGTGCATGATTAATTACGTGATCACTGCATGATCAGTCATGTGACCAGTACATGGTAGCTGCGTGATCATTGCATGATCAGCCACGTGATCAGTGCATGATCTGTCACATTATTCGTGTATGATCATCCACATGATCAGTGCATGGGCAGTCATGTGATCAGTGCATGATTAGTCGTGATCAGTGCATTTTCAGTCTCGCGGTCAGTGCATGATAGCCACGTGATCAGTGCATGATCAGTCACCTGATGGGTGTATGATCATTCACGTGACCGGTACATGGTAGCTATATGATCAATGTATGTCCAGCAATGTGATAAGTGCATGATAGCCACGTGATCAGTGCATGATCAGTCACGTGATCAGTGCATGATCAGCCACATTATCAGTCCATGATCAATTACGTCATCATTGCATGATCAGTCACGTGAACAGTACATGGTAGCTGCGTGATCAGTGTATGACCAGCCAAGTGATCAGTGCATGATAGCCACGTGATCAGTGCATGATCAGTCACGTGATCTGAGCATGATCAGTCACGTGACCAGTACATGGTAGCTGAGTGATCATTGCATGATCAGCGAAGTTAGCAGTGCATGATAGCCACGTGATCATTGCATGATCAGTCACGTGATCAGTGCATGATTATTCACGTGTTCAGTGCATGGTCAGACACGTGAACAGTGTATGATCAGCCACATGATCAGTGCATGATATCCAAGTGATCAGTGCATGATCAATCACGTGATCAGTGTATGATCAGCCACGTGAACAGTGCATGATAGCCACGTGATCAGTGCATGATCAGCCACGTGATCAGTGCATGATAGCCACGTGATCAGTCCATGCTCAGTCACGGTATCAGTGCATGATCAGCCACGTGATCAGTGCATGATAGCCACGTGATCATTGCATGATAGCCACGTGATCAGTCCATGATCAGCCAGGTGATCAGTGAATGATTGCTACGTGATCAGTTCATGATTAGTCAGCTGATCTGTGCATGACCAGGCAGGTGACCAGTGTATGATCAGCCACGTGAACAGTGCATGATAGCCACGTGATCAGTGCATGCTCAGTCACGTGATCTGGACTTGATCAGCCACGTGATCAGTGCCTGCAGAGTCACGTGATCAGGGCCTGCTGAGCTGCGTGATTCCTGCCGGCTCATCTGCATGACAATTGCCAGCTGAGCTGCGTGATTCCTCTCGGCTCATCTGCTTGACAATTGCCAGCTGAGCTGCGTGATTCCTGCCTGGTCACGTGCTTGATTATTGCCAGTTGAGCAGCATGATTCGTCACTGCTGAGCTCCATGCTTATTGCCTGCTGATTGCGTGGTTCGTGTCTGCTCAGCTCTTTGAGTATTGCCTCCTGAGGTCCCTGTTCGGTCGCCACCTGCCGGGGACCAGCCCCAACTGATCCAGGGTATTCGAAGGAGAGAGGGCCTAGGCGACTATTTATATGCTAATCAGAGATGTCAAGAATAATAGTATGAGGAGAGCTCAGTAGGAAAATTCGGTGGAGAAAAGAGACTGAGCAGCTTGGTTTATGGGGAAGACCAATCAAACTTCAAGACAAGAAGTTTGCACCACTTACGTAGGCCGCA
Organism: Bos javanicus; assembly: GCF_032452875.1. Classification (NCBI taxonomy): domain Eukaryota; kingdom Metazoa; phylum Chordata; class Mammalia; order Artiodactyla; family Bovidae; genus Bos; species Bos javanicus. The sequence goes on along the minus strand of NW_026893608.1, from coordinate 302,723 downwards.
GGCGCCCTCTCGAATAGCGAAAGGTGCCTCACCCTAGACACCTTCTCGAGTGGGTCTTAGCAGCCCAGGCATAATTAGTAAGCGTGGTGGGTTCCGCGCTCCAGATGGAGACTCAGCTGGAAGTTAAAGGGAAGAATGACAAGGAACTTTATGAATTGGAGCTGTAAGTTAACTCTTTGACAGAGAGAGCGAGATGGTGGTGGGGGACAGACCCCAGTGAAATCAGAGGTGAGAGCACTAAGCAATACAGTAGGCAGACTCTGGTTTTTTGGGGGGGAGATGCTCGAGAATATCCGGGTGGATTCCTGAGGCTCGATCCCGCATTTGCGTATGCTGAGCCTACTTCCTCATGACCTTTGTCCAGAGCGGAATGCCTCCCCGGCTCCCGGCACATGATCAGTGCATGCTCAGTCACGATATCAGTGCCTGCTCAGCCACGTGATCACTGACGGCACAGTCACGTGATCAGCGCCTCTCAGTCACGTGATCACCGGATGATAAACACGTGATCAGTGAACGACCAGCCACGTGATCACTGCATGCACAGTCAGGTGGTCAGTTCCTGATCAGCCACCTGATCAGTGCGTGCACAGTCCCCTGATCAGCGCCTGTCAGTCACTGATCACTACCTGATAAACACGTGATCAGTGCCCGAACAGCCACGTCATCAGTGCATGCGCAGTCACGTCATCAGTGCATGATAGCCACGTGATCAGTGCATGCACAGTCCCATGATCAGCGCCTGTCAGTCACTGATCATTGCCTGATAAACACGTGATCAGTGCATGATGAGCCATGTGATCAGTGCCCGATCAGCCACGTCATCAGTGCATGCGCAGTCACGTCATCAGTGCATGATAGCCACGTGATCAGTGCATGCTCAGTCACGTGATCTGTACTTGATCAGCCACGTGATCAGTGCCGGCAGAGTCACGTGATCAGGGTCTGCTGAGCTGCGTGATTCCTGCCGGCTCATCTGCATGACAATTGCCAGCTGAGCTGCGTGATTCCTGTCGACTCATCTGCATGACAATTGCCATCTGAGCTGCGTGATTCCTGTCGGCTCATCTGCTTGACAATTTCCAGCTGAGCTGCGTGATTCCTGCCTGGTCACGTGCTTGATTATTGCCAGTTGAGCAGCATGATTCGTCACTGCTGAGCTCCATGCTTATTGCCTGCTGATTGCGTGGTTCGTGTCTGCTCAGCTCTTTGAGTATTGCCTCCTGAGGTCCCTGTTCGGTCTCCACCTGCCGGGGACCAGCCCCAATTGATCCAGGGTATTCGAAGGAGAGATGGCCTAGGCGACTCTTTATATGCTAATCAGAGATGTCAAGAATAATAGTATGAGGAGAGCTCAGTAGGAAAATTCGGTGGAGAAAAGAGACTGAGTAGCTTGGTTTAAGCGGAAGACCAATCAAACTTCAAGACAAGAAGTTTGTACCACTTACGTAGGCCGCAGGCGCCCTCTCGAATAGCGAAAGGTGCCTCACCCTAGACACCTTCTCGAGTGGGTCTTAGCAGCCCAGGCATAATTAGTAAGCGTGGTGGGTTCCGCGCTCCAGATGGAGACTCAGCTGGAAGTTAAAGGGAAGAATGACAAGGAACTTTATGAATTGGAGCTGTAAGTTAACTCTTTGACAGAGAGAGCGAGATGGTGGTGGGGGACAGCCCCCAGTGAAATCAGAGGTGAGAGCACAAAGCAATACAGTAGGCAGACTCCGGTTTTTTTGGGGGGGAGATGCTCGAGAATATCCGGGTGGACTCCTGAGGCTCGATCCCGCATTTGCGTATGCCGAGCCTCCTTCCTCATGACCTTTGTCCAGAGTGGAATGCCTCCCCGGCTCCCGGCACATGATCAGTGCATGCTCAGTCACGATATCAGTGCCTGCTCAGCCACGTGATCACTGACGGCACAGTCACGTGATCAGCGCCTCTCAGGCACGTGATCACCGGATGATAAACACGTGATCAGTGAACGACCAGCCACGTGATCACTGCATGCGCGGTCAGGTGGTCAGTTCCTGATCAGCCACCTGATCAGTGCGTGCACAGTCCCCTGATCAGCGACTGTCAGTCACTGATCACTGCCTGATAAACCCGTGATCAGTGCCCGAACAGCCATGTCATCAGTGCATGCGCAGTCACGTGATCAGTGCATGATAGCCACGTGAACAGTGCGTGCACAGTCCCATGATCAGCGCCTGTCAGTCACTGATCGTTGCCTGATAAACACGTGATCAGTGCATGAGAGCCACGTGATCAGTGCATGATCAGTCACGTGATAGTTGTGTGATCAGCCACGTGAACAGTGCATGCTCAGTCACGTGATTAGGGCCTGCTGAGCTGCGTGATTTCTGTCTGCTCATCTGCTTGACAATTGCCAGCTGAGCTGCACGATTCCTGCCTGTCATCTCCTTGACAATTGCCACCTGTGCTGCGCAATTCCTGCCTGCTCATCTACTTGATTATTGCCAGCTGAGCAGCATGATTTCTCAGAGCTTAGTTCCATGATTATTGCCTGGTGACTGATTCCTGCCTGCTCAGCTCTTTGTTCATTGCCTCCAGAGGCACATGATCAGTGTATGACACCAAACATGATCAGCACATGACCAGTCACATGATCAATGCATGATAAGCCAGGTGATCAGTGCATGATTAATTACGTGATCACTGCATGATCAGTCATGTGACCAGTACATGGTAGCTGCGTGATCATTGCATGATCAGCCACGTGATCAGTGCATGATCTGTCACATGATTCGTGTATGATCATCCACATGATCAGTGCATGGGCAGTCATGTGATCAGTGCATGATTAGTCGTGATCAGTGCATTTTCAGTCTCGCGGTCAGTGCATGATAGCCACGTGATCAGTGCATGATCAGTCACCTGATGGGTGTATGATCATTCACGTGACCGGTACATGGTAGCTATATGATCAATGTATGTCCAGCAATGTGATAAGTGCATGATAGCCACGTGATCAGTGCATGATCAGCCACGTGATCAGTGCATGATCAGTCACGTGATCAGTGCATGATCAGCCACATTATCAGTCCATGATCAATTACGTCATCATTGCATGATCAGTCACGTGAACAGTACATGGTAGCTGCGTGATCAGTGTATGACCAGCCAAGTGATCAGTGCATGATAGCCACGTGATCAGTGCATGATCAGTCACGTGATCTGAGCATGATCAGTCACGTGACCAGTACATGGTAGCTGCGTGATCATTGCATGATCAGCGAAGTTAGCAGTGCATGATAGCCACGTGATCATTGCATGATCAGTCACGTGATCAGTGCATGATTATTCACGTGTTCAGTGCATGGTCAGACACGTGAACAGTGTATGATCAGCCACATGATCAGTGCATGATATCCAAGTGATCAGTGCATGATCAATCACGTGATCAGTGTATGATCAGCCACGTGAACAGTGCATGCTCAGTCACGTGATCAGGGCCTGCTGAGCTGCGTGATTACTGTCTGCTCATCTGCTTGACAATTTCCAGCTGAGCTGCACGATTCCTGCCTGTCATCTGCTTGACAATTGCCAGCTGTGCTGCGTAATTCGTGCCTGCTCAGCTGCTTGATTATTGCCAGCTGAGCAGCATGATTCCTCACACCTGAGTTCCATGATTATTGCCTGCTGACTGTTTGATTCGTGCCTACTCAGCTCTTTGTTTATTGCTTCCAGAGGCACATGATCAGTGTATGATAGCAAACATGATCAGCGCATGATCAGTCACATGATCAGCGCCATTAAGTCACGTGATAACTACATGATAGTCATGTGATCAGTCCATGCTCAGTCATGGTATCAGTGCATGATCAGCCACGTGATCAGTGCATGATCTGTCACATGATTAGTGTATGATCATCCACGTGATCAGTGCATGGGCAGTCATGTGATCAGTGCATGATATAGACGTGATCAGTGCATGATCAGTCACCTGATGGGTGTATGGTCATTCACGTGTCCTGTACATGGTAGCTACATGATCATTGCATGATCAGCCACATGAGTAATGCATGATAGCCACGTGATCACTGCATGATCAGTCACGTGATCAGTGCATGATCAGTCACATGGTCAGCACCATTAAGTCACGTGATCACTACATGATAGTCATGTGATCAGTCCATGCTCAGTCTCGGTATCAGTGCATGATCAGCCACGTGATCAGTGCATGATAGCCACGTGATCATTGCATGATAGCCACGTGATCAGTGCATGATCAGCCAGGTGATCAGTGAATGATTGCTACGTGATCAGTTCATGATTAGTCAGCTGATCTGTGCATGACCAGGCAGGTGACCAGTGTATGATCAGCCACGTGAACAGTGCATGATAGCCACGTGATCAGTGCATGCTCAGTCACGTGATCTGGACTTGATCAGCCACGTGATCAGTGCCTGCAGAGTCACGTGATCAGGGCCTGCTGAGCTGCGTGATTCCTGCCGGCTCATCTGCATGACAATTGCCAGCTGAGCTGCGTGATTCCTCTCGGCTCATCTGCTTGACAATTGCCAGCTGAGCTGCGTGATTCCTGCCTGGTCACGTGCTTGATTATTGCCAGTTGAGCAGCATGATTCGTCACTGCTGAGCTCCATGCTTATTGCCTGCTGATTGCGTGGTTCGTGTCTGCTCAGCTCTTTGAGTATTGCCTCCTGAGGTCCCTGTTCGGTCGCCACCTGCCGGGGACCAGCCCCAACTGATCCAGGGTATTCGAAGGAGAGAGGGCCTAGGCGACTATTTATATGCTAATCAGAGATGTCAAGAATAATAGTATGAGGAGAGCTCAGTAGGAAAATTCGGTGGAGAAAAGAGACTGAGCAGCTTGGTTTATGGGGAAGACCAATCAAACTTCAAGACAAGAAGTTTGCACCACTTACGTAGGCCGCAGGCGCCCTCTCGAATAGCGAAAGGTGCCTCACCCTAGACACCTTCTCGAGTGGGTCTTAGCAGCCCAGGCATAATTAGTAAGCGTGGTGGGTTCCGCGCTCCAGATGGAGACTCAGCTGGAAGTTAAAGGGAAGAATGACAAGGAACTTTATGAATTGGAGCTGTAAGTTAACTCTTTGACAGAGAGAGCGAGATGGTGGTGGGGGACAGACCCCAGTGAAATCAGAGGTGAGAGCACTAAGCAATACAGTAGGCAGACTCTGGTTTTTTGGGGGGGGAGATGCTCGAGAATATCCGGGTGGATTCCTGAGGCTCGATCCCGCATTTGCGTATGCTGAGCCTACTTCCTCATGACCTTTGTCCAGAGCGGAATGCCTCCCCGGCTCCCGGCACATGATCAGTGCATGCTCAGTCACGATATCAGTGCCTGCTCAGCCACGTGATCACTGACGGCACAGTCACGTGATCAGCGCCTCTCAGTCACGTGATCACCGGATGATAAACACGTGATCAGTGAACGACCAGCCACGTGATCACTGCATGCACAGTCAGGTGGTCAGTTCCTGATCAGCCACCTGATCAGTGCGTGCACAGTCCCCTGATCAGCGCCTGTCAGTCACTGATCACTACCTGATAAACACGTGATCAGTGCCCGAACAGCCACGTCATCAGTGCATGCGCAGTCACGTCATCAGTGCATGATAGCCACGTGATCAGTGCATGCACAGTCCCATGATCAGCGCCTGTCAGTCACTGATCATTGCCTGATAAACACGTGATCAGTGCATGATGAGCCATGTGATCAGTGCCCGATCAGCCACGTCATCAGTGCATGCGCAGTCACGTCATCAGTGCATGATAGCCACGTGATCAGTGCATGCTCAGTCACGTGATCTGTACTTGATCAGCCACGTGATCAGTGCCGGCAGAGTCACGTGATCAGGGTCTGCTGAGCTGCGTGATTCCTGCCGGCTCATCTGCATGACAATTGCCAGCTGAGCTGCGTGATTCCTGTCGACTCATCTGCATGACAATTGCCATCTGAGCTGCGTGATTCCTGTCGGCTCATCTGCTTGACAATTTCCAGCTGAGCTGCGTGATTCCTGCCTGGTCACGTGCTTGATTATTGCCAGTTGAGCAGCATGATTCGTCACTGCTGAGCTCCATGCTTATTGCCTGCTGATTGCGTGGTTCGTGTCTGCTCAGCTCTTTGAGTATTGCCTCCTGAGGTCCCTGTTCGGTCTCCACCTGCCGGGGACCAGCCCCAATTGATCCAGGGTATTCGAAGGAGAGATGGCCTAGGCGACTCTTTATATGCTAATCAGAGATGTCAAGAATAATAGTATGAGGAGAGCTCAGTAGGAAAATTCGGTGGAGAAAAGAGACTGAGTAGCTTGGTTTAAGCGGAAGACCAATCAAACTTCAAGACAAGAAGTTTGTACCACTTACGTAGGCCGCAGGCGCCCTCTCGAATAGCGAAAGGTGCCTCACCCTAGACACCTTCTCGAGTGGGTCTTAGCAGCCCAGGCATAATTAGTAAGCGTGGTGGGTTCCGCGCTCCAGATGGAGACTCAGCTGGAAGTTAAAGGGAAGAATGACAAGGAACTTTATGAATTGGAGCTGTAAGTTAACTCTTTGACAGAGAGAGCGAGATGGTGGTGGGGGACAGCCCCCAGTGAAATCAGAGGTGAGAGCACAAAGCAATACAGTAGGCAGACTCCGGTTTTTTTGGGGGGGAGATGCTCGAGAATATCCGGGTGGACTCCTGAGGCTCGATCCCGCATTTGCGTATGCCGAGCCTCCTTCCTCATGACCTTTGTCCAGAGTGGAATGCCTCCCCGGCTCCCGGCACATGATCAGTGCATGCTCAGTCACGATATCAGTGCCTGCTCAGCCACGTGATCACTGACGGCACAGTCACGTGATCAGCGCCTCTCAGGCACGTGATCACCGGATGATAAACACGTGATCAGTGAACGACCAGCCACGTGATCACTGCATGCGCGGTCAGGTGGTCAGTTCCTGATCAGCCACCTGATCAGTGCGTGCACAGTCCCCTGATCAGCGACTGTCAGTCACTGATCACTGCCTGATAAACCCGTGATCAGTGCCCGAACAGCCATGTCATCAGTGCATGCGCAGTCACGTGATCAGTGCATGATAGCCACGTGAACAGTGCGTGCACAGTCCCATGATCAGCGCCTGTCAGTCACTGATCGTTGCCTGATAAACACGTGATCAGTGCATGAGAGCCACGTGATCAGTGCATGATCAGTCACGTGATAGTTGTGTGATCAGCCACGTGAACAGTGCATGCTCAGTCACGTGATTAGGGCCTGCTGAGCTGCGTGATTTCTGTCTGCTCATCTGCTTGACAATTGCCAGCTGAGCTGCACGATTCCTGCCTGTCATCTCCTTGACAATTGCCACCTGTGCTGCGCAATTCCTGCCTGCTCATCTACTTGATTATTGCCAGCTGAGCAGCATGATTTCTCAGAGCTTAGTTCCATGATTATTGCCTGGTGACTGATTCCTGCCTGCTCAGCTCTTTGTTCATTGCCTCCAGAGGCACATGATCAGTGTATGACACCAAACATGATCAGCACATGACCAGTCACATGATCAATGCATGATAAGCCAGGTGATCAGTGCATGATTAATTACGTGATCACTGCATGATCAGTCATGTGACCAGTACATGGTAGCTGCGTGATCATTGCATGATCAGCCACGTGATCAGTGCATGATCTGTCACATGATTCGTGTATGATCATCCACATGATCAGTGCATGGGCAGTCATGTGATCAGTGCATGATTAGTCGTGATCAGTGCATTTTCAGTCTCGCGGTCAGTGCATGATAGCCACGTGATCAGTGCATGATCAGTCACCTGATGGGTGTATGATCATTCACGTGACCGGTACATGGTAGCTATATGATCAATGTATGTCCAGCAATGTGATAAGTGCATGATAGCCACGTGATCAGTGCATGATCAGCCACGTGATCAGTGCATGATCAGTCACGTGATCAGTGCATGATCAGCCACATTATCAGTCCATGATCAATTATGTCATCATTGCATGATCAGTCACGTGAACAGTACATGGTAGCTGCGTGATCAGTGTATGACCAGCCAAGTGATCAGTGCATGATAGCCACGTGATCAGTGCATGATCAGTCACGTGATCTGAGCATGATCAGTCACGTGACCAGTACATGGTAGCTGCGTGATCATTGCATGATCAGCGAAGTTAGCAGTGCATGATAGCCACGTGATCATTGCATGATCAGTCACGTGATCAGTGCATGATTATTCACGTGTTCAGTGCATGGTCAGACACGTGAACAGTGTATGATCAGCCACATGATCAGTGCATGATATCCAAGTGATCAGTGCATGATCAATCACGTGATCAGTGTATGATCAGCCACGTGAACAGTGCATGCTCAGTCACGTGATCAGGGCCTGCTGAGCTGCGTGATTACTGTCTGCTCATCTGCTTGACAATTTCCAGCTGAGCTGCACGATTCCTGCCTGTCATCTGCTTGACAATTGCCAGCTGTGCTGCGTAATTCGTGCCTGCTCAGCTGCTTGATTATTGCCAGCTGAGCAGCATGATTCCTCACACCTGAGTTCCATGATTATTGCCTGCTGACTGTTTGATTCGTGCCTACTCAGCTCTTTGTTTATTGCCTCCAGAGGCACATGATCAGTGTATGATAGCAAACATGATCAGCGCATGATCAGTCACATGATCAGCGCCATTAAGTCACGTGATAACTACATGATAGTCATGTGATCAGTCCATGCTCAGTCATGGTATCAGTGCATGATCAGCCACGTGATCAGTGCATGATCTGTCACATGATTAGTGTATGATCATCCACGTGATCAGTGCATGGGCAGTCATGTGATCAGTGCATGATATAGACGTGATCAGTACATGATCAGTCACCTGATGGGTGTATGGTCATTCACGTGTCCTGTACATGGTAGCTACATGATCATTGCATGATCAGCCACATGAGTAATGCATGATAGCCACGTGATCACTGCATGATCAGTCACGTGATCAGTGCATGATCAGTCACATGGTCAGCACCATTAAGTCACGTGATCACTACATGATAGTCATGTGATCAGTCCATGCTCAGTCTCGGTATCAGTGCATGATCAGCCACGTGATCAGTGCATGATAGCCACGTGATCATTGCATGATAGCCACGTGATCAGTGCATGATCAGCCAGGTGATCAGTGAATGATTGCTACGTGATCAGTTCATAATTAGTCAGCTGATCTGTGCATGACCAGGCAGGTGACCATTGTATGATCAGCCACGTGAACAGTGCATGATAGCCACGTGATCAGTGCATGCTCAGTCACGTGATCTGGACTTGATCAGCCACGTGATCAGTGCCTGCAGAGTCACGTGATCAGGGCCTGCTGAGCTGCGTGATTCCTGCCGGCTCATCTGCATGACAATTGCCAGCTGAGCTGCGTGATTCCTGTCGGCTCATCTGCTTGACAATTGCCAGCTGAGCTGCGTGATTCCTGCCTGGTCACGTGCTTGATTATTGCCAGTTGAGCAGCATGATTCGTCACTGCTGAGCTCCATGCTTATTGCCTGCTGATTGCGTGGTTCGTGTCTGCTCAGCTCTTTGAGTATTGCCTCCTGAGGTCCCTGTTCGGTCGCCACCTGCCGGGGACCAGCCCCAACTGATCCAGGGTATTCGAAGGAGAGAGGGCCTAGGCGACTATTTATATGCTAATCAGAGATGTCAAGAATAATAGTATGAGGAGAGCTCAGTAGGAAAATTCGGTGGAGAAAAGAGACTGAGCAGCTTGGTTTACGCGGAAGACCAATCAAACTTCAAGACAAGAAGTTTGCACCACTTACGTAGGCCGCAGGCGCCCTCTCGAATAGCGAAAGGTGCCTCACCCTAGACACCTTCTCGAGTGGGTCTTAGCAGCCCAGGCATAATTAGTAAGCGTGGTGGGTTCCGCGCTCCAGATGGAGACTCAGCTGGAAGTTAAAGGGAAGAATGACAAGGAACTTTATGAATTGGAGCTGTAAGTTAACTCTTTGACAGAGAGAGCGAGATGGTGGTGGGGGACAGACCCCAGTGAAATCAGAGGTGAGAGCACTAAGCAATACAGTAGGCAGACTCTGGTTTTTTGGGGGGGGAGATGCTCGAGAATATCCGGGTGGATTCCTGAGGCTCGATCCCGCATTTGCGTATGCTGAGCCTACTTCCTCATGACCTTTGTCCAGAGCGGAATGCCTCCCCGGCTCCCGGCACATGATCAGTGCATGCTCAGTCACGATATCAGTGCCTGCTCAGCCACGTGATCACTGACGGCACAGTCACGTGATCAGCGCCTCTCAGTCACGTGATCACCGGATGATAAACACGTGGTCAGTGAACGACCAGCCACGTGATCACTGCATGCGCGGTCAGGTGGTCAGTTCCTGATCAGCCACCTGATCAGTGCGTGCACAGTCCCGTGATCAGCGCCTGTCCGTCACTGATCACTGCCTGATAAACACGTGATCAGTGCCCGAACAGCCACGTCATCAGTGCATGCACAGTCACGTCATCAGTGCATGATAGCCAAGTGATCAGTGCATGCTCAGTCACGTGATCTGGACTTGATCAGCCACGTGATCAGTGCCTGCAGAGTCACGTGATCAGGGCCTGCTGAGCTGCGTGATTCCTGCCGGCTCATCTGCATGACAATTGCCATCTGAGCTGCGTGATTCCTGTCGGCCCATCTGCTTGACAATTGCCAGCTGAGCTGCGTGATTCCTGTCGGCTCATCTGCTTGACAATTGCCAGCTGAGCTGCGTGATTCCTGCCTGGTCACGTGCTTGATTTTTGCCAGTTGAGCAGCATGATTCGTCACTGCTGAGCTCCATGCTTATTGCCTGCTGATTGCGTGGTTCGTGTCTGCTCAGCTCTTTGAGTATTGCCTCCTGAGGTCCCTGTTCAGTCGCCACCTGCCGGGGACCAGCCCCAACTGATCCAGGGTATTCGAAGGAGAGATGGCCTAGGCGACTCTTTATATGCTAATCGGAGATGTCAAGAATAATAGTATGAGGAGAGCTCAGTAGGAAAATTCGGTGGAGAAAAGAGACTGAGTAGCTTGGTTTACGCGGAAGACCAATCAAACTTCAAGACAAGAAGTTTGCACCACTTACGTAGGCCGCAGGCGCCCTCTCGAATAGCGAAAGGTGCCTCACCCTAGACACCTTCTCGAGTGGGTCTTAGCAGCCCAGGCATAATTAGTAAGCGTGGTGGGTTCCGCGCTCCAGATGGAGACTCAGCTGGAAGTTAAAGGGAAGAATGACAAGGAACTTTATGAATTGGAGCTGTAAGTTAACTCTTTGACAGAGAGAGCGAGATGGTGGTGGGGGACAGACCCCAGTGAAATCAGAGGTGAGAGCACAAAGCAATACAGTAGGCAGACTCTGGTTTTTTTGGGGGGGAGATGCTCGAGAATATCCGGGTGGACTCCTGAGGCTCGATCCCGCATTTGCGTATGCCGAGCCTCCTTCCTCATGACCTTTGTCCAGAGTGGAATGCCTCCCCGGCTCCCGGCACATGATCAGTGCATGCTCAGTCACGATATCAGTGCCTGCTCAGCCACGTGATCACTGACGGCATAGTCACGTGATCAACGCCTCTCAGTCTCTTGATTACCGTATGATAAACACGTGATCAGTGAACGACCAGCCACGTGATCACTGCATGCGCGGTCAGGTGGTCAGTTCCTGATCAGCCACCTGATCAGTGCTTGCACAGTCCCGTGATCAGCGCCTGTCAGTCACAGATCACTGCCTGATAAACACGTGATCAGTGCCCGAACAGCCACGTCATCAGTGCATGCGCAGTCACGTCATCAGTGCATGATAGCCACGTGATCAGTGCGTGCACAGTCCCATGATCAGCGCCTGTCAGTCACTGATCATTGCCTGATAAACACGTGATCAGTGCATGATGAGCCATGTGATCAGTGCCCGATCAGCCACGTCATCAGTGCATGCGCAGTCACGTCATCAGTGCATGATAGCCACGTGATCAGTGCATGCTCAGTCACGTGATCTGGACTTGATCAGCCACGTGATCAGTGCCTGCAGAGTCACGTGATCAGGGCCTGCTGAGCTGCGTGATTCCTGCCGGCTCATCTGCATGACAATTGCCATCTGAGCTGCGTGATTCCTGTCGGCCCATCTGCTTGACAATTGCCAGCTGAGCTGCGTGATTCCTGTCGGCTCATCTGCTTGACAATTGCCAGCTGAGCTGCGTGATTCCTGCCTGGTCACGTGCTTGATTATTGCCAGTTGAGCAGCATGATTCGTCACTGCTGAGCTCCATGCTTATTGCCTGCTGATTGCGTGGTTCGTGTCTGCTCAGCTCTTTGAGTATTGCCTCCTGAGGTCCCTGTTCGGTCGCCACCTGCCGGGGACCAGCCCCAACTGATCCAGGGTATTCGAAGGAGAGATGGCCTAGGCGACTATTTATATGCTAATCAGAGATGTCAAGAATGATAGTATGAGGAGAGCTCAGTAGGAAAATTCGGTGGAGAAAAGAGACTGAGTAGCTTGGTTTACGCGGAAGACCAATCAAACTTCAAGACAAGAAGTTTGCACCACTTACGTAGGCCGCAGGCGCCCTCTCGAATAGCGAAAGGTGCCTCACCCTAGACACCTTCTCGAGTGGGTCTTAGCAGCCCAGGCATAATTAGTAAGCGTGGTGGGTTCCGCGCTCCAGATGGAGACTCAGCTGGAAGTTAAAGGGAAGAATGACAAGGAACTTTATGAATTGGAGCTGTAAGTTAACTCTTTGACAGAGAGAGCGAGATGGTGGTGGGGGACAGCCCCCAGTGAAATCAGAGGTGAGAGCACAAAGCAATACAGTAGGCAGACTTCGGTTTTTTTGGGGGGGAGATGCTCGAGAATATCCGGGTGGACTCCTGAGGCTCAATCCCGCATTTGCGTATGCCGAGCCTCCTTCCTCATGACCTTTGTCCAGAGTGGAATGCCTCCCCGGCTCCCGGCACATGATCAGTGCATGCTCAGTCACGATATCAGTGCCTGCTCAGCCACGTGATCACTGACGGCACAGTCACGTGATCAGCGCCTCTCAGTCACGTGATCACCGGATGATAAACACGTGATCAGTGAACGACCAGCCACGTGATCACTGCATGGACAGTCAGGTGGTCAGTTCCTGATCAGCCACCTGATCAGTGCGTGCACAGTCCCGTGATCAGCGCCTGTCAGTCACTGATCACTGCCTGATAAACACGTGATCAGTGCCCAAACAGCCACGTCATCAGTGCATGCGCAGTCACGTGATCAGTGCATGATAGCCACGTGATCAGTGCGTGCACAGTCCCATGATCAGCGCCTGTCAGTCACTGATCATTGCCTGATAAACACGTGATCAGTGCATGATGAGCCATCTGATCAGTGCCCGATCAGCCACGTCATCAGTGCATGCGCAGTCACGTCATCAGTGCATGATAGCCAAGTGATCAGTGCATGATCAGTCACATGATCACTGCATGATCAGTCACTTGTTCAGTGCATGATCAGCCACGTGATCAGTGCATGATAAATTACGTCTTCAGTGCATGATCACTCACGGGACCAGTACATGGTAGCTACATGATCATTGCATGTTCAGCCACGTGATCAGTGCATGATCAATTACGTGATCAGTGCATGATCAGTTACGTGAGCAGTGTATGATCAGCCATGTGATCAGTGCATGGTCAGACACGTGAACAGTGTATGATCAGCCACGTTATCAGTGCATGATATCCAAGTGATCAGTGCATGATCAATCACGTGATCAGTGTATGATCAGCCACGTGAACAGTGCATGCTCAGTCACGTGATCAGGGCCGGCTGAGCTGCGTGATTCCTGTCTGCTCATCTGCTTGGCAATTGCCAGCTGAGCTGCATGATTCCTGCCTGTCATCTGCTTGACAATTGCCAGCTGTGCTGTGTAATTCCTGCCTGCTCAGCTGCTTGATTATTGCCAGCTGAGCAGCATGATTCCTCACAGCTGAGTTCCATGATTTTTGCCTGCTGACTGTTTGATTCGTGCCTACTCAGCTCTTTGTTTATTGTCTCCAGAGGCACAGGATCAGTGTATGAAAGCAAACATGATCAGCGCATGATCAGTCACATGATCAGCGCCATTAAGTCACGTGATCACTACATGATAGTTATGTGAACAGTCCATGCTCAGTCAGGGTAGCAGTGCATGATCAGCCACGTGATTAGTGCATGATAGCCACGTGATCATTGCATGATAGCCACATGATGATGTGCATGATCAGCCAGGTGATCAGTACATGATAGCTAAGTAATCAGTTCATGATTAGTCACCTGATCTGTGCATGACCAGGCAGGTGATCAGTGTATGATCAGCCACGTTAACAATGCAATATAGCCACGTGATCAGTGCATGATCAGTCACCTGATGGGTGTATGATCATTCACGTGACCGGTACATGGTAGCTATATGATCAGTGTATGACCAGCCATGTGATAAGTGCATGATAGCCACGTGATCAGGGCATGATCAGCCACGTGATCAGAGCACGATCAGTCACGTGATCAGTGCATGATCAGCCAAATGATCAGTGCATGATCAATTACATCATCAGTGCATGATCAGTCACGTGACCAGTACATGGTAGCTGCGTGAACATTGCATGATCAGCCAAGTTAGCAGTGCATGATAGCCACGTGATCAGTGCATGATCAGTCACGTGATCAGTGCATGATTATTCACGTGTTCAGTGCATGATCAATTACGTGATCAGTGCATGATCAGTCACGTGACCAGTACATGGTAGCTACGTGATCATTGCATGATCAGCCACGTGATCAGTGCATGATAGCCACGTGATCAGTGCATGATAGCCACGTGATCAGTGCATGATCAGTCATGTGATACGTGTGTGATCAGCCACGTGATCAGTGCATGATAGCCACGTGATCAGTGCATGATCAGTCACGTGATACGTGTGTGATCAGCCACGTGATCAGTGCATGATGAGTCAGGTGATCAGTGGAGGATTAATTACGTGATTAGTGCATGATCAGTCACGTGACCAGTACATGGTTGCTACGTGAACATTGCATGATCAGCCACGTGAGCAGTGCACGATAGCCACGTGATCAGTGCATGATAGCCACGTGATCAGTGCATGATCAGTCAGGTGATCAGTACATGATCAGTCAACTGAACAGTGCATGCTCATTTACGTGATCTGAGAATGATCAGTCATGTAAACATTATATGGTAGCTACGTGAACATTGCATGACCAGCCAGGTGAGAAGTGCATGAGAGCCACGTGATGTGTGCATGATAAGTTACGTGAGCAGAGTATGATCAGCCACGTGATCAGTGCATGGGTGCCACGTGATCAGTACATGATCAGTCACGTGACAGGTGTGTGGTAAGCCACGTGAACAGTGCATGTTCAGCCACGTGATCAGTGCATAATATCCACGTGATCAGTGCATGATCAGTTACGTGAACAGTGTATCATCAGCCACGTGAGCAGTGCATGGTCAGACACGTGAACAGCCTATTATCAAACACGTGATCAGTGCATGATATCCACGTGATCAGTGCATGATGAGTCTCGTGAACAGTGCATGATCAGTCACGTGATCAGTGCATGATCAGTCACGTGATCAGTGCATGATCAGTCACGTGACCAGTACATGGTAGCTGCGTGAACATTGCATGATCAGCCAAGTTAGCAGTGCATGATAGCCACGTGATCAGTGCATGATCAGTCACGTGAGCAGTGTATGATCAGCCATGTGATCAGTGCATGGTCAGACACGTGAACAATGTATGATCAGCCACGTGATCAGTGCATGATATCCAAGTGATCAGTGCATGATCAATCACGTGATCAGTGTATGATCAGCCAGGTGAACAGTGCATGCTCAGTCACGTGATCAGGGCCTGCTGAGCTGCTTGATTCCTGTCTGCTCATCTGCTTGACAATTGCCAGCTGAGCTGCATGATTCCTGCCTGTCATCTGCTTGACAATTGCCAGCTGTGCTGTGTAATTCCTGCCTGCTCAGCTGCTTGATTATTGCCAGCTGAGCAGCATGATTCCTCACAGCTGAGTTCCATGATTTTTGCCTGCTGACTGTTTGATTCGTGCCTACTCAGCTCTTTGTTTATTTTCTCTAGAGGCACAGGATCAGTGTATGAAAGCAAACATGATCAGCGCATGATCAGTCACATGAGCAGCGCCATTAAGTCACGTGATCACTACATGATAGTTATGTGATCAGTCCATGCTCAGTCAGGGTAGCAGTGAATGATCAGCCACGTGATCAGTGCATGATAGCCACGTGATCATTGCATGATAGCCATATGATCATGTGCATGATCAGCCAGGTGATCAGTACATGATAGCTAAGTAATCAGTTCATGATTAGTCACCTGATCTGTGCATGACGAGGCAGGTGATCAGTGTATGATCAGCCACGTTAACAATGCAATATAGCCACGTGATCAGTGCATGATCAGTAACCTGATGGGTGTATGATCATTCACGTGACCAGTACATGGTAGCTATATGATCAGTGTATGACCAGCCATGTGATAAGTGCATGAGAGCCACGTGATCAGGGCATGATCAGCCACGTGAACAGTGCACGATCAGTCACGTGATCAGTGCATGATCAGCCACATGATCAGTGCATGATCAATTACGTCATCAGTGCATGATCAGTCCCGTGACCAGTACATGGTAGCTGGGTGAACATTGCATGATCAGCCAAGTTAGCAGTGCATGATAGCCACGTGATCAGTGCATGATCAGTCACGTGATCAGTGCATGATTATTCACGTGTTCAGTGCATGATCAATTACGTGATCAGTGTATGATCAGTCACGTGACCAGTACATGGTAGCTACGTAATCATTGCATGATCAGCCACGTGATCAGTGCATGATAGCCACGTGATCAGTGCATGATCAGTCATGTGATCAGTGCATGATCAGCCACGTGATTAGTGCATGATGACGCACGTGATCAGTATGACCAGCCAAGTGATCAGTGCATGATAGCAACGTGATCAGTGCATGATCAGTCACGTGATCAGTGCATGGTCAGTCACGTGACCAGTACATGGTAGCTACGTGATCAGTGCATGATAGCCACGTGATCAGTGCATGATAGCCACGTGATCAGTGCATGATCAGTCATGTGATCAGTGCATGATCAGCCACGTGATTAGTGCATGATAGCCACGTGATCAGTGCATGATCAGTCATGTGATCATTGCATGATCAGCCACGTGATCAGTGCATGATAGCCAGCTGATCAGTGCATGATAGCCACGTGATCAGTGCATGATCACTCATGTGATCAGTGCATGATCAGCCACGTGATTAGTGCATGATCAGTCATGTGATCAGTGCATGATCAGCCACGTGATTAGTGCATGATGACGCAGGTGATCAGTATGGCCAGCCAAGTGATCAGTGCATGATAGCCACGTGATCAGTGCATGATCAGTCACGTGATCATTGCATGATCAGCCACGTAATCTGTGCATGATAGCCACGTCATCAGTGCATGATAGCCACGTGATCAGTGCA
Source organism: Bos javanicus (assembly GCF_032452875.1). Lineage (NCBI taxonomy): Eukaryota > Metazoa > Chordata > Mammalia > Artiodactyla > Bovidae > Bos > Bos javanicus. The sequence continues at coordinate 285,153 of NW_026893608.1, read as the reverse complement.
TGATCAGCCACGTGATTAGTGCATGATGAGGCACGTGATCAGTATGACCTGTCAAGTGATCAGTGCATGATAGCCACGTGATCAGTGCATGATAGCCACGTGATCAGTGCATGATCAGTCATGTGATCAGTGCATAATCAGCCACGTGATTAGTGCATGATGAGGCACGTGATCAGTATGACCTGCCAAGAGATCAGTGCATGACAGCCACGTGATCAGTGCATGATCAGTCACGTGATCCTTGCATGATCAGCCACGTAATCTGTGCATGATAGCCACGTGATCAGTGCATGATAGCCCCGTGATCAGTGCATGATCTGTCACGTGATCAGTGCATGATCAGCCACGTGATTAGTGCATGATGAGGCACGTGATCAGTATGACCAGTCAAGTGATCAGTGCATGAAAGCCACGTGATCAGTGCATGATCAGTCACGTGATCAGTGCATGGTCAGTCACGTGAGCAGTACATGGTAGTTACGTGATCATTGCATGATCAGCCACATGAGTAGTGCATGATCAGCCACGTGATCAGTGCATAATCAGTCACGTGTTCAGTGCATGGTCAGTCACGTGATCAGTGCATGATCATCCACGTGATCAGTGCATGTGGAGTCATGTAGTCAGTGCATGATAGCCCGTGATCAGTGCATGATCAGTCCCGTGATCAGTGCATGATCAGCCACGTGATCAGTGCATGATAGCCACGTGATCAGTGCATGATCAGTCACGTGATCAGTGCATGATCAGCCACGTGATCAGTGCATGATAGCCACGTGATCAGTGCATGACAATTACGTGATCAGTGCATGATCAGTCACGTGATCAGTGCATGATAGCCACGTGATCAGTGCATGATCATTCACGTGATCAGTGTGTGATCAGCCACGTGATCAGTGCATGCTCAGTCACGTGATCAGGGCCTGCTGAGCTGCGTGATTACTGTCTGCTCATCTGCTTGACAATTGCAGCTGAGCTGCACGATTCCTGTCTGTCATCTCCTTGACAATTGCCACCTGTGCTGCGTAATTCCTGCCTGCTCATCTACTTGATTATTGCCAGCTGAGCAGCATGATTTCTCAGAGCTGAGTTCCATGATTATAGCCTGCTGACTGATTCCTGCCTACTCAGCTCTTTGTTCATTGCCTCCAGATGCACATGATCAGTGTATGACACCAAACATGATCAGCACATGATCAGTCACATGATCAGTGCATGATCAGCCACGTGATCAGTGCATGATCAGCCACGTGATCAGTGCATGATCAGTTACGTGAGCAGTGCATGATCAGCCACGTGATCAGTGCATGGTCAGACACGTGAACAGTGTATGATCAGCCACGTGATCAGTGCATGATATCCAAGTGATCAGTGCATGATCAATCACGTGATCAGTGTATGATCAGCCACGTGAACAGTGCATGCTCAGTCACGTGATCAGGGCCTGCTGAGCTGCGTGATTACTGTCTGCTCATCTGCTTGACAATTGCCAGCTGAGCTGCACGATTCCTGCCTGTCATCTGCTTGACAATTGCCAGCTGTGCTGCGTAATTCCTGCCTGCTCAGCTGCTTGATTATTGCCAGCTGAGCAGCATGATTCCTCACAGCTGAGTTCCATGATTATTGCCTGCTGACTGTTTGATTCGTGCCTACTCAGCTCTTTGTTTATTGCCTCCAGAGGCACATGATCAGTGTATGATAGCAAACATGATCAGTGCATGATCAGAGCCATTAAGTCACGTGATCACTACATGATAGTCATGTGATCAGTCCATGCTCAGTCACGGTATCAGTGCATGATCAGCCACGTGATCAGTGCATGATCTGTCACGTGATTAGTGTATGATCATCCACGTGATCAGTGCATGGGCAGTCATGTGATCAGTGCATGATCAGACGTGATCAGTGCATGATCAGTCACGTGATCAGTGCATGATAGCCACGTGATCAGTGCATGATCAGTCACCTGATGGGTGTATGATCATTCACGTGACCAGTACATGGTAGCTACATGATCAGTGCATGATCAGCCACGTGATCAGTGCATGATAGCCACGTGATCAGTGCATGATCAGCCACGTGATCAGTGCATGATCAGTCACGTGATCAGTGCATGATCAGTCACGTGATCAGTGCATGATAGCTGCGTGATCAGTGCATGATCAGCCACGTGATCAGTGCATGATAGCCACGTGATCAGTGCATGATCAGTCACGTGATCAGTGCATGATCAGTCACGTGATCAGTGCATGATCAGCCACGTGATCAGTGCATGATCAATTACGTGATCAGTGCATGATCAGTCACGTGATCAGTACATGGTAGCTGTGTGATCATTGCATGATCAGCCGAGTGATCAGTGCATGATAGCCACGTGATCAGTGCATGATCAGTCACGTGATCAGTGCATGATCAGTCACGTGATCAGTGCATGATCAATTACGTGATCAGTGCATGATCAGTCACGTGATCAGTACATGGTAGCTACGTGATCATTGCATGATCAGCCACGTGATCAGTGCATGATAGCCACGTGATCAGTGCATGATCAGCCACGTGATCAGTGCATGATCAGTCACGTGATCAGTGTGTGATCAGCCACGTGATCAGTGCATGATATCCACGTGATCAGTGCATGATCAGTCACGTGATCAGTGCATGATCAGCCACGTGATCAGTGCATGATCAGTACGTGATCAGTGCATGATCAGTCACGTGATCAGTGCATGGTAGCTACGTGATCAGTGCATGATCAGCCACGTGATCAGTGCATGATAGCCACGTGATCAGTGCATGATCAGTCACGTGATCAGTGCATGATCAGTCACGTGATCAGTGCATGATAGCCACGTGATCAGTGCATGATCAGTTACGTGAGCAGTGTATGATCAGCCACGTGATCAGTGCATGGTCAGACACGTGAACAGTGTATGATCAGCCACGTGATCAGTGCATGATATCCAAGTGATCAGTGCATGATCATCACGTGATCAGTGTATGATCAGCCACGTGAACAGTGCATGCTCAGTCACGTGATCAGGGCCTGCTGAGCTGCGTGATTACTGTCTGCTCATCTGCTTGACAATTGCCAGCTGAGCTGCACGATTCCTGCCTGTCATCTGCTTGACAATTGCCAGCTGTGCTGCGTAATTCCTGCCTGCTCAGCTGCTTGATTATTGCCAGCTGAGCAGCATGATTCCTCACAGCTGAGTTCCATGATTATTGCCTGCTGACTGTTTGATTCGTGCCTACTCAGCTCTTTGTTTATTGCCTCCAGAGGCACATGATCAGTGTATGATAGCAAACATGATCAGCGCATGATCAGTCACATGATCAGTGCCATTAAGTCACGTGATCACTACATGATAGTCATGTGATCAGTCCATGCTCAGTCACGGTATCAGTGCATGATCAGCCACGTGATCAGTGCATGATCAGCCACGTGATCAGTTCATGATAGCCATGTGATCAGTGCATGATCAGTCACGTGATCAGTGCATGATCAGTCACGTGATCAGTGCATGATCAGCCACGTGATCAGTGCATGATCAGTCACCTGATGGGTGTATGATCAGTCACGTGACCAGTACATGGTAGCTACATGATCATTGCATGATCAGCCACGTGAGTAGTGCATGATAGCCACGTGATCAGTGCATGATCAGTCACGTGATCAGTGCATGATCAGTCATGATCAGTGCATGATCAGGCACGTGATCAGTGCATGATCAGCCACGTGATCAGTGCATGATAGCCACGTGATCAGTGCATGATCAGTCACGTGATCAGTGCATGATCAGTCAGTGATCAGTGCATGATCAGCCACGTGATCAGTGCATGATCAGCCACGTGATCAGTGCATGATCATTACGTGATCAGTGCATGATCAGTCACGTGATCAGTGCATGGTAGCTACGTGATCAGTGCATGATCAGCCACGTGATCAGTGCATGATAGCCACGTGATCAGTGCATGATCAGTCACGTGATCAGTGCATGATCAGTCACGTGATCAGTGCATGAAGTCACGTGATCAGTGCATGATCAATTACGTGATCAGTGCATGATCAGTCACGTGATCAGTACATGATAGCTACGTGATCAGTGCATGATCAGCCACGTGATCAGTGCATGATAGCCACGTGATCAGTGCATGATCAGTCACATGATCAGTGCATGATCATCCACGTGATCAGTGCATGATCAGCCATGTGATCAGTGCATGATATAGACGTGATCAGTGCATGATCAGTCACGTGATCAGTGCATGATCAGCCACGTGATCAGTGCATGATAGCCACGTGATCAGTGCATGATAGCCAGTGATCAGTGCATGATCAGTCACGTGATCAGTGCATGATCAGCCACGTGATCAGTGCATGATAGCCACGTGATCAGTGCATGATCAGTCACGTGATCAGTGCATGATCAGTCACGTGATCAGTGCATGATCAGCCACGTGATCAGTGCATGATCAATCACGTGATCAGTGCATGATCAGTCACGTGATCAGTGCATGATCAGTCACGTGATCAGTGCATGATCAGTCACGTGATCAGTGCATGATCAGCCACGTGATCAGTGCATGATAGCCACGTGATCAGTGCATGATCAGTCACGTGATCAGTGCATGATCAGTCACGTGATCAGTGCATGATCAGCCACGTGATCAGTGCATGATCAGCCAATGATCAGTGCATGATCAGCCACGTGATCAGTGCATGATCAGCCACGTGATCAGTGCATGATCAGTCACGTGATCAGTGCATGATCAGTCACGTGAACAGTGCATGATCATTTACGTGATCAGTGCATGATCAGTCACGTGACCAGTATATGGTAGCTACGTGATCATTCCATGACAGCCACGTGAGCAGTGCATGATAGACACGTGATGTGTGCATGATGAGTTACGTGAGCAGAGTATGATCAGCCACGTGATCAGTGCATGAGTGCCACGTGATCAGTGCATGATATGTCACGTGACAGGTGTGTGATCAGCCACGTGAACAGTGCATGTTCAGCCACGTGATCAGTGCATGATAGCCACGTGATCAGTGCATGATCAGTTACGTGAGCAGTGTATGATCAGCCACGTGATCAGTGCATGGTCAGACACGTGAACAGTGTATGATCAGCCACGTGATCAGTGCATGATATCCAAGTGATCAGTGCATGATCAATCACGTGATCAGTGTATGATCAGCCACGTGAACAGTGCATGCTCAGTCACGTGATCAGGGCCTGCTGAGCTGCGTGATTACTGTCTGCTCATCTGCTTGACAATTGCCAGCTGAGCTGCACGATTCCTGCCTGTCATCTGCTTGACAATTGCCAGCTGTGCTGCGTAATTCCTGCCTGCTCAGCTGCTTGATTATTGCCAGCTGAGCAGCATGATTCCTCACAGCTGAGTTCCATGATTATTGCCTGCTGACTGTTTGATTCGTGCCTACTCAGCTCTTTGTTTATTGCCTCCAGAGGCACATGATCAGTGTATGATAGCAAACATGATCAGCGCATGATCAGTCACATGATCAGCGCCATTAAGTCACGTGATCACTACATGATAGTCATGTGATCAGTCCATGCTCAGTCACGGTATCAGTGCATGATCAGCCACGTGATCAGTGCATGATCTGTCACAAGATTAGTGTATGATCATCCACGTGATCAGTGCATGGGCAGTCATGTGATCAGTGCATGATATAGACGTGAACATTGCATGATCAGTCTCGTGATCAGTGCATGATAGCCACGTGATCAGTGCATGATCAGTCACCTGATGGGTGTATGATCATTCAAGTGACCTGTACATGGTAGCTACATGATCATTGCATGATCAGCCACGTGAGTAGTGCATGATAGCCACGTGATCAGTGCATGATCAGTCACGTGATCAGTGCATGATCAGTCATGTGACAGTACATGGTAGCTGCGTGATCATGCATGATCAGCCACGTGAGCAGTGCATGATAGCCACGTGATCAGTGCATGATCAGACACGTGATCAGTGCATGATCAGTCACGTGATCAGTGCATGATCAGCCACGTGATCAGTGCATGATCAGGCACGTGATCAGTGCATGATCAGCCACGTGATCAGTGCATGATAGCCACGTGATCAGTGCATGATCAGTCACGTGATCAGTGCATGATCAGTTACGTGATCAGTGCATGATCAGCCACGTGATCAGTGCATGATCAGCCACGTGATCAGTGCATGATCAATTACGTGATCAGTGCATGATCAGTCACGTGATCAGTGCATGGTAGCTACGTGATCAGTGCATGATCAGCCACGTGATCAGTGCATGATAGCCACGTGATCAGTGCATGATAGCCACGTGATCAGTGCATGATCAGTCATGTGATACGTGTGTGATCAGCCACGTGATCAGTGCATGATATCCACGTGATCAGTGCATGATAGCCACGTGATCAGTGCATGATAGCCACGTGATCAGTGCATGATCAGTCACGTGATCAGTGTGTGATCAGCCACGTGATCAGTGCATGATCAGTCACGTGATCAGTGCATGATCAATTACGTGATCAGTGCATGATCAGCCACGTGACCAGTGCATGGTTGCTACGTGATCAGTGCATGATCAGCCACGTGATCAGTGCATGATAGCCACGTGATCAGTGCATGATCAGCCACGTGATCAGTGCATGATCAGTCACGTGATCAGTGCATGATCAGTCACGTGATCAGTGCATGATCAGTCACTGATCAGTGCATGATCATTTACGTGATCAGTGCATGATCAGTCACGTGACCAGTATATGGTAGCTACGTGATCAGTGCATGATCAGCCACGTGATCAGTGCATGATAGCCACGTGATCAGTGCATGATCAGTCACGTGATCAGTGTATGATCAGCCACGTGATCAGTGCATGATGCCACGTGATCAGTGCATGATCAGTCACGTGATCAGTGCATGATCAGCCACGTGATCAGTGCATGATCAGTCACGTGATGTGTGCATCAGCCACGTGATCAGTGCATGATCAGCCACGTGATCAGTGCATGATAGCCACGTGATCAGTGCATGATCAGTCACGTGATCAGTGCATGATCAGTCACGTGATCAGTGCATGATCAGTCACGTGATCAGTGCATGATCAGTCACGTGATCAGTGCATGATAGCTACGTGATCAGTGCATGATCAGCCACGTGATCAGTGCATGATAGCCACGTGATCAGTGCATGATCAGCCACGTGATCAGTGCATGATCAGCCACGTGATCAGTGCATGATCAGCCACGTGATCAGTGCATGATCAATTACGTGATCAGTGCATGATCAGTCACGTGATCAGTACATGGTAGCTACGTGATCATTGCATGATCAGCCACGTGATCAGTGCATGATAGCCACGTGATCAGTGCATGATCAGTCACGTGATCAGTGCATGATCATCCACGTGATCAGTGCATGATGGTCACGTGATCAGTGCATGATATAGACGTGATCAGTGCATGATCAGTCACGTGATCAGTGCATGATCAGCCACGTGATCAGTGCATGATAGCCACGTGATCAGTGCATGATAGCCAGTGATCAGTGCATGATCAGTCACGTGATCAGTGCATGATCAGCCACGTGATCAGTGCATGATAGCCACGTGATCAGTGCATGATCAGTCACGTGATCAGTGCATGATCAGTCACGTGATCAGTGCATGATCAGCCACGTGATCAGTGCATGATCAGTCACGTGATCAGTGCATGATCAGTCACGTGATCAGTGCATGATCAGTCACGTGATCAGTGCATGATCAGCCACGTGATCAGTGCATGATAGCCACGTGATCAGTGCATGATCAGTCACGTGATCAGTGCATGATCAGTCACGTGATCAGTGCATGATCAGCCACGTGATCAGTGCATGATCAGCCACGTGATCAGTGCATGATCAGTTACGTGATCAGTGCATGATCAGCCACGTGATCAGTGCATGATCAGTCACGTGATCAGTGCATGATCAGCCACGTGATCAGTGCATGATCAGTCATGTGATCAGTGCATGATAGCCCGTGATCAGTGCATGATCAGTCACGTGATCAGTGCATGATCAGCCACGTGATCAGTGCATGATAGCCACGTGATCAGTGCATGATCAGTCACGTGATCAGTGCATGATCAGTCACGTGATCAGTGCATGATCAGCCACGTGATCAGTGCATGATCAGCCACGTGATCAGTGCATGATCAGTTACGTGATCAGTGCATGATCAGCCACGTGATCAGTGCATGATCAGTCACGTGATCAGTGCATGATCAGCCACGTGATCAGTGCATGATCAGTCATGTGATCAGTGCATGATAGCCCGTGATCAGTGCATGATCAGTCCCGTGATCAGTGCATGATCAGCCACGTGATCAGTGCATGATAGCCACGTGATCAGTGCATGATCAGCCACGTGATCAGTGCATGATAGCCACGTGATCAGTGCATGACAATCACGTGATCAGTGCATGATCAGTCACGTGATCAGTGCATGATAGCCACGTGATCAGTGCATGATCAGTCACGTGATCAGTGTATGATCAGCCACGTGATCAGTGCATGCTCAGTCACGTGATCAGGGCCTGCTGAGCTGCGTGATTACTGTCTGCTCATCTGCTTGACAATTGCCAGCTGAGCTGCATGATTCCTGCCTGTCATCTGCTTGACAATTGCCACCTGTGCTGCATAATTCCTGCCTGCTCATCTACTTGATTATTGCCAGCTGAGCAGCATGATTTCTCACAGCTGAGTTCCATGATTATAGCCTGCTGACTGATTCCTGCCTACTCAGCTCTTTGTTCATTGCCTCCAGAGGCACATGATCAGTGTATGACACCAAACATGATCAGTGCATGATCAGTCACATGATCAGTGCATGATAAGCCACGTGATCAGTGCATGATCAGTCACGTGATCAGTGCATGATCAGCACGTGATCAGTGCATGATAGCCACGTGATCAGTGCATGATCAGTCACGTGATCAGTGCATGATCAGTCACGTGATCAGTGCATGATCAGCCACGTGATCAGTGCATGATCAGTCACGTGATCAGTGCATGATCAGTCACGTGATCAGTGCATGAAGCCACGTGATCAGTGCATGATCAGCCACGTGATCAGTGCATGATCAGTTACGTGATCAGTGCATGATCAGTTACGTGAGCAGTGTATGATCAGCCACGTGATCAGTGCATGGTCAGACACGTGAACAGTGTATGATCAGCCACGTGATCAGTGCATGATATCCAAGTGATCAGTGCATGATCAATCACGTGATCAGTGTATGATCAGCCACGTGAACAGTGCATGCTCAGTCACGTGATCAGGGCCTGCTGAGCTGCGTGATTACTGTCTGCTCATCTGCTTGACAATTGCCAGCTGAGCTGCATGATTCCTGCCTGTCATCTGCTTGACAATTGCCAGCTGTGCTGCGTAATTCCTGCCTGCTCAGCTGCTTGATTATTGCCAGCTGAGCAGCATGATTCCTCACAGCTGAGTTCCATGATTATTGCCTGCTGACTTTTGATTCGTGCCTACTCAGCTCTTTGTTTATTGCCTCCAGAGGCACATGATCAGTGTATGATAGCAAACATGATCAGCGCATCATCAGTCACATGATCAGCGCCATTAAGTCACGTGATCACTACATGATAGTCATGTGATCAGTCCATGCTCAGTCACGGTATCAGTGCATGATCAGCCACGTGATCAGTGCATGATCTGTCACATGATCAGTGTATGATCATCCACGTGATCAGTGCATGGCAGTCATGTGATCAGTGCATGATAGCCACGTGATCAGTGCATGATCAGTCACCTGATGGGTGTATGATCAGTCACGTGACCTGTAAATGGTAGCTACATGATCATTGCATGATCAGCCACGTGAGTAGTGCATGATAGCCACGTGATCAGTGCATGATCAGTCACGTGATCAGTGCATGATCAGTCATGTGACAGTACATGGTAGCTGCGTGATCATGCATGATCAGCCACGTGATCAGTGCATGATAGCCACGTGATCAGTGCATGATCAGTCACGTGATCAGTGCATGATCAGTCACGTGATCAGTGCATGATCAGCCACGTGATCAGTGCATGATCAGGCACGTGATCAGTGCATGTCCAGCCACGTGATCAGTGCATGATAGCCACGTGATCAGTGCATGATCAGTCACGTGATCAGTGCATGATCAGTCACGTGATCAGTGCATGATCAGCCACGTGATCAGTGCATGATCAGCCACGTGATCAGTGCATGATCAGTTACGTGATCAGTGCATGATCAGTCACGTGATCAGTGCATGGTAGCTACGTGATCAGTGCATGATCAGCCACGTGATCAGTGCATGATAGCCACGTGATCAGTGCATGATCAGTCACGTGATCAGTGTGTGATCAGCCACGTGATCAGTGCATGCTCAGTCACGTGATCAGGGCCTGCTGAGCTGCGTGATTACTGTCTGCTCATCTGCTTGACAATTGCCAGCTGAGCTGCACGATTCCTGCCTGTCATCTGCTTGACAATTGCCACCTGTGCTGCATAATTCCTGCCTGCTCATCTACTTGATTATTGCCAGCTGAGCAGCATGATTTCTCAGAGCTGAGTTCCATGATTATAGCCTGCTGACTGATTCCTGCCTACTCAGCTCTATGTTCATTGCCTCCAGAGGCACATGATCAGTGTATGACACCAAACATGATCAGCACATGATCAGTCACATGATCAGTGCATGATAAGCCACGTGATCAGTGCATGATCAGTTACGTGATCAGTGCATGATCAGTCACGTGATCAGTGCATGATAGCCACGTGATCAGTGCATGATCAGCCACGTGATCAGTGCATGATAGCCACGTGATCAGTGCATGATCAGTTACGTGATCAGTGTATGATCAGCCACGTGATCAGTGCATGGTCAGACACGTGAACAGTGTATGATCAGCCACGTGATCAGTGCATGATATCCAAGTGATCAGTGCATGATCAATCACGTGATCAGTGTATGATCAGCCACGTGAACAGTGCATGCTCAGTCACGTGATCAGGGCCTGCTGAGCTGCGTGATTACTGTCTGCTCATCTGCTTGACAATTGCCAGCTGAGCTGCACGATTCCTGCCTGTCATCTGCTTGACAATTGCCAGCTGTGCTGCGTAATTCCTGCCTGCTCAGCTGCTTGATTATTGCCAGCTGAGCAGCATGATTCCTCACAGCTGAGTTCCATGATTATTGCCTGCTGACTGTTTGATTCGTGCCTACTCAGCTCTTTGTTTATTGCCTCCAGAGGCACATGATCAGTGTATGATAGCAAACATGATCAGTGCATGATCAGCGCCATTAAGTCACGTGATCACTACATGATAGTCATGTGATCAGTCCATGCTCAGTCACGGTATCAGTGCATGATCAGCCACGTGATCAGTGCATGATCTGTCACGTGATTAGTGTATGATCATCCACGTGATCAGTGCATGGGCAGTCATGTGATCAGTGCATGATTAGACGTGATCAGTGCATGATCAGTCACGTGATCAGTGCATGATAGCCACGTGATCAGTGCATGATCAGTCACCTGATGGGTGTATGATCATTCACGTGACCAGTACATGGTAGCTACATGATCAGTGCATGATCAGCCACGTGATCAGTGCATGATAGCCACGTGATCAGTGCATGATCAGCCACGTGATCAGTGCATGATCAGTCACGTGATCAGTGCATGATCAGTCACGTGATCAGTGCATGATAGCTGCGTGATCAGTGCATGATCAGCCACGTGATCAGTGCATGATAGCCACGTGATCAGTGCATGATCAGTCACGTGATCAGTGCATGATCAGTCACGTGATCAGTGCATGATCAGCCACGTGATCAGTGCATGATCAATTACGTGATCAGTGCATGATCAGTCACGTGATCAGTGCATGATAGCTGTGTGATCAGTGCATGATCAGCCAGTGATCAGTGCATGATAGCCACGTGATCAGTGCATGATCAGTCACGTGATCAGTGCATGATCAGCCACGTGATCAGTGCATGATCAATTACGTGATCAGTGCATGATCAGTCACGTGATCAGTACATGATAGCTACGTGATCATTGCATGATCAGCCACGTGATCAGTGCATGATAGCCACGTGATCAGTGCATGATCAGCCACGTGATCAGTGCATGATCAGTCACGTGATCAGTGTGTGATCAGCCACGTGATCAGTGCATGATATCCACGTGATCAGTGCATGATCAGTCACGTGATCAGTGCATGATCAGCCACGTGATCAGTGCATGATCAGTACGTGATCAGTGCATGATCAGTCACGTGATCAGTGCATGATAGCCACGTGATCAGTGCATGATCAGCCACGTGATCAGTGCATGATAGCCACGTGATCAGTGCATGATCAGTCACGTGATCAGTGCATGATCAGTCACGTGATCAGTGCATGATAGCCACGTGATCAGTGCATGATCAGTTACGTGAGCAGTGTATGATCAGCCACGTGATCAGTGCATGGTCAGACACGTGAACAGTGTATGATCAGCCACGTGATCAGTGCATGATATCCAAGTGATCAGTGCATGATCATCACGTGATCAGTGTATGATCAGCCACGTGAACAGTGCATGCTCAGTCACGTGATCAGGGCCTGCTGAGCTGCGTGATTACTGTCTGCTCATCTGCTTGACAATTGCCAGCTGAGCTGCACGATTCCTGCCTGTCATCTGCTTGACAATTGCCAGCTGTGCTGCGTAATTCCTGCCTGCTCAGCTGCTTGATTATTGCCAGCTGAGCAGCATGATTCCTCACAGCTGAGTTCCATGATTATTGCCTGCTGACTGTTTGATTCGTGCCTACTCAGCTCTTTGTTTATTGCCTCCAGAGGCACATGATCAGTGTATGATAGCAAACATGATCAGCGCATGATCAGTCACATGATCAGTGCCATTAAGTCACGTGATCACTACATGATAGTCATGTGATCAGTCCATGCTCAGTCACGGTATCAGTGCATGATCAGCCACGTGATCAGTGCATGATCAGCCACGTGATCAGTGCATGATAGCCATGTGATCAGTGCATGATCAGTCACGTGATCAGTGCATGATCAGTCACGTGATCAGTGCATGATCAGCCACGTGATCAGTGCATGATCAGTCACCTGATGGGTGTATGATCAGTCACGTGACCAGTACATGGTAGCTACATGATCATTGCATGATCAGCCACGTGAGTAGTGCATGATAGCCACGTGATCAGTGCATGATCAGTCACGTGATCAGTGCATGATCAGTCATGATCAGTGCATGATCAGGCACGTGATCAGTGCATGATCAGCCACGTGATCAGTGCATGATAGCCACGTGATCAGTGCATGATCAGTCACGTGATCAGTGCATGATCAGTCAGTGATCAGTGCATGATCAGCCACGTGATCAGTGCATGATCAGCCACGTGATCAGTGCATGATCAATTACGTGATCAGTGCATGATCAGTCACGTGATCAGTGCATGGTAGCTACGTGATCAGTGCATGATCAGCCACGTGATCAGTGCATGATAGCCACGTGATCAGTGCATGATCAGTCACGTGATCAGTGCATGATCAGTCACGTGATCAGTGCATGAGTCACGTGATCAGTGCATGATCAATTACGTGATCAGTGCATGATCAGTCACGTGATCAGTGCATGATAGCTACGTGATCAGTGCATGATCAGCCACGTGATCAGTGCATGATAGCCACGTGATCAGTGCATGATCAGTCACATGATCAGTGCATGATCATCCACGTGATCAGTGCATGATCAGCCATGTGATCAGTGCATGATATAGACGTGATCAGTGCATGATCAGTCACGTGATCAGTGCATGATCAGCCACGTGATCAGTGCATGATAGCCACGTGATCAGTGCATGATAGCCAGTGATCAGTGCATGATCAGTCACGTGATCAGTGCATGATCAGCCACGTGATCAGTGCATGATAGCCACGTGATCAGTGCATGATCAGTCACGTGATCAGTGCATGATCAGTCACGTGATCAGTGCATGATCAGCCACGTGATCAGTGCATGATCAGCCACGTGATCAGTGCATGATCAGTCACGTGATCAGTGCATGATCAGTCACGTGATCAGTGCATGATCAGTCACGTGATCAGTGCATGATCAGCCACGTGATCAGTGCATGATAGCCACGTGATCAGTGCATGATCAGTCACGTGATCAGTGCATGATCAGTCACGTGATCAGTGCATGATCAGCCACGTGATCAGTGCATGATCAGCCATGATCAGTGCATGATCAGCCACGTGATCAGTGCATGATCAGCCACGTGATCAGTGCATGATCAGTCACGTGATCAGTACATGATCAGTCACGTGAACAGTGCATGATCATTTACGTGATCAGTGCATGATCAGTCACGTGACCAGTATATGGTAGCTACGTGATCATTCCATGACGAGCCACGTGAGCAGTGCATGATAGCCACGTGATGTGTGCATGATCAGTTACGTGAGCAGAGTATGATCAGCCACGTGATCAGTGCATGAGTGCCACGTGATCAGTGCATGATATGTCACGTGACAGGTGTGTGATCAGCCACGTGAACAGTGCATGTTCAGCCACGTGATCAGTGCATGATAGCCACGTGATCAGTGCATGATCAGTTACGTGAGCAGTGTATGATCAGCCACGTGATCAGTGCATGGTCAGACACGTGAACAGTGTATGATCAGCCACGTGATCAGTGCATGATATCCAAGTGATCAGTGCATGATCAATCACGTGATCAGTGTATGATCAGCCACGTGAACAGTGCATGCTCAGTCACGTGATCAGGGCCTGCTGAGCTGCGTGATTACTGTCTGCTCATCTGCTTGACAATTGCCAGCTGAGCTGCACGATTCCTGCCTGTCATCTGCTTGACAATTGCCAGCTGTGCTGCGTAATTCCTGCCTGCTCAGCTGCTTGATTATTGCCAGCTGAGCAGCATGATTCCTCACAGCTGAGTTCCATGATTATTGCCTGCTGACTGTTTGATTCGTGCCTACTCAGCTCTTTGTTTATTGCCTCCAGAGGCACATGATCAGTGTATGATAGCAAACATGATCAGCGCATGATCAGTCACATGATCAGCGCCATTAAGTCACGTGATCACTACATGATAGTCATGTGATCAGTCCATGCTCAGTCACGGTATCAGTGCATGATCAGCCACGTGATCAGTGCATGATCTGTCACAAGATTAGTGTATGATCATCCACGTGATCAGTGCATGGGCAGTCATGTGATCAGTGCATGATATAGACGTGAACATTGCATGATCAGTCTCGTGATCAGTGCATGATAGCCACGTGATCAGTGCATGATCAGTCACCTGATGGGTGTATGATCATTCAAGTGACCTGTACATGGTAGCTACATGATCATTGCATGATCAGCCACGTGAGTAGTGCATGATAGCCACGTGATCAGTGCATGATCAGTCACGTGATCAGTGCATGATCAGTCATGTGACGAGTACATGGTAGCTGCGTGATCATGCATGATCAGCCACGTGAGCAGTGCATGATAGCCACGTGATCAGTGCATGATCAGACACGTGATCAGTGCATGATCAGTCACGTGATCAGTGCATGATCAGCCACGTGATCAGTGCATGATCAGGCACGTGATCAGTGTATATCAGCCACGTGATCAGTGCATGATAGCCACGTGATCAGTGCATGATCAGTCACGTGATCAGTGCATGATCAGTTACGTGATCAGTGCATGATCAGCCACGTGATCAGTGCATGATCAGCCACGTGATCAGTGCATGATCAATTACGTGATCAGTGCATGATCAGTCACGTGATCAGTACATGGTAGCTACGTGATCATTGCATGATCAGCCACGTGATCAGTGCATGATAGCCACGTGATCAGTGCATGATAGCCACGTGATCAGTGCATGATCAGTCACGTGATCGTGTGTGATCAGCCACGTGATCAGTGCATGATATCCACGTGATCAGTGCATGATAGCCACGTGATCAGTGCATGATAGCCACGTGATCAGTGCATGATCAGTCACGTGATCAGTGTGTGATCAGCCACGTGATCAGTGCATGATCAGTCACGTGATCAGTGCATGATCAATTACGTGATCAGTGCATGATCAGCCACGTGACCAGTGCATGGTTGCTACGTGATCAGTGCATGATCAGCCACGTGATCAGTGCATGATAGCCACGTGATCAGTGCATGATCAGCCACGTGATCAGTGCATGATCAGTCACGTGATCAGTGCATGATCAGTCACGTGATCAGTGCATGATCAGTCACTGATCAGTGCATGATCATTTACGTGATCAGTGCATGATCAGTCACGTGACCAGTATATGGTAGCTACGTGATCAGTGCATGATCAGCCACGTGATCAGTGCATGATAGCCACGTGATCAGTGCATGATCAGTCACGTGATCAGTGTATGATCAGCCACGTGATCAGTGCATGATGCCACGTGATCAGTGCATGATCAGTCACGTGATCAGTGCATGATCAGCCACGTGATCAGTGCATGATCAGTCACGTGATCAGTGCATGATCAGCCACGTGATCAGTGCATGATCAGCCACGTGATCAGTGCATGATAGCCACGTGATCAGTGCATGATCAGTCACGTGATCAGTGCATGATCAGTCACGTGATCAGTGCATGATCAGTCACGTGATCAGTGCATGATCAGTCACGTGATCAGTGCATGATAGCTACGTGATCAGTGCATGATCAGCCACGTGATCAGTGCATGATAGCCACGTGATCAGTGCATGATCAGCCACGTGATCAGTGCATGATCAGCCACGTGATCAGTGCATGATCAGCCACGTGATCAGTGCATGATCAATTACGTGATCAGTGCATGATCAGTCACGTGATCAGTACATGGTAGCTACGTGATCATTGCATGATCAGCCACGTGATCAGTGCATGATAGCCACGTGATCAGTGCATGATCAGTCACGTGATCAGTGTATGATCATCCACGTGATCAGTGCATGATAGTCACGTGATCAGTGCATGATATAGACGTGATCAGTGCATGATCAGTCACGTGATCAGTGCATGATCAGCCACGTGATCAGTGCATGATAGCCACGTGATCAGTGCATGATAGCCAGTGATCAGTGCATGATCAGTCACGTGATCAGTGCATGATCAGCCACGTGATCAGTGCATGATAGCCACGTGATCAGTGCATGATCAGTCACGTGATCAGTGCATGATCAGTCACGTGATCAGTGCATGATCAGCCACGTGATCAGTGCATGATCAGTCACGTGATCAGTGCATGATCAGTCACGTGATCAGTGCATGATCAGTCACGTGATCAGTGCATGATCAGCCACGTGATCAGTGCATGATAGCCACGTGATCAGTGCATGATCAGTCACGTGATCAGTGCATGATCAGTCACGTGATCAGTGCATGATCAGCCACGTGATCAGTGCATGATCAGCCACGTGATCAGTGCATGATCAGTCACGTGATCAGTGCATGATCAGCCACGTGATCAGTGCATGATCAGTCACGTGATCAGTGCATGATCAGCCACGTGATCAGTGCATGATCAGTCATGTGATCAGTGCATGATAGCCCGTGATCAGTGCATGATCAGTCACGTGATCAGTGCATGATCAGCCACGTGATCAGTGCATGATAGCCACGTGATCAGTGCATGATCAGTCACGTGATCAGTGCATGATCAGTCACGTGATCAGTGCATGATCAGCCACGTGATCAGTGCATGATCAGCCACGTGATCAGTGCATGATCAGTCACGTGATCAGTGCATGATCAGCCACGTGATCAGTGCATGATCAGTCACGTGATCAGTGCATGATCAGCCACGTGATCAGTGCATGATCAGTCATGTGATCAGTGCATGATAGCCCGTGATCAGTGCATGATCAGTCCCGTGATCAGTGCATGATCAGCCACGTGATCAGTGCATGATAGCCACGTGATCAGTGCATGATCAGCCACGTGATCAGTGCATGATAGCCACGTGATCAGTGCATGACAGTCACGTGATCAGTGCATGATCAGTCACGTGATCAGTGCATGATAGCCACGTGATCAGTGCATGATCAGTCACGTGATCAGTGTGTGATCAGCCACGTGAACAGTGCATGCTCAGTCACGTGATCAGGGCCTGCTGAGCTGCGTGATTACTGTCTGCTCATCTGCTTGACAATTGCCAGCTGAGCTGCATGATTCCTGCCTGTCATCTGCTTGACAATTGCCACCTGTGCTGCATAATTCCTGCCTGCTCATCTGCTTGATTATTGCCAGCTGAGCAGCATGATTTCTCACAGCTGAGTTCCATGATTATAGCCTGCTGACTGATTCCTGCCTACTCAGCTCTTTGTTCATTGCCTCCAGAGGCACATGATCAGTGTATGACACCAAACATGATCAGTGCATGATCAGTCACATGATCAGTGCATGATAAGCCACGTGATCAGTGCATGATCAGTCACGTGATCAGTGCATGATCAGCACGTGATCAGTGCATGATAGCCACGTGATCAGTGCATGATCAGTCACGTGATCAGTGCATGATCAGTCACGTGATCAGTGCATGATCAGCCACGTGATCAGTGCATGATCAAACGTGATCAGTGCATGATCAGTCACGTGATCAGTGCATGAAGCCACGTGATCAGTGCATGATCAGCCACGTGATCAGTGCATGATCAGCCACGTGATCAGTGCATGATCAGTTACGTGAGCAGTGTATGATCAGCCACGTGATCAGTGCATGGTCAGACACGTGAACAGTGTATGATCAGCCACGTGATCAGTGCATGATATCCAAGTGATCAGTGCATGATCAATCACGTGATCAGTGTATGATCAGCCACGTGAACAGTGCATGCTCAGTCACGTGATCAGGGCCTGCTGAGCTGCGTGATTACTGTCTGCTCATCTGCTTGACAATTGCCAGCTGAGCTGCATGATTCCTGCCTGTCATCTGCTTGACAATTGCCAGCTGTGCTGCGTAATTCCTGCCTGCTCAGCTGCTTGATTATTGCCAGCTGAGCAGCATGATTCCTCACAGCTGAGTTCCATGATTATTGCCTGCTGACTTTTGATTCGTGCCTACTCAGCTCTTTGTTTATTGCCTCCAGAGGCACATGATCAGTGTATGATAGCAAACATGATCAGCGCATGATCAGTCACATGATCAGCGCCATTAAGTCACGTGATCACTACATGATAGTCATGTGATCAGTCCATGCTCAGTCACGGTATCAGTGCATGATCAGCCACGTGATCAGTGCATGATCTGTCACATGATTAGTGTATGATCATCCACGTGATCAGTGCATGATCAGTCATGTGATCAGTGCATGATAGCCACGTGATCAGTGCATGATCAGTCACCTGATCAGTGTATGATCAGTCACGTGACCAGTACATGGTAGCTACATGATCATTGCATGATCAGCCACGTGAGTAGTGCATGATAGCCACGTGATCAGTGCATGATCAGTCACGTGATCAGTGCATGATCAGTCATGTGACAGTACATGGTAGCTGCGTGATCATGCATGATCAGCCACGTGAGCAGTGCATGATAGCCACGTGATCAGTGCATGATCAGTCACGTGATCAGTGCATGATCAGTCACGTGATCAGTGCATGATCAGCCACGTGATCAGTGCATGATCAGTCACGTGATCAGTGCATGATCAGCCACGTGATCAGTGCATGATAGCCACGTGATCAGTGCATGATCAGTCACGTGATCAGTGCATGATCAGTCACGTGATCAGTGCATGATCAGCCACGTGATCAGTGCATGATCAGCCACGTGATCAGTGCATGATCAGTTACGTGATCAGTGCATGATCAGTCACGTGATCAGTGCATGGTAGCTACGTGATCAGTGCATGATCAGCCACGTGATCAGTGCATGATAGCCACGTGATCAGTGCATGATCAGTCACGTGATCAGTGTATGATCAGCCACGTGAACAGTGCATGCTCAGTCACGTGATCAGGGCCTGCTGAGCTGCGTGATTACTGTCTGCTCATCTGCTTGACAATTGCCAGCTGAGCTGCACGATTCCTGCCTGTCATCTGCTTGACAATTGCCAGCTGTGCTGCATAATTCCTGCCTGCTCAGCTGCTTGATTATTGCCAGCTGAGCAGCATGATTTCTCAGAGCTGAGTTCCATGATTATAGCCTGCTGACTGATTCGTGCCTACTCAGCTCTTTGTTCATTGCCTCCAGAGGCACATGATCAGTGTATGACACCAAACATGATCAGCGCATGATCAGTCACATGATCAGTGCATGATAAGCCACGTGATCAGTGCATGATCAATTATGTGATCAGTGCATGATCAGTCACGTGATCAGTACATGGTAGCTGCGTGATCAGTGCATGATCAGCCACGTGATCAGTGCATGATAGCCACGTGATCAGTGCATGATCAGTCACGTGATCAGTGCATGATCAGCCACGTGATCAGTGCATGATCAGTCACGTGATCAGTGCATGATCAGCCACGTGATCAGTGCATGATAGCCACGTGATCAGTGCATGATCAGTCACGTGATCAGTGCATGATCAGCCACGTGATCAGTGCATGATCAGTCACGTGATCAGTGCATGATCAGTCACGTGATCAGTGCATGGTAGCTACGTGATCAGTGCATGATCAGCCACGTGATCAGTGCATGATAGCCACGTGATCAGTGCATGATCAGTCACGTGATCAGTGCATGATCAGTCACGTGATCAGTGCATGATCAGTCACGTGATCAGTGCATGATCAGTCACGTGATCAGTGCATGATAGCCACGTGATCAGTGCATGATCAGCCACGTGATCAGTGCATGATAGCCACGTGATCAGTGCATGAGTCACGTGATCAGTGCATGATCAGCCACGTGATCAGTGCATGATGCCACGTGATCAGTGCATGATAGTCACGTGATCAGTGCATGATCAGCCACGTGATCAGTGCATGATCAGCCACGTGATCAGTGCATGATCAGTCACGTGATCAGTGCATGATCAGTCACGTGATCAGTGCATGATAGCTACGTGATCAGTGCATGATCAGCCACGTGATCAGTGCATGATCAGCCACGTGATCAGTGCATGATCAGTCACGTGATCAGTGCATGATCAGCCACGTGATCAGTGCATGATAGCCACGTGATCAGTGCATGATCAGTCACGTGATCAGTGCATGATCAGTCACGTGATCAGTGCATGATCAGCCACGTGATCAGTGCATGATCAGCCACGTGATCAGTGCATGATCAATTACGTGATCAGTGCATGATCAGTCACGTGATCAGTGCATGGTAGCTACGTGATCAGTGCATGATCAGCCACGTGATCAGTGCATGATAGCCACGTGATCAGTGCATGATCAGTCACGTGATCAGTGCATGATCAGCCACGTGATCAGTGCATGATCATCCACGTGATCAGTGCATGATAGCCACGTGATCAGTGCATGATAGCCACGTGATCAGTGCATGATCAGTCACGTGATCAGTGTGATCAGCCACGTGATCAGTGCATGATCAATTACGTGATCAGTGCATGATCAGTCACGTGATCAGTACATGGTTGCTACGTGATCAGTGCATGATCAGCCACGTGATCAGTGCATGATAGCCACGTGATCAGTGCATGATCAGTCACGTGATCAGTGCATGATCAGTCACGTGATCAGTGCATGATCATTTACGTGATCAGTGCATGATCAGTCACGTGACCAGTATATGGTAGCTACGTGATCATTGCATGACAGCCACGTGATCAGTGCATGATAGCCACGTGATGTGTGCATGATCAGTCACGTGATCAGTGTATGATCAGCCACGTGATCAGTGCATGATAGCCACGTGATCAGTGCATGATCAGTTACGTGAGCAGTGTATGATCAGCCACGTGATCAGTGCATGTCAGACACGTGATCAGTGTATGATCAGCCACGTGATCAGTGCATGATATCAAGTGATCAGTGCATGATCATCACGTGATCAGTGTATGATCAGCCACGTGAACAGTGCATGCTCAGTCACGTGATCAGGGCCTGCTGAGCTGCGTGATTACTGTCTGCTCATCTGCTTGACAATTGCCAGCTGAGCTGCACGATTCCTGCCTGTCATCTGCTTGACAATTGCCAGCTGTGCTGCGTAATTCCTGCCTGCTCAGCTGCTTGATTATTGCCAGCTGAGCAGCATGATTCCTCACAGCTGAGTTCCATGATTATTGCCTGCTGACTGTTTGATTCGTGCCTACTCAGCTCTTTGTTTATTGCCTCCAGAGGCACATGATCAGTGTATGATAGCAAACATGATCAGCGCATGATCAGTCACATGATCAGCGCCATTAAGTCACGTGATCAGTACATGATAGTCATGTGATCAGTCCATGCTCAGTCACGGTATCAGTGCATGATCAGCCACGTGATCAGTGCATGATCAGCCACGTGATCAGTGCATGATAGCCATGTGATCAGTGCATGATCAGTCACGTGATCAGTGCATGATCAGGCACGTGATCAGTGCATGATCAGTCACCTGATGGGTGCATGATCAGTCACGTGACAGTACATGGTAGCTACATGATCATTGCATGATCAGCCACGTGAGTAGTGCATGATAGCCACGTGATCAGTGCATGATCAGTCACGTGATCAGTGCATGATCAGTCATGTGATCAGTGCATGATCAGGCACGTGATCAGTGCATGATCAGCCACGTGATCAGTGCATGATAGCCACGTGATCAGTGCATGATCAGTCACGTGATCAGTGCATGATCAGTCACGTGATCAGTGCATGATCAGCCACGTGATCAGTGCATGATCAGCCACGTGATCAGTGCATGATCAGCCACGTGATCAGTGCATGATCAGTTACGTGATCAGTGTATGATCAGCCACGTGATCAGTGCATGATCAGACACGTGATCAGTGTATGATCAGCCACGTGATCAGTGCATGATATCCAAGTGATCAGTGCATGATCAATCACGTGATCAGTGTATGATCAGCCACGTGAACAGTGCATGCTCAGTCACGTGATCAGGGCCTGCTGAGCTGCGTGATTACTGTCTGCTCATCTGCTTGACAATTGCCAGCTGAGCTGCACGATTCCTGCCTGTCATCTGCTTGACAATTGCCAGCTGTGCTGCGTAATTCCTGCCTGCTCAGCTGCTTGATTATTGCCAGCTGAGCAGCATGATTCCTCACAGCTGAGTTCCATGATTATTGCCTGCTGACTTATGATTCGTGCCTACTCAGCTCTTTGTTTATTGCCTCCAGAGGCACATGATCAGTGTATGATAGCAAACATGATCAGCGCATGATCAGTCACATGATCAGCGCCATTAAGTCACGTGATCACTACATGATAGTCATGTGATCAGTCCATGCTCAGTCACGGTATCAGTGCATGATCAGCCACGTGATCAGTGCATGATCTGTCACATGATTAGTGTATGATCATCCACGTGATCAGTGCATGGGCAGTCATGTGATCAGTGCATGATATAGACGTGATCAGTGCATGATCAGTCACGTGATCAGTGCATGATCAGTCACGTGATCAGTGCATGATCAGTCACGTGATCAGTGCATGATCAGCCACGTGATCAGTGCATGATAGCCACGTGATCAGTGCATGATCAGTCACGTGATAGTGCATGATCAGCCACGTGATCAGTGCATGATATCCACGTGATCAGTGCATGATAGCCACGTGATCAGTGCATGATCAGTCACGTGATCAGTGCATGATCAGTCACGTGATCAGTGTGATCAGCCACGTGATCAGTGCATGATCAGCCACGTGATCAGTGCATGATCAATTACGTGATCAGTGCATGATCAGTCACGTGATCAGTGCATGGTAGCTACGTGATCATTGCATGATCAGCCACGTGATCAGTGCATGATAGCCACGTGATCAGTGCATGATCAGTCACGTGATCAGTGTGTGATCAGCCACGTGATCAGTGCATGATCATCCACGTGATCAGTGCATGATAGCCACGTGATCAGTGCATGATAGCCACGTGATCAGTGCATGATCAGTCACGTGATCATGTGTGATCAGCCACGTGATCAGTGCATGATCAATTACGTGATCAGTGCATGATCAGTCACGTCAGTACATGGTTGCTACGTGATCAGTGCATGATCAGCCACGTGATCAGTGCATGATAGCCACGTGATCAGTGCATGATCAGTCACGTGATCAGTGCATGATCAGTCACGTGATCAGTGCATGATCATTTACGTGATCAGTGCATGATCAGTCACGTGACCAGTATATGGTAGCTACGTGATCATTGCATGACAGCCACGTGATCAGTGCATGATAGCCACGTGATGTGTGCATGATCAGTCACGTGATCAGTGCATGATCAGCCACGTGATCAGTGCATGATAGCCACGTGATCAGTGCATGATCAGTTACGTGAGCAGTGTATGATCAGCCACGTGATCAGTGCATGGTCAGACACGTGAACAGTGTATGATCAGCCACGTGATCAGTGCATGATATCCAAGTGATCAGTGCATGATCATCACGTGATCAGTGTATGATCAGCCACGTGAACAGTGCATGCTCAGTCACGTGATCAGGGCCTGCTGAGCTGCGTGATTACTGTCTGCTCATCTGCTTGACAATTGCCAGCTGAGCTGCACGATTCCTGCCTGTCATCTGCTTGACAATTGCCAGCTGTGCTGCGTAATTCCTGCCTGCTCAGCTGCTTGATTATTGCCAGCTGAGCAGCATGATTCCTCACAGCTGAGTTCCATGATTATTGCCTGCTGACTTATGATTCGTGCCTACTCAGCTCTTTGTTTATTGCCTCCAGAGGCACATGATCAGTGTATGATAGCAAACATGATCAGCGCATGATCAGTCACATGATCAGCGCCATTAAGTCACGTGATCAGTACATGATAGTCATGTGATCAGTCCATGCTCAGTCACGGTATCAGTGCATGATCAGCCACGTGATCAGTGCATGATCAGCCACGTGATCAGTGCATGATAGCCATGTGATCAGTGCATGATCAGTCACGTGATCAGTGCATGATCAGTCACGTGATCAGTGCATGATCAGTCAGCTGATGGGTGTATGATCAGTCACGTGACCAGTACATGGTAGCTACATGATCATTGCATGATCAGCCACGTGAGTAGTGCATGATAGCCACGTGATCAGTGCATGATCAGTCACGTGATCAGTGCATGATCAGTCATGTGATCAGTGCATGATCAGGCACGTGATCAGTGCATGATCAGCCACGTGATCAGTGCATGATAGCCACGTGATCAGTGCATGATCAGCCACGTGATCAGTGCATGATCAGCCACGTGATCAGTGCATGATCAGTTACGTGATCAGTGCATGATCAGCCACGTGATCAGTGCATGATCAGACACGTGATCAGTGCATGATCAGCCACGTGATCAGTGCATGATATCCACGTGATCAGTGCATGATCAGTCACGTGATCAGTGTATGATCAGCCACGTGAACAGTGCATGCTCAGTCACGTGATCAGGGCCTGATGAGCTGCGTGATTACTGTCTGCTCATCTGCTTGACAATTGCCAGCTGAGCTGCACGATTCCTGCCTGTCATCTGCTTGACAATTGCCAGCTGTGCTGCGTAATTCCTGCCTGCTCAGCTGCTTGATTATTGCCAGCTGAGCAGCATGATTCCTCACAGCTGAGTTCCATGATTATTGCCTGCTGACTTATGATTCGTGCCTACTCAGCTCTTTGTTTATTGCCTCCAGAGGCACATGATCAGTGTATGATAGCAAACATGATCAGTGCATGATCAGTCACATGATCAGCGCCATTAAGTCACGTGATCACTACATGATAGTCATGTGATCAGTCCATGCTCAGTCACGGTATCAGTGCATGATCAGCCACGTGATCAGTGCATGATCTGTCACATGATTAGTGTATGATCATCCACGTGATCAGTGCATGATCAGTCATGTGATCAGTGCATGATATAGACGTGATCAGTGCATGATCAGTCACGTGATCAGTGCATGATCAGTCACGTGATCAGTGCATGATCAGTCACGTGATCAGTGCATGATCAGCCACGTGATCAGTGCATGATAGCCACGTGATCAGTGCATGATCAGTCACGTGATCGTGTGTGATCAGCCACGTGATCAGTGCATGATAGCCACGTGATCAGTGCATGATAGCCACGTGATCAGTGCATGATCAGTCACGTGATCAGTGCATGATCAGTCACGTGATCATGTGTGATCAGCCACGTGATCAGTGCATGATCAGCCACGTGATCAGTGCATGATCAGTCACGTGATCAGTGCATGATCAGTCACGTGATCAGTACATGGTAGCTACGTGATCAGTGCATGATCAGCCACGTGATCAGTGCATGATAGCCACGTGATCAGTGCATGATCAGTCACGTGATCGTGCATGATCAGCCACGTGATCAGTGCATGATATCCACGTGATCAGTGCATGATAGCCACGTGATCAGTGCATGATAGCCACGTGATCAGTGCATGATCAGTCACGTGATCAGTGTGATCAGCCACGTGATCAGTGCATGATCAATTACGTGATCAGTGCATGATCAGTCACGTGACCAGTACATGGTTGCTACGTGATCAGTGCATGATCAGCCACGTGATCAGTGCATGATAGCCACGTGATCAGTGCATGATCAGTCACGTGATCAGTGCATGATCAGTCACGTGATCAGTGCATGATCATTTACGTGATGTGCATGATCAGTCACGTGACCAGTATATGTAGCTACGTGATCAGTGCATGACAGCCACGTGATCAGTGCATGATAGCCACGTGATGTGTGCATGATCAGTCACGTGATCAGTGCATGATCAGCCACGTGATCAGTGCATGATAGCCACGTGATCAGTGCATGATCAGTTACGTGAGCAGTGTATGATCAGCCACGTGATCAGTGCATGGTCAGACACGTGAACAGTGTATGATCAGCCACGTGATCAGTGCATGATATCCAAGTGATCAGTGCATGATCATCACGTGATCAGTGTATGATCAGCCACGTGAACAGTGCATGCTCAGTCACGTGATCAGGGCCTGCTGAGCTGCGTGATTACTGTCTGCTCATCTGCTTGACAATTGCCAGCTGAGCTGCACGATTCCTGCCTGTCATCTGCTTGACAATTGCCAGCTGTGCTGCGTAATTCCTGCCTGCTCAGCTGCTTGATTATTGCCAGCTGAGCAGCATGATTCCTCACAGCTGAGTTCCATGATTATTGCCTGCTGACTGTTTGATTCGTGCCTACTCAGCTCTTTGTTTATTGCCTCCAGAGGCACATGATCAGTGTATGATAGCAAACATGATCAGCGCATGATCAGTCACATGATCAGCGCCATTAAGTCACGTGATCAGTACATGATAGTCATGTGATCAGTCCATGCTCAGTCACGGTATCAGTGCATGATCAGCCACGTGATCAGTGCATGATCAGCCACGTGATCAGTGCATGATAGCCATGTGATCAGTGCATGATCAGTCACGTGATCAGTGCATGATCAGGCACGTGATCAGTGCATGATCAGTCACCTGATGGGTGTATGATCAGTCACGTGACCAGTACATGGTAGCTACATGATCATTGCATGATCAGCCACGTGAGTAGTGCATGATAGCCACGTGATCAGTGCATGATCAGTCACGTGATCAGTGCATGATCAGTCATGTGATCAGTGCATGATCAGGCACGTGATCAGTGCATGATCAGCCACGTGATCAGTGCATGATAGCCACGTGATCAGTGCATGATCAGTCACGTGATCAGTGCATGATCAGTCACGTGATCAGTGCATGATCAGCCACGTGATCAGTGCATGATCAGCCACGTGATCAGTGCATGATCAGCCACGTGATCAGTGCATGATCAGTCACGTGATCAGTGTATGATCAGCCACGTGATCAGTGCATGATCAGACACGTGATCAGTGCATGATCAGCCACGTGATCAGTGCATGATATCCACGTGATCAGTGCATGATCAGTCACGTGATCAGTGTATGATCAGCCACGTGAACAGTGCATGCTCAGTCACGTGATCAGGGCCTGATGAGCTGCGTGATTACTGTCTGCTCATCTGCTTGACAATTGCCAGCTGAGCTGCACGATTCCTGCCTGTCATCTGCTTGACAATTGCCAGCTGTGCTGCGTAATTCCTGCCTGCTCAGCTGCTTGATTATTGCCAGCTGAGCAGCATGATTCCTCACAGCTGAGTTCCATGATTATTGCCTGCTGACTTTTGATTCGTGCCTACTCAGCTCTTTGTTTATTGCCTCCAGAGGCACATGATCAGTGTATGATAGCAAACATGATCAGCGCATGATCAGTCACATGATCAGCGCCATTAAGTCACGTGATCACTACATGATAGTCATGTGATCAGTCCATGCTCAGTCACGGTATCAGTGCATGATCAGCCACGTGATCAGTGCATGATCTGTCACATGATCAGTGTATGATCATCCACGTGATCAGTGCATGGGCAGTCATGTGATCAGTGCATGATATAGACGTGATCAGTGCATGATCAGTCACGTGATCAGTGCATGATAGCCACGTGATCAGTGCATGATCAGTCACGTGATGGGTGTATGATCATTCACGTGACCTGTACATGGTAGCTACATGATCATTGCATGATCAGCCACGTGAGTAGTGCATGATAGCCACGTGATCAGTGCATGATCAGTCACGTGATCAGTGCATGATCAGTCATGTGACCAGTACATGGTAGCTGCGTGATCATGCATGATCAGCCACGTGATCAGTGCATGATAGCCACGTGATCAGTGCATGATCAGTCACGTGATCAGTGCATGATCAGTCACGTGATCAGTGCATGATCAGCCACGTGATCAGTGCATGATCAGTCACGTGATCAGTGCATGATCAGTCACGTGACAGTGCATGATAGCTACGTGATCAGTGCATGATCAGCCACGTGATCAGTGCATGATAGCCACGTGATCAGTGCATGATCAGTCACGTGATCAGTGCATGATCAGTCATGTGATCAGTGCATGATCAGTCACGTGATCAGTGCATGATCAGCCACGTGATCAGTGCATGATAGCCACGTGATCAGTGCATGATCAGTCACGTGATCAGTGCATGATCAGTCACGTGATCAGTGCATGATCAGCCACGTGATCAGTGCATGATCAGCCACGTGATCAGTGCATGATCAGTCACGTGATCAGTGCATGATCAGTCACGTGACCAGTGCATGGTAGCTACGTGATCAGTGCATGATCAGCCACGTGATCAGTGCATGATAGCCACGTGATCAGTGCATGATCAGTCACGTGATCAGTGCATGATCAGTCACGTGATCAGTGCATGATCAGTCACGTGATCAGTGCATGATCAGTTACGTGATCAGTGCATGATCAGTCACGTGATCAGTACATGGTAGCTACGTGATCATTGCATGATCAGCCACGTGATCAGTGCATGATAGCCACGTGATCAGTGCATGATCAGTCACATGATCAGTGCATGATCATCCACGTGATCAGTGCATGATCAGCCACGTGATCAGTGCATGATCAGACGTGATCAGTGCATGATCAGTCACGTGATCAGTGCATGATCAGCCACGTGATCAGTGCATGATAGCCACGTGATCAGTGCATGATAGCCAGTGATCAGTGCATGATCAGTCACGTGATCAGTGCATGATCAGCCACGTGATCAGTGCATGATAGCCACGTGATCAGTGCATGATCAGTCACGTGATCAGTGCATGATCAGTCACGTGATCAGTGCATGATCAGCCACGTGATCAGTGCATGATCAGCCACGTGATCAGTGCATGATCAGTCACGTGATCAGTGCATGATCAGTCACGTGATCAGTGCATGATCAGTCACGTGATCAGTGCATGATCAGCCACGTGATCAGTGCATGATAGCCACGTGATCAGTGCATGATCAGTCACGTGATCAGTGCATGATCAGTCACGTGATCAGTGCATGATCAGCCACGTGATCAGTGCATGATCAGCCACGTGATCAGTGCATGATCAGCCACGTGATCAGTGCATGATCAGCCACGTGATCAGTGCATGATCAGTCACGTGATCAGTGCATGATCAGTCACGTGATCAGTGCATGATCATTTACGTGATCAGTGCATGATCAGTCACGTGACCAGTATATGGTAGCTACGTGATCATTCCATGACAGCCACGTGAGCAGTGCATGATAGCCACGTGATGTGTGCATGATCAGTTACGTGAGCAGTGTATGATCAGCCACGTGATCAGTGCATGAGTGCCACGTGATCAGTGCATGATATGTCACGTGACAGTGTGTGATCAGCCACGTGATCAGTGCATGTTCAGCCACGTGATCAGTGCATGATAGCCACGTGATCAGTGCATGATCAGTTACGTGAGCAGTGTATGATCAGCCACGTGATCAGTGCATGGTCAGACACGTGAACAGTGTATGATCAGCCACGTGATCAGTGCATGATATCCAAGTGATCAGTGCATGATCAATCACGTGATCAGTGTATGATCAGCCACGTGAACAGTGCATGCTCAGTCACGTGATCAGGGCCTGCTGAGCTGCGTGATTACTGTCTGCTCATCTGCTTGACAATTGCCAGCTGAGCTGCATGATTCCTGCCTGTCATCTGCTTGACAATTGCCAGCTGTGCTGCGTAATTCCTGCCTGCTCAGCTGCTTGATTATTGCCAGCTGAGCAGCATGATTCCTCACCTGAGTTCCATGATTATTGCCTGCTGACTGTTTGATTCGTGCCTACTCAGCTCTTTGTTTATTGCCTCCAGAGGCACATGATCAGTGTATGATAGCAAACATGATCAGCGCATGATCAGTGCCATTAAGTCACGTGATCACTACATGATAGTCATGTGATCAGTCCATGCTCAGTCACGGTATCAGTGCATGATCAGCCACGTGATCAGTGCATGATCAGCCACGTGATCAGTGCATGATAGCCATGTGATCAGTGCATGATCAGTCACGTGATCAGTGCATGATCAGGCACGTGATCAGTGCATGATCAGTCACGTGATCAGTGCATGATCAGTCACGTGACCAGTACATGGTAGCTACATGATCATTGCATGATCAGCCACGTGAGTAGTGCATGATAGCCACGTGATCAGTGCATGATCAGTCACGTGATCAGTGCATGATCAGTCATGTGATCAGTGCATGATCAGGCACGTGATCAGTGCATGATCAGCCACGTGATCAGTGCATGATAGCCACGTGATCAGTGCATGATCAGTCACGTGATCAGTGCATGATCAGTCACGTGATCAGTGCATGATCAGCCACGTGATCAGTGCATGATCAGCCACGTGATCAGTGCATGATCAGCCACGTGATCAGTGCATGATCAGTTACGTGATCAGTGTATGATCAGCCACGTGATCAGTGCATGATCAGACACGTGAACAGTGTATGATCAGCCACGTGATCAGTGCATGATATCCAAGTGATCAGTGCATGATCAATCACGTGATCAGTGTATGATCAGCCACGTGAACAGTGCATGCTCAGTCACGTGATCAGGGCCTGCTGAGCTGCGTGATTACTGTCTGCTCATCTGCTTGACAATTGCCAGCTGAGCTGCACGATTCCTGCCTGTCATCTGCTTGACAATTGCCAGCTGTGCTGCGTAATTCCTGCCTGCTCAGCTGCTTGATTATTGCCAGCTGAGCAGCATGATTCCTCACAGCTGAGTTCCATGATTATTGCCTGCTGACTGTTTGATTCGTGCCTACTCAGCTCTTTGTTTATTGCCTCCAGAGGCACATGATCAGTGTATGATAGCAAACATGATCAGCGCATGATCAGTCACATGATCAGCGCCATTAAGTCACGTGATCACTACATGATAGTCATGTGATCAGTCCATGCTCAGTCACGGTATCAGTGCATGATCAGCCACGTGATCAGTGCATGATCTGTCACATGATCAGTGTATGATCATCCACGTGATCAGTGCATGGGCAGTCATGTGATCAGTGCATGATATAGACGTGATCAGTGCATGATCAGTCACGTGATCAGTGCATGATAGCCACGTGATCAGTGCATGATCAGTCACCTGATGGGTGTATGATCATTCACGTGACCTGTACATGGTAGCTACATGATCATTGCATGATCAGCCACGTGAGTAGTGCATGATAGCCACGTGATCAGTGCATGATCAGTCACGTGATCAGTGCATGATCAGTCATGTGACCAGTACATGGTAGCTGCGTGATCATGCATGATCAGCCACGTGAGCAGTGCATGATAGCCACGTGATCAGTGCATGATCAGTCACGTGATCAGTGCATGATCAGTCACGTGATCAGTGCATGATCAGCCACGTGATCAGTGCATGATCAGTCACGTGATCAGTGCATGATCAGTCACGTGACAGTGCATGATAGCTACGTGATCAGTGCATGATCAGCCACGTGATCAGTGCATGATAGCCACGTGATCAGTGCATGATCAGTCACGTGATCAGTGCATGATCAGTCATGTGATCAGTGCATGATCAGTCACGTGATCAGTGCATGATCAGCCACGTGATCAGTGCATGATAGCCACGTGATCAGTGCATGATCAGTCACGTGATCAGTGCATGATCAGTCACGTGATCAGTGCATGATCAGCCACGTGATCAGTGCATGATCAGCCACGTGATCAGTGCATGATCAATCACGTGATCAGTGCATGATCAGTCACGTGATCAGTGCATGGTAGCTACGTGATCAGTGCATGATCAGCCACGTGATCAGTGCATGATAGCCACGTGATCAGTGCATGATCAGTCACGTGATCAGTGCATGATCAGTCACGTGATCAGTGCATGATCAGTCACGTGATCAGTGCATGATCAATTACGTGATCAGTGCATGATCAGTCACGTGATCAGTACATGGTAGCTACGTGATCATTGCATGATCAGCCACGTGATCAGTGCATGATAGCCACGTGATCAGTGCATGATCAGTCACGTGATCAGTGCATGATCATCCACGTGATCAGTGCATGATCAGTCACGTGATCAGTGCATGATCAGACGTGATCAGTGCATGATCAGTCACGTGATCAGTGCATGATCAGCCACGTGATCAGTGCATGATAGCCACGTGATCAGTGCATGATAGCCAGTGATCAGTGCATGATCAGTCACGTGATCAGTGCATGATCAGCCACGTGATCAGTGCATGATAGCCACGTGATCAGTGCATGATCAGTCACGTGATCAGTGCATGATCAGTCACGTGATCAGTGCATGATCAGCCACGTGATCAGTGCATGATCAGCCACGTGATCAGTGCATGATCAGTCACGTGATCAGTGCATGATCAGTCACGTGATCAGTGCATGATCAGTCACGTGATCAGTGCATGATCAGCCACGTGATCAGTGCATGATAGCCACGTGATCAGTGCATGATCAGTCACGTGATCAGTGCATGATCAGTCACGTGATCAGTGCATGATCAGCCACGTGATCAGTGCATGATCAGCCACGTGATCAGTGCATGATCAGCCACGTGATCAGTGCATGATCAGCCACGTGATCAGTGCATGATCAGTCACGTGATCAGTGCATGATCAGTCACGTGATCAGTGCATGATCATTTACGTGATCAGTGCATGATCAGTCACGTGACCAGTATATGGTAGCTACGTGATCATTCCATGACAGCCACGTGAGCAGTGCATGATAGCCACGTGATGTGTGCATGATCAGTTACGTGAGCAGAGTATGATCAGCCACGTGATCAGTGCATGAGTGCCACGTGATCAGTGCATGATATGTCACGTGACAGTGTGTGATCAGCCACGTGAACAGTGCATGTTCAGCCACGTGATCAGTGCATGATAGCCACGTGATCAGTGCATGATCAGTTACGTGAGCAGTGTATGATCAGCCACGTGATCAGTGCATGGTCAGACACGTGAACAGTGTATGATCAGCCACGTGATCAGTGCATGATATCCAAGTGATCAGTGCATGATCAATCACGTGATCAGTGTATGATCAGCCACGTGAACAGTGCATGCTCAGTCACGTGATCAGGGCCTGCTGAGCTGCGTGATTACTGTCTGCTCATCTGCTTGACAATTGCCAGCTGAGCTGCACGATTCCTGCCTGTCATCTGCTTGACAATTGCCAGCTGTGCTGCGTAATTCCTGCCTGCTCAGCTGCTTGATTATTGCCAGCTGAGCAGCATGATTCCTCACAGCTGAGTTCCATGATTATTGCCTGCTGACTGTTTGATTCGTGCCTACTCAGCTCTTTGTTTATTGCCTCCAGAGGCACATGATCAGTGTATGATAGCAAACATGATCAGCGCATGATCAGAGCCATTAAGTCACGTGATCACTACATGATAGTCATGTGATCAGTCCATGCTCAGTCACGGTATCAGTGCATGATCAGCCACGTGATCAGTGCATGATCAGCCACGTGATCAGTGCATGATAGCCATGTGATCAGTGCATGATTAGTCACGTGATCAGTGCATGATCAGTCACGTGATCAGTGCATGATCAGCCACGTGATCAGTGCATGATCAGTCACCTGATGGGTGTATGATCAGTCACGTGACCAGTACATGGTAGCTACATGATCATTGCATGATCAGCCACGTGAGTAGTGCATGATAGCCACGTGATCAGTGCATGATCAGTCACGTGATCAGTGCATGATCAGTCATGTGATCAGTGCATGATCAGGCACGTGATCAGTGCATGATCAGCCACGTGATCAGTGCATGATAGCCACGTGATCAGTGCATGATCAGTCACGTGATCAGTGCATGATCAGCCACGTGATCAGTGCATGATCAATTACGTGATCAGTGCATGATCAGTCACGTGATCAGTGCATGGTAGCTACGTGATCAGTGCATGATCAGCCACGTGATCAGTGCATGATAGCCACGTGATCAGTGCATGATCAGTCACGTGATCAGTGCATGATCAGTCACGTGATCAGTGCATGATCAGTCACGTGATCAGTGCATGATCAGTCACGTGATCAGTGCATGATCAGTCACGTGATCAGTGCATGGTAGCTACGTGATCAGTGCATGATCAGCCACGTGATCAGTGCATGATAGCCACGTGATCAGTGCATGATCAGTCACGTGATCAGTGCATGATCATCCACGTGATCAGTGCATGATCAGTCATGTGATCAGTGCATGATATAGACGTGATCAGTGCATGATCAGTCACGTGATCAGTGCATGATCAGCCACGTGATCAGTGCATGATAGCCACGTGATCAGTGCATGATAGCCAGTGATCAGTGCATGATCAGTCACGTGATCAGTGCATGATCAGCCACGTGATCAGTGCATGATAGCCACTGATCAGTGCATGATCAGTCACGTGATCAGTGCATGATCAGTCACGTGATCAGTGCATGATCAGCCACGTGATCAGTGCATGATCAGTCACGTGATCAGTGCATGATCAGCCACGTGATCAGTGCATGATCAGCCACGTGATCAGTGCATGATCAGTCACGTGATCAGTGCATGATCAGCCACGTGATCAGTGCATGATCAGTCACGTGATCAGTGCATGATCAGCCACGTGATCAGTGCATGATCAGTCACGTGATCAGTGCATGATAGCCCGTGATCAGTGCATGATCAGTCACGTGATCAGTGCATGATCAGCCACGTGATCAGTGCATGATCAGTCACGTGATCAGTGCATGATCAGCCATGTGATCAGTGCATGATATCAGTGCATGATAGCCACGTGATCAGTGCATGATAGCCACGTGATCAGTGCATGATCAGTCACGTGATACGTGTGTGATCAGCCACGTGATCAGTGCATGATATCCACGTGATCAGTGCATGATAGCCACGTGATCAGTGCATGATAGTCACGTGATCAGTGCATGATCAGTCACGTGATCAGTGTGTGATCAGCCACGTGATCAGTGCATGATGAGCCACGTGATCAGTGCAGGATCAATTACGTGATCAGTGCATGATCAGTCACGTGACCAGTACATGGTTGCTACGTGATCGTTGCATGATCAGCCACGTGAGCAGAGCATGATAGCCACGTGATCAGTGCATGATCAGTCACGTGATCAGTACATGATCAGTCACGTGAACAGTGCATGATCATTTACGTGATCTGTGCATGATCAGTCACGTGACCAGTATATGGTAGCTACGTGATCATTCCATGACGAGCCACGTGAGCAGTGCATGATAGCCACGTGATGTGTGCATGATGAGTTACGTGAGCAGAGTATGATCAGCCACGTGATCAGTGCATGAGTGCCACGTGATCAGTGCATGATATGTCACGTGACAGGTGTGTGATCAGCCACGTGAACAGTGCATGTTCAGCCACGTGATCAGTGCATGATAGCCACGTGATCAGTGCATGATCAGTTACGTGAGCAGTGTATGATCAGCCACGTGATCAGTGCATGGTCAGACACGTGAACAGTGTATGATCAGCCACGTGATCAGTGCATGATATCCAAGTGATCAGTGCATGATCAATCACGTGATCAGTGTATGATCAGCCACGTGAACAGTGCATGCTCAGTCACGTGATCAGGGCCTGCTGAGCTGCGTGATTACTGTCTGCTCATCTGCTTGACAATTGCCAGCTGAGCTGCACGATTCCTGCCTGTCATCTGCTTGACAATTGCCAGCTGTGCTGCGTAATTCCTGCCTGCTCAGCTGCTTGATTATTGCCAGCTGAGCAGCATGATTCCTCACAGCTGAGTTCCATGATTATTGCCTGCTGACTGTTTGATTCGTGCCTACTCAGCTCTTTGTTTATTGCCTCCAGAGGCACATGATCAGTGTATGATAGCAAACATGATCAGCGCATGATCAGTCACATGATCAGCGCCATTAAGTCACGTGATCACTACATGATAGTCATGTGATCAGTCCATGCTCAGTCACGGTATCAGTGCATGATCAGCCACGTGATCAGTGCATGATCTGTCACATGATTAGTGTATGATCATCCACGTGATCAGTGCATGGGCAGTCATGTGATCAGTGCATGATATAGACGTGATCAGTGCATGATCAGTCTCGTGATCAGTGCATGATAGCCACGTGATCAGTGCATGATCAGTCACCTGATGGGTGTATGATCATTCACGTGACCTGTACATGGTAGCTACATGATCATTGCATGATCAGCCACGTGAGTAGTGCATGATAGCCACGTGATCACTGCATGATCAGTCACGTGATCAGTGCATGATCAGTCATGTGACCAGTACATGGTAGCTGCGTGATCATTGCATGATCAGCCACGTGAGCAGTGCATGATAGCCACGTGATCAGTGCATGATCAGTCACGTGATCAGTGCATGATCAGTCACGTGATCAGTGCATGATCAGCCACGTGATCAGTGCATGATCAGGCACGTGATCAGTGTATGTCAGCCACGTGATCAGTGCATGATAGCCACGTGATCAGTGCATGATCAGTCACGTGATCAGTGCATGATCAGTCACGTGATCAGTGCATGATCAGCCACGTGATCAGTGCATGATCAGCCACGTGATCAGTGCATGATCAATTACGTGATCAGTGCATGATCAGTCACGTGACCAGTACATGGTAGCTACGTGATCATTGCATGATCAGCCACGTGATCAGTGCATGATAGCCACGTGATCAGTGCATGATCAGTCACGTGATCAGTGCATGATCAGCCACGTGATCAGTGCATGATCAGCCACGTGATCAGTGCATGATGAGTCATGTGATCAGTGCATGATAGCCCGTGATCAGTGCATGATCAGTCCCGTGATCAGTGCATGATCAGCCACGTGATCAGTGCATGATAGCCACGTGATCAGTGCATGATCAGTTACGTGATCAGTGCATGATCAGCCACGTGATCAGTGCATGATCAGTCACGTGATCAGTGCATGATTGCTACGTGATCAGTGCATGATCAGCCACGTGATCAGTGCATGATCAGCCACGTGATCAGTGCATGCTCAGTCACGTGATCAGGGCCTGCTGAGCTGCGTGATTACTGTCTGCTCATCTGCTTGACAATTGCCAGCTGAGCTGCACGATTCCTGCCTGTCATCTGCTTGACAATTGCCAGCTGTGCTGCGTAATTCCTGCCTGCTCAGCTGCTTGATTATTGCCAGCTGAGCAGCATGATTCCTCACAGCTGAGTTCCATGATTATTGCCTGCTGACTTTTGATTCGTGCCTACTCAGCTCTTTGTTTATTGCCTCCAGAGGCACATGATCAGTGTATGATAGCAAACATGATCAGCGCATGATCAGTCACATGATCAGCGCCATTAAGTCACGTGATCAGTACATGATAGTCATGTGATCAGTCCATGCTCAGTCACGGTATCAGTGCATGATCAGCCACGTGATCAGTGCATGATCAGCCACGTGATCAGTGCATGATAGCCATGTGATCAGTGCATGATCAGTCACGTGATCAGTGCATGATCAGGCACGTGATCAGTGCATGATCAGTCACCTGATGGGTGTATGATCAGTCACGTGACCAGTACATGGTAGCTACATGATCATTGCATGATCAGCCACGTGAGTAGTGCATGATAGCCACGTGATCAGTGCATGATCAGTCACGTGATCAGTGCATGATCAGTCATGTGATCAGTGCATGATCAGGCACGTGATCAGTGCATGATCAGCCACGTGATCAGTGCATGATAGCCACGTGATCAGTGCATGATCAGTCACGTGATCAGTGCATGATCAGTCACGTGATCAGTGCATGATCAGCCACGTGATCAGTGCATGATCAGCCACGTGATCAGTGCATGATCATTACGTGATCAGTGCATGATCAGTCACGTGATCAGTGCATGGTAGCTACGTGATCAGTGCATGATCAGCCACGTGATCAGTGCATGATAGCCACGTGATCAGTGCATGATCAGTCACGTGATCAGTGCATGATCAGTCACGTGATCAGTGCATGATCAGTCACGTGATCAGTGCATGATCAGTCACGTGATCAGTGCATGATCAGCCACGTGATCAGTGCATGATAGTCACGTGATCAGTGCATGATCAGCCACGTGATCAGTGCATGATAGCCACGTGATCAGTGCATGATAGCCACGTGATCAGTGCATGATCAGTCACGTGATCAGTGCATGATAGCCACGTGATCAGTGCATGATCAGCCACGTGATCAGTGCATGATAGCCACGTGATCAGTGCATGATCAGTCACGTGATCAGTGCATGATCAGCCACGTGATCAGTGCATGATCAGTCACGTGATCAGTGCATGATATAGACGTGATCAGTGCATGATCAGTCACGTGATCAGTGCATGATCAGCCACGTGATCAGTGCATGATAGCCACGTGATCAGTGCATGATAGCCAGTGATCAGTGCATGATCAGTCACGTGATCAGTGCATGATCAGCCACGTGATCAGTGCATGATAGCCACTGATCAGTGCATGATCAGTCACGTGATCAGTGCATGATCAGTCACGTGATCAGTGCATGATCAGCCACGTGATCAGTGCATGATCAGCCACGTGATCAGTGCATGATCAGTCACGTGATCAGTGCATGATCAGTCACGTGATCAGTGCATGATCAGTCACGTGATCAGTGCATGATCAGCCACGTGATCAGTGCATGATCAGTCACGTGATCAGTGCATGATCAGTCACGTGATCAGTGCATGATCAGCCACGTGATCAGTGCATGATCAGTCACGTGATCAGTGCATGATCAGCCACGTGATCAGTGCATGATATCAGTGCATGATCAGCCACGTGATCAGTGCATGATAGCCACGTGATCAGTGCATGATCAGTCACGTGATCAGTGTGTGATCAGCCACGTGATCAGTGCATGATAGCCACGTGATCAGTGCATGATAGCCACGTGATCAGTGCATGATAGTCACGTGATCAGTGCATGATCAGTCACGTGATCAGTGTGATCAGCCACGTGATCAGTGCATGATCAGCCACGTGATCAGTGCATGATCAGCCACGTGATCAGTGCATGATCAGTCACGTGATCAGTGCATGATCAGTCACGTGATCAGTGCATGATCATTTACGTGATCAGTGCATGATCAGTCACGTGACCAGTATATGGTAGCTATGTGATCATTGCATGACAGCCACGTGAGCAGTGCATGATAGCCACGTGATCAGTGCATGATCAGTCACGTGATCAGTGTATGATCAGCCACGTGATCAGTGCATGAGTGCCACGTGATCAGTGCATGATATGTCACGTGACAGTGTGTGATCAGCCACGTGATCAGTGCATGATCAGCCACGTGATCAGTGCATGATAGCCACGTGATCAGTGCATGATCAGTACGTGATCAGTGCATGATCAGCCACGTGATCAGTGCATGATCAGTCACGTGATCAGTGTATGATCAGTCACGTGATCAGTGCATGATAGCCACATGATCAGTGCATGATCAGCCACGTGATCAGTGCATGATAGCCACGTGATCAGTGCATGATCAGTCACGTGATCAGTGCATGATCAGTCATGTGATCAGTGCATGATAGCTGCGTGATCATGCATGATCAGCCACGTGATCAGTGCATGATAGCCACGTGATCAGTGCATGATCAGCCACGTGATCAGTGCATGATCAGTCACGTGATCAGTGCATGATCAGCCACGTGATCAGTGCATGATCAGTCACGTGATCAGTGCATGATCAGCCACGTGATCAGTGCATGATCAGCCACGTGATCAGTGCATGATCAGTCACGTGATCAGTGCATGATCAGTCACGTGATCAGTGCATGATAGCTACGTGATCAGTGCATGATCAGCCACGTGATCAGTGCATGATAGCCACGTGATCAGTGCATGATCATCCACGTGATCAGTGCATGATCAGTCACGTGATCAGTGCATGATCAGCCACGTGATCAGTGCATGATAGCCACGTGATCAGTGCATGATCAGT
Source organism: Bos javanicus (assembly GCF_032452875.1). Lineage (NCBI taxonomy): Eukaryota > Metazoa > Chordata > Mammalia > Artiodactyla > Bovidae > Bos > Bos javanicus. The sequence goes on along the minus strand of NW_026893608.1, from coordinate 244,037 downwards.
CACGTGATCAGTGCATGATCAGTCACGTGATCAGTGCATGATCAGCCACGTGATCAGTGCATGATAGCCAGTGATCAGTGCATGATCAGTCACGTGATCAGTGCATGATCAGCCACGTGATCAGTGCATGATAGCCACGTGATCAGTGCATGATCAGTCACGTGATCAGTGCATGATCAGTCACGTGATCAGTGCATGATCAGCCACGTGATCAGTGCATGATCAGCCACGTGATCAGTGCATGATCAGTCACGTGATCAGTGCATGATCAGTCACGTGATCAGTGCATGATCAGTCACGTGATCAGTGCATGATCAGCCACGTGATCAGTGCATGATAGCCACGTGATCAGTGCATGATCAGTCACGTGATCAGTGCATGATCAGTCACGTGATCAGTGCATGATCAGCCACGTGATCAGTGCATGATCAGCCACGTGATCAGTGCATGATCAGCCACGTGATCAGTGCATGATCAGCCACGTGATCAGTGCATGATCAGTCACGTGATCAGTACATGATCAGTCACGTGAACAGTGCATGATCATTTACGTGATCAGTGCATGATCAGTCACGTGACCAGTATATGGTAGCTACGTGATCATTCCATGACGAGCCACGTGAGCAGTGCATGATAGCCACGTGATGTGTGCATGATCAGTTACGTGAGCAGAGTATGATCAGCCACGTGATCAGTGCATGAGTGCCACGTGATCAGTGCATGATATGTCACGTGACAGGTGTGTGATCAGCCACGTGAACAGTGCATGTTCAGCCACGTGATCAGTGCATGATAGCCACGTGATCAGTGCATGATCAGTTACGTGAGCAGTGTATGATCAGCCACGTGATCAGTGCATGGTCAGACACGTGAACAGTGTATGATCAGCCACGTGATCAGTGCATGATATCCAAGTGATCAGTGCATGATCAATCACGTGATCAGTGTATGATCAGCCACGTGAACAGTGCATGCTCAGTCACGTGATCTGGGCCTGCTGAGCTGCGTGATTACTGTCTGCTCATCTGCTTGACAATTGCCAGCTGAGCTGCACGATTCCTGCCTGTCATCTGCTTGACAATTGCCAGCTGTGCTGCGTAATTCCTGCCTGCTCAGCTGCTTGATTATTGCCAGCTGAGCAGCATGATTCCTCACAGCTGAGTTCCATGATTATTGCCTGCTGACTGTTTGATTCGTGCCTACTCAGCTCTTTGTTTATTGCCTCCAGAGGCACATGATCAGTGTATGATAGCAAACATGATCAGCGCATGATCAGCGCCATTAAGTCACGTGATCACTACATGATAGTCATGTGATCAGTCCATGCTCAGTCACGGTATCAGTGCATGATCAGCCACGTGATCAGTGCATGATCAGCCACGTGATCAGTTCATGATAGCCATGTGATCAGTGCATGATTAGTCACGTGATCAGTGCATGATCAGTCACGTGATCAGTGCATGATCAGCCACGTGATCAGTGCATGATCAGTCACCTGATGGGTGTATGATCAGTCACGTGACCAGTACATGGTAGCTACATGATCATTGCATGATCAGCCACGTGAGTAGTGCATGATAGCCACGTGATCAGTGCATGATCAGTCACGTGATCAGTGCATGATCAGTCATGTGATCAGTGCATGATCAGGCACGTGATCAGTGCATGATCAGCCACGTGATCAGTGCATGATAGCCACGTGATCAGTGCATGATCAGTCACGTGATCAGTGCATGATCAGTCACGTGATCAGTGCATGATCAGCCACGTGATCAGTGCATGATCAGCCACGTGATCAGTGCATGATCAATTACGTGATCAGTGCATGATCAGTCACGTGATCAGTACATGGTAGCTACGTGATCAGTGCATGATCAGCCACGTGATCAGTGCATGATAGCCACGTGATCAGTGCATGATCAGTCACGTGATCAGTGCATGATCAGTCACGTGATCAGTGCATGATCAGTCACGTGATCAGTGCATGATCAGTTACGTGATCAGTGCATGATCAGTCACGTGATCAGTGCATGATAGCCACGTGATCAGTGCATGATCAGCCACGTGATCAGTGCATGATAGCCACGTGATCAGTGCATGATCAGTCACGTGATCAGTGTATGATCATCCACGTGATCAGTGCATGATCAGTCATGTGATCAGTGCATGATATAGACGTGATCAGTGCATGATCAGTCACAGATCAGTGCATGATCAGCCACGTGATCAGTGCATGATAGCCACGTGATCAGTGCATGATAGCCAGTGATCAGTGCATGATCAGTCACGTGATCAGTGCATGATCAGCCACGTGATCAGTGCATGATAGCCACTGATCAGTGCATGATCAGTCACGTGATCAGTGCATGATCAGTCACGTGATCAGTGCATGATCAGCCACGTGATCAGTGCATGATCAGCCACGTGATCAGTGCATGATCAGTCACGTGATCAGTGCATGATCAGTCACGTGATCAGTGCATGATCAGTCACGTGATCAGTGCATGATCAGCCACGTGATCAGTGCATGATCAGCCACGTGATCAGTGCATGATCAGTCACGTGATCAGTGCATGATCAGCCACGTGATCAGTGCATGATCAGTCACGTGATCAGTGCATGATAGCCCGTGATCAGTGCATGATCAGTCCCGTGATCAGTGCATGATCAGCCACGTGATCAGTGCATGATCAGTCACGTGATCAGTGCATGATCAGCCATGTGATCAGTGCATGATATCAGTGCATGATAGCCACGTGATCAGTGCATGATAGCCACGTGATCAGTGCATGATCAGTCACGTGATACGTGTGTGATCAGCCACGTGATCAGTGCATGATATCCACGTGATCAGTGCATGATAGCCACGTGATCAGTGCATGATAGTCACGTGATCAGTGCATGATCAGTCACGTGATACGTGTGTGATCAGCCACGTGATCAGTGCATGATGAGCCACGTGATCAGTGCAGGATCAATTACGTGATCAGTGCATGATCAGTCACGTGACCAGTACATGGTTGCTACGTGATCGTTGCATGATCAGCCACGTGAGCAGAGCATGATAGCCACGTGATCAGTGCATGATCAGTCACGTGATCAGTACATGATCAGTCACGTGAACAGTGCATGATCATTTACGTGATCTGTGCATGATCAGTCACGTGACCAGTATATGGTAGCTACGTGATCATTCCATGACGAGCCACGTGAGCAGTGCATGATAGCCACGTGATGTGTGCATGATGAGTTACGTGAGCAGAGTATGATCAGCCACGTGATCAGTGCATGAGTGCCACGTGATCAGTGCATGATATGTCACGTGACAGGTGTGTGATCAGCCACGTGAACAGTGCATGTTCAGCCACGTGATCAGTGCATGATAGCCACGTGATCAGTGCATGATCAGTTACGTGAGCAGTGTATGATCAGCCACGTGATCAGTGCATGGTCAGACACGTGAACAGTGTATGATCAGCCACGTGATCAGTGCATGATATCCAAGTGATCAGTGCATGATCAATCACGTGATCAGTGTATGATCAGCCACGTGAACAGTGCATGCTCAGTCACGTGATCAGGGCCTGCTGAGCTGCGTGATTACTGTCTGCTCATCTGCTTGACAATTGCCAGCTGAGCTGCACGATTCCTGCCTGTCATCTGCTTGACAATTGCCAGCTGTGCTGCGTAATTCCTGCCTGCTCAGCTGCTTGATTATTGCCAGCTGAGCAGCATGATTCCTCACAGCTGAGTTCCATGATTATTGCCTGCTGACTGTTTGATTCGTGCCTACTCAGCTCTTTGTTTATTGCCTCCAGAGGCACATGATCAGTGTATGATAGCAAACATGATCAGCGCATGATCAGTCACATGATCAGCGCCATTAAGTCACGTGATCACTACATGATAGTCATGTGATCAGTCCATGCTCAGTCACGGTATCAGTGCATGATCAGCCACGTGATCAGTGCATGATCTGTCACATGATTAGTGTATGATCATCCACGTGATCAGTGCATGGGCAGTCATGTGATCAGTGCATGATATAGACGTGATCAGTGCATGATCAGTCTCGTGATCAGTGCATGATAGCCACGTGATCAGTGCATGATCAGTCACCTGATGGGTGTATGATCATTCACGTGACCTGTACATGGTAGCTACATGATCATTGCATGATCAGCCACGTGAGTAGTGCATGATAGCCACGTGATCACTGCATGATCAGTCACGTGATCAGTGCATGATCAGTCATGTGACCAGTACATGGTAGCTGCGTGATCATTGCATGATCAGCCACGTGAGCAGTGCATGATAGCCACGTGATCAGTGCATGATCAGACACGTGATCAGTGCATGATCAGTCACGTGATCAGTGCATGATCAGCCACGTGATCAGTGCATGATCAGGCACGTGATCAGTGTATGTCAGCCACGTGATCAGTGCATGATAGCCACGTGATCAGTGCATGATCAGTCACGTGATCAGTGCATGATCAGTCACGTGATCAGTGCATGATCAGCCACGTGATCAGTGCATGATCAGCCACGTGATCAGTGCATGATCAATTACGTGATCAGTGCATGATCAGTCACGTGACCAGTACATGGTAGCTACGTGATCATTGCATGATCAGCCACGTGATCAGTGCATGATAGCCACGTGATCAGTGCATGATCAGTCACGTGATCAGTGCATGATCAGTCACGTGATCAGTGCATGATCAGCCACGTGATCAGTGCATGTCAGTCATGTGTCAGTGCATGATAGCCCGTGATCAGTGCATGATCAGTCCCGTGATCAGTGCATGATCAGCCACGTGATCAGTGCATGATAGCCACGTGATCAGTGCATGATCAGTCACGTGATCAGTGCATGATCAGTCACGTGATCAGTGTATGATCAGCCACGTGAACAGTGCATGCTCAGTCACGTGATCAGGGCCTGCTGAGCTGCGTGATTACTGTCTGCTCATCTGCTTGACAATTGCCAGCTGAGCTGCACGATTCCTGCCTGTCATCTGCTTGACAATTGCCACCTGTGCTGCGTAATTCCTGCCTGCTCAGCTGCTTGATTATTGCCAGCTGAGCAGCATGATTTCTCAGAGCTGAGTTCCATGATTATAGCCTGCTGACTGATTCCTGCCTACTCAGCTCTTTGTTCATTGCCTCCAGAGGCACATGATCAGTGTATGACACCAAACATGATCAGCACATGATCAGTCACATGATCAGTGCATGATAAGCCACGTGATCAGTGCATGATCAGTTACGTGATCAGTGCATGATCAGTCACGTGATCAGTGCATGGTAGCTGCGTGATCAGTGCATGATCAGCCACGTGATCAGTGCATGATAGCCACGTGATCAGTGCATGATCAGTCACGTGATCAGTGCATGATCAGTCACGTGATCAGTGCATGATCAGTCACGTGATCAGTGCATGATCAGTCACGTGATCAGTGCATGGTAGCTACGTGATCATTGCATGATCAGCCACGTGATCAGTGCATGATAGCCACGTGATCAGTGCATGATCAGTCACGTGATCAGTGCATGATAGCTGCGTGATCAGTGCATGATCAGCCACGTGATCAGTGCATGATAGCCACGTGATCAGTGCATGATCAGTTACGTGATCAGTGCATGATCAGCCACGTGATCAGTGCATGATCAGACACGTGATCAGTGTATGATCAGCCACGTGATCAGTGCATGATATCCAAGTGATCAGTGCATGATCATCACGTGATCAGTGTATGATCAGCCACGTGAACAGTGCATGCTCAGTCACGTGATCAGGGCCTGCTGAGCTGCGTGATTACTGTCTGCTCATCTGCTTGACAATTGCCAGCTGAGCTGCACGATTCCTGCCTGTCATCTGCTTGACAATTGCCAGCTGTGCTGCGTAATTCCTGCCTGCTCAGCTGCTTGATTATTGCCAGCTGAGCAGCATGATTCCTCACAGCTGAGTTCCATGATTATTGCCTGCTGACTGTTTGATTCGTGCCTACTCAGCTCTTTGTTTATTGCCTCCAGAGGCACATGATCAGTGTATGATAGCAAACATGATCAGCGCATGATCAGTCACATGATCAGCGCCATTAAGTCACGTGATCAGTACATGATAGTCATGTGATCAGTCCATGCTCAGTCACGGTATCAGTGCATGATCAGCCACGTGATCAGTGCATGATCAGCCACGTGATCAGTGCATGATAGCCATGTGATCAGTGCATGATAGTCACGTGATCAGTGCATGATCAGGCACGTGATCAGTGCATGATCAGTCACCTGATCAGTGCATGATCAGTCACGTGACCAGTACATGTAGCTACATGATCATTGCATGATCAGCCACGTGAGTAGTGCATGATAGCCACGTGATCAGTGCATGATCAGTCACGTGATCAGTGCATGATCAGTCATGTGATCAGTGCATGATCAGGCACGTGATCAGTGCATGATCAGCCACGTGATCAGTGCATGATAGCCACGTGATCAGTGCATGATCAGTCACGTGATCAGTGCATGATCAGTCACGTGATCAGTGCATGATCAGCCACGTGATCAGTGCATGATCAGCCACGTGATCAGTGCATGATCATTACGTGATCAGTGCATGATCAGTCACGTGACCAGTACATGGTAGCTACGTGATCATTGCATGATCAGCCACGTGATCAGTGCATGATAGCCACGTGATCAGTGCATGATCAGTCACGTGATCAGTGCATGATCAGTCACGTGATCAGTGCATGATCAGTCACGTGATCAGTGCATGATCAGTCACGTGATCAGTGCATGATCAGCCACGTGATCAGTGCATGATAGCCACGTGATCAGTGCATGATCAGTCACGTGATCAGTGCATGATCAGTCACGTGATCAGTGCATGATCAGCCACGTGATCAGTGCATGATCAGTCACGTGATCAGTGCATGATCAGCCACGTGATCAGTGCATGATATCAGTGCATGAGCCACGTGATCAGTGCATGATAGCCACGTGATCAGTGCATGATCAGTCACGTGATCAGTGCATGATCAGCCACGTGATCAGTGCATGATAGCCACGTGATCAGTGCATGATAGCCACGTGATCAGTGCATGATAGTCACGTGATCATGCATGATCAGTCACGTGATCAGTGTGTGATCAGCCACGTGATCAGTGCATGATCAGCCACGTGATCAGTGCATGATCAGCCACGTGATCAGTGCATGATCAGTCACGTGATCAGTGCATGATAGCTACGTGATCAGTGCATGATCAGCCACGTGATCAGTGCATGATCAGCCACGTGATCAGTGCATGATCAGTCACGTGATCAGTGCATGATCAGTCACGTGATCAGTGCATGATCAGTCACGTGATCAGTGTATGATCAGCCACGTGAACAGTGCATGCTCAGTCACGTGATCAGGGCCTGCTGAGCTGCGTGATTACTGTCTGCTCATCTGCTTGACAATTGCCAGCTGAGCTGCACGATTCCTGCCTGTCATCTGCTTGACAATTGCCAGCTGTGCTGCGTAATTCCTGCCTGCTCAGCTGCTTGATTATTGCCAGCTGAGCAGCATGATTCCTCACAGCTGAGTTCCATGATTATTGCCTGCTGACTGTTTGATTCGTGCCTACTCAGCTCTTTGTTTATTGCCTCCAGAGGCACATGATCAGTGTATGATAGCAAACATGATCAGCGCATGATCAGTCACATGATCAGCGCCATTAAGTCACGTGATCACTACATGATAGTCATGTGATCAGTCCATGCTCAGTCACGGTATCAGTGCATGATCAGCCACGTGATCAGTGCATGATCTGTCACATGATTAGTGTATGATCATCCACGTGATCAGTGCATGGGCAGTCATGTGATCAGTGCATGATATAGACGTGATCAGTGCATGATCAGTCATGATCAGTGCATGATAGCCACGTGATCAGTGCATGATCAGTCACCTGATGGGTGTATGATCATTCACGTGACCTGTACATGGTAGCTACATGATCATTGCATGATCAGCCATGTGAGTAGTGCATGATAGCCACGTGATCAGTGCATGATCAGTCACGTGATCAGTGCATGATCAGTCATGTGACCAGTACATGGTAGCTGCGTGATCATGCATGATCAGCCACGTGAGCAGTGCATGATAGCCACGTGATCAGTGCATGATCAGACACGTGATCAGTGCATGATCAGTCACGTGATCAGTGCATGATCAGCCACGTGATCAGTGCATGATCAGTCACGTGATCAGTATGATCAGCCACGTGATCAGTGCATGATAGCCACGTGATCAGTGCATGATCAGTCACGTGATCAGTGCATGATCAGTCACGTGATCAGTGCATGATCAGCCACGTGATCAGTGCATGATCAGCCACGTGATCAGTGCATGATCAATTACGTGATCAGTGCATGATCAGTCACGTGACCAGTGCATGGTAGCTACGTGATCAGTGCATGATCAGCCACGTGATCAGTGCATGATAGCCACGTGATCAGTGCATGATCAGCCACGTGATCAGTGCATGATCAGCCACGTGATCAGTGCATGATCAGTCACGTGATCAGTGCATGATCAGCCACGTGATCAGTGCATGATCAGCCACGTGATCAGTGCATGATAGCCACGTGATCAGTGCATGATCAGCCACGTGATCAGTGCATGATCAGTCACGTGATCAGGGCCTGCTGAGCTGCGTGATTACTGTCTGCTCATCTGCTTGACAATTGCCAGCTGAGCTGCACGATTCCTGCCTGTCATCTGCTTGACAATTGCCAGCTGTGCTGCGTAATTCCTGCCTGCTCAGCTGCTTGATTATTGCCAGCTGAGCAGCATGATTCCTCACAGCTGAGTTCCATGATTATTGCCTGCTGACTGTTTGATTCGTGCCTACTCAGCTCTTTGTTTATTGCCTCCAGAGGCACATGATCAGTGTATGATAGCAAACATGATCAGCGCATGATCAGTCACATGATCAGCGCCATTAAGTCACGTGATCACTACATGATAGTCATGTGATCAGTCCATGCTCAGTCACGGTATCAGTGCATGATCAGCCACGTGATCAGTGCATGATCTGTCACATGATTAGTGTATGATCATCCACGTGATCAGTGCATGGGCAGTCATGTGATCAGTGCATGATATAGACGTGATCAGTGCATGATCAGTGCATGATCAGTGCATGATAGCCACGTGATCAGTGCATGATCAGTCACCTGATGGGTGTATGATCATTCACGTGACCTGTACATGGTAGCTACATGATCATTGCATGATCAGCCACGTGAGTAGTGCATGATAGCCACGTGATCAGTGCATGATCAGTCACGTGATCAGTGCATGATCAGTCATGTGACCAGTACATGGTAGCTGCGTGATCATGCATGATCAGCCACGTGAGCAGTGCATGATAGCCACGTGATCAGTGCATGATCAGACACGTGATCAGTGCATGATCAGTCACGTGATCAGTGCATGATCAGCCACGTGATCAGTGCATGATCAGTCACGTGATCAGTGCATGATCAGCCACGTGATCAGTGCATGATAGCCACGTGATCAGTGCATGATCAGTCACGTGATCAGTGCATGATCAGTCACGTGATCAGTGCATGATCAGCCACGTGATCAGTGCATGATCAGCCACGTGATCAGTGCATGATCAATTACGTGATCAGTGCATGATCAGTCACGTGATCAGTACATGGTAGCTACGTGATCAGTGCATGATCAGCCACGTGATCAGTGCATGATAGCCACGTGATCAGTGCATGATAGCCACGTGATCAGTGCATGATCAGCCACGTGATCAGTGCATGATCAGTCATGTGATCAGTGCATGATCAGCCACGTGATCAGTGCATGATCAGCCACGTGATCAGTGCATGATAGCCACGTGATCAGTGCATGATCAGTCACGTGATCAGTGCATGATCAGTCACGTGATCAGTGCATGATCAGTCACGTGATCAGTGCATGATCAGTTACGTGATCAGTGCATGATCAGTCACGTGACCAGTACATGGTAGCTACGTGATCAGTGCATGATCAGCCACGTGAGCAGTGCATGATAGCCACGTGATCAGTGCATGATCAGTCACGTGATCAGTGCATGATCAGTCACGTGATCAGTGCATGATCAGTCACGTGATCAGTGCATGATCAATTACGTGATCAGTGCATGATCAGTCACGTGACCAGTGCATGGTAGCTACGTGATCATTGCATGATCAGCCACGTGATCAGTGCATGATAGCCACGTGATCAGTGCATGATCAGTCACATGATCAGTGTATGATCATCCACGTGATCAGTGCATGATCAGCCACGTGATCAGTGCATGATATAGACGTGATCAGTGCATGATCAGTCACGTGATCAGTGCATGATCAGCCACGTGATCAGTGCATGATAGCCACGTGATCAGTGCATGATAGCCAGTGATCAGTGCATGATCAGTCACGTGATCAGTGCATGATCAGCCACGTGATCAGTGCATGATAGCCACGTGATCAGTGCATGATCAGTCACGTGATCAGTGCATGATCAGTCACGTGATCAGTGCATGATCAGCCACGTGATCAGTGCATGATCAGCCACGTGATCAGTGCATGATCAGTCACGTGATCAGTGCATGATCAGCCACGTGATCAGTGCATGATCAGTCACGTGATCAGTGCATGATCAGCCACGTGATCAGTGCATGATCAGTCATGTGATCAGTGCATGATAGCACGTGATCAGTGCATGATCAGTCGTGATCAGTGCATGATCAGTCACGTGATCAGTGCATGATAGCCACGTGATCAGTGCATGATCAGCCACGTGATCAGTGCATGATAGCCACGTGATCAGTGCATGATCAGCCACGTGATCAGTGCATGATCAGCCACGTGATCAGTGCATGATAGCCACGTGATCAGTGCATGATCAGTCACGTGATCAGTGCATGATCAGGCAGTGATCAGTGCATGATCAGCCACGTGATCAGTGCATGATAGCCACGTGATCAGTGCATGATCAGTCACGTGATCAGTGCATGATCAGTCACGTGACAGTACATGGTAGCTACATGATCAGTGCATGATCAGCCACGTGATCAGTGCATGATAGCCACGTGATCAGTGCATGATCAGTCACGTGATCAGTGCATGATCAGCCACGTGATCAGTGCATGATCAGTCACGTGATCAGTGCATGATCATCCACGTGATCAGTGCATGATCAGTCACGTGATCAGTGCATGATCAGACGTGATCAGTGCATGATCAGTACGTGATCAGTGCATGATAGCCACGTGATCAGTGCATGATCAGTCACGTGATCAGTGCATGATCAGTCACGTGATCAGTACATGGTAGTTACATGATCAGTGCATGATCAGCCACGTGATCAGTGCATGATAGCCACGTGATCAGTGCATGATCAGCCACGTGATCAGTGCATGATCAGTCACGTGATCAGTGCATGATCAGCCACGTGATCAGTGCATGATCAATTACGTGATCAGTGCATGATCAGTCACGTGATCAGTGCATGATAGCTACGTGATCAGTGCATGATCAGCCACGTGATCAGTGCATGATAGCCACGTGATCAGTGCATGATCAGTCACGTGATCAGTGCATGATCAGTCACGTGACCAGTACATGGTAGCCACGTGATCAGTGCATGATCAGCCACGTGATCAGTGCATGATAGCCACGTGATCAGTGCATGATCAGTCACGTGATCAGTGCATGATCAGTCACGTGATCAGTGCATGATAGCTACGTGATCATGCATGATCAGCCACGTGATCAGTGCATGATAGCCACGTGATCAGTGCATGATCAGTCACGTGATCAGTGCATGATCAGTCACGTGATCAGTGCATGATCAGCCACGTGATCAGTGCATGATCAGTCACGTGATCAGTGCATGATCAGTCACGTGATCAGTGCATGATAGCTACGTGATCAGTGCATGATCAGCCACGTGATCAGTGCATGATAGCCACGTGATCAGTGCATGATCAGCCACGTGATCAGTGCATGATCAGTCACGTGATCAGTGCATGATCAGCCACGTGATCAGTGCATGATAGCCACGTGATCAGTGCATGACAATTACGTGATCAGTGCATGATCAGTCACGTGATCAGTGCATGATAGCCACGTGATCAGTGCATGATCAGTCACGTGATCAGTGTGTGATCAGCCACGTGAACAGTGCATGCTCAGTCACGTGATCAGGGCCTGCTGAGCTGCGTGATTACTGTCTGCTCATCTGCTTGACAATTGCCAGCTGAGCTGCACGATTCCTGCCTGTCATCTGCTTGACAATTGCCAGCTGTGCTGCATAATTCCTGCCTGCTCAGCTGCTTGATTATTGCCAGCTGAGCAGCATGATTTCTCACAGCTGAGTTCCATGATTATTGCCTACTGATTCCTGCCTACTCAGCTCTTTGTTCATTGCCTCCAGAGGCACATGATCAGTGTATGACAGAAACATGATCAGCACATGATCAGTCACATGATCAGTGCATGATAAGCCACGTGATCAGTGCATGATCAGTCACGTGATCAGTGCATGATCAGTCATGTGATCAGTGCATGATAGCTGCGTGATCAGTGCATGATCAGCCACGTGATCAGTGCATGATCAGTCACGTGATCAGTGCATGATCAGTCACGTGATCAGTGCATGATAGCTACGTGATCAGTGCATGATCAGCCACGTGATCAGTGCATGATAGCCACGTGATCAGTGCATGATCAGCCACGTGATCAGTGCATGATAGCCACGTGATCAGTGCATGATCAGTCACGTGATACGTGTGTGATCAGCCACGTGATCAGTGCATGATATCCACGTGATCAGTGCATGATAGCCACGTGATCAGTGCATGATTAGTCACGTGATCAGTGCATGATCAGTCACGTGATCAGTGTGATCAGCCACCGATCAGTGCATGATGAGCCACGTGATCAGTGCATGATCAATTACGTGATCAGTGCATGATCAGTCACGTGACCAGTACATGGTTGCTACGTGATCGTTGCATGATCAGCCACGTGATCAGTGCATGATAGCCACGTGATCAGTGCATGATCAGTCACGTGATCAGTGCATGATCAGTCACGTGATCAGTGCATGATCATTTACGTGATCAGTGCATGATCAGTCACGTGACCAGTATATGGTAGCTTCGTGATCATTCCATGACGAGCCACGTGAGCAGTGCATGATAGCCACGTGATGTGTGCATGATCAGTCACGTGATCAGAGTATGATCAGCCACGTGATCAGTGCATGAGTGCCACGTGATCAGTGCATGATATGTCACGTGACAGTGTGTGATCAGCCACGTGAACAGTGCATGTTCAGCCACGTGATCAGTGCATGATAGCCACGTGATCAGTGCATGATCAGTTACGTGATCAGTGTATGATCAGCCACGTGATCAGTGCATGGTCAGACACGTGAACAGTGTATGATCAGCCACGTGATCAGTGCATGATATCCACGTGATCAGTGCATGATCAATCACGTGATCAGTGTATGATCAGCCACGTGAACAGTGCATGCTCAGTCACGTGATCAGGGCCTGCTGAGCTGCGTGATTACTGTCTGCTCATCTGCTTGACAATTGCCAGCTGAGCTGCACGATTCCTGCCTGTCATCTGCTTGACAATTGCCAGCTGTGCTGTGTAATTCCTGCCTGCTCAGCTGCTTGATTATTGCCAGCTGAGCAGCATGATTCACGTGAACAGTGCATGCTCAGTCACGTGATCAGGGCCTGCTGAGCTGCGTGATTACTGTCTGCTCATCTGCTTGACAATTGCCAGCTGAGCTGCACGATTCCTGCCTGTCATCTGCTTGACAATTGCCAGCTGTGCTGCGTAATTCCTGCCTGCTCAGCTGCTTGATTATTGCCAGCTGAGCAGCATGATTCCTCACAGCTGAGTTCCATGATTATTGCTGCTGACTGTTTGATTCGTGCCTACTCAGCTCTTTGTTTATTGCCTCCAGAGGCACATGATCAGTGTATGATAGCAAACATGATCAGCGCATGATCAGTCACATGATCAGCGCCATTAAGTCACGTGATCACTACATGATAGTCATGTGATCAGTCCATGCTCAGTCACGGTATCAGTGCATGATCAGCCACGTGATCAGTGCATGATCAGCCACGTGATCAGTGCATGATAGCTCTGTGATCAGTGCATGATCAGTCACGTGATCAGTGCATGATCAGCCACGTGATCAGTGCATGATCAGTCACGTGATCAGTGCATGATCAGTCACGTGACCAGTACATGGTAGCTACATGATCATTGCATGATCAGCCACGTGAGTAGTGCATGATAGCCACGTGATCAGTGCATGATCAGTCACGTGATCAGTGCATGATCAGCCATGTGATCAGTGCATGATCAGGCACGTGATCAGTGCATGATCAGCCACGTGATCAGTGCATGATAGCCACGTGATCAGTGCATGATCAGTCACGTGATCAGTGCATGATCAGTCACGTGATCAGTGCATGATCAGCCACGTGATCAGTGCATGATCAGCCACGTGATCAGTGCATGATCAGTCACGTGATCAGTATATGGTAGCTACGTGATCATTGCATGATCAGCCACGTGATCAGTGCATGATAGCCACGTGATCAGTGCATGATCAGTCACGTGATCAGTGCATGATCAGTCACGTGATCAGTGCATGATCAGTCACTGATCAGTGCATGATCAATTACGTGATCAGTGCATGATCAGTCACGTGATCAGTGCATGGTAGCTACGTGATCAGTGCATGATCAGCCACGTGATCAGTGCATGATAGCCACGTGATCAGTGCATGATCAGTCACGTGATCAGTGCATGATCATCCACGTGATCAGTGCATGATCAGTCACGTGATCAGTGCATGATATAGACGTGATCAGTGCATGATCAGTCACGTGATCAGTGCATGATCAGCCACGTGATCAGTGCATGATAGCCACGTGATCAGTGCATGATAGCCAGTGATCAGTGCATGATCAGTCACGTGATCAGTGCATGATCAGCCACGTGATCAGTGCATGATAGCCACTGATCAGTGCATGATCAGTCACGTGATCAGTGCATGATCAGTCACGTGATCAGTGCATGATCAGCCACGTGATCAGTGCATGATCAGTTACGTGATCAGTGCATGATCAGCCACGTGATCAGTGCATGATAGCCACGTGATCAGTGCATGATCAGTCACGTGATCAGTGCATGATCAGTCACTGATCAGTGCATGATCAGCCACGTGATCAGTGCATGATCAGCCACGTGATCAGTGCATGATAGCCACGTGATCAGTGCATGATCAGTCACGTGATCAGTGCATGATCAGCCACGTGATCAGTGCATGATAGCCACGTGATCAGTGCATGATAGCCACGTGATCAGTGCATGATCAGTCACGTGATCAGTGCATGATCAGTCACGTGATCATGTGTGATCAGCCACGTGATCAGTGCATGATGAGCCACGTGATCAGTGCATGATCAGTCACGTGATCAGTGCATGATCAGTCACGTGACCAGTACATGGTAGCTACGTGATCATTGCATGATCAGCCACGTGATCAGTGCATGATAGCCACGTGATCAGTGCATGATCAGTCATGTGATCGTGTGTGATCAGCCACGTGATCAGTGCATGATATCCACGTGATCAGTGCATGATAGCCACGTGATCAGTGCATGATAGCCACGTGATCAGTGCATGATCAGTCACGTGATCATGTGTGATCAGCCACGTGATCAGTGCATGATCAATTACGTGATCAGTGCATGATCAGTCACGTGACCAGTACATGGTTGCTACGTGATCATTGCATGATCAGCCACGTGAGCAGTGCATGATAGCCACGTGATCAGTGCATGATCAGTCACGTGATCAGTGCATGATCAGTCACGTGATCAGTGCATGATCATTTACGTGAGTGCATGATCAGTCACGTGACCAGTATATGGTAGCTACGTGATCATTCCATGACAGCCACGTGATCAGTGCATGATAGCCACGTGATGTGTGCATGATCAGTCACGTGAGCAGTGTATGATCAGCCACGTGATCAGTGCATGATAGCCACGTGATCAGTGCATGATCAGTTACGTGAGCAGTGTATGATCAGCCACGTGATCAGTGCATGGTCAGACACGTGAACAGTGTATGATCAGCCACGTGATCAGTGCATGATATCCAAGTGATCAGTGCATGATCATCACGTGATCAGTGTATGATCAGCCACGTGAACAGTGCATGCTCAGTCACGTGATCAGGGCCTGCTGAGCTGCGTGATTACTGTCTGCTCATCTGCTTGACAATTGCCAGCTGAGCTGCACGATTCCTGCCTGTCATCTGCTTGACAATTGCCAGCTGTGCTGCGTAATTCCTGCCTGCTCAGCTGCTTGATTATTGCCAGCTGAGCAGCATGATTCCTCACAGCTGAGTTCCATGATTATTGCCTGCTGACTTTTGATTCGTGCCTACTCAGCTCTTTGTTTATTGCCTCCAGAGGCACATGATCAGTGTATGATAGCAAACATGATCAGCGCATGATCAGTCACATGATCAGCGCCATTAAGTCACGTGATCACTACATGATAGTCATGTGATCAGTCCATGCTCAGTCACGGTATCAGTGCATGATCAGCCACGTGATCAGTGCATGATCAGCCAGGTGATCAGTTCATGATAGCTATGTGATCAGTGCATGATCAGTCACGTGATCAGTGCATGATCAGGCACGTGATCAGTGCATGATCAGTCACCTGATGGGTGTATGATCAGTCACGTGACCAGTACATGGTAGCTACATGATCATTGCATGATCAGCCACGTGAGTAGTGCATGATAGCCACGTGATCAGTGCATGATCAGTCACGTGATCAGTGCATGATCAGTCATGTGATCAGTGCATGATCAGGCACGTGATCAGTGCATGATCAGCCACGTGATCAGTGCATGATAGCCACGTGATCAGTGCATGATCAGTCACGTGATCAGTGCATGATCAGTCACGTGATCAGTGCATGATCAGCCACGTGATCAGTGCATGATCAGCCACGTGATCAGTGCATGATCATTACGTGATCAGTGCATGATCAGTCACGTGACCAGTGCATGATAGCTACGTGATCAGTGCATGATCAGCCACGTGATCAGTGCATGATAGCCACGTGATCAGTGCATGATCAGTCACGTGATCAGTGCATGATCAGTCACGTGATCAGTGCATGATCAGTCACGTGATCAGTGCATGATCAGTCACGTGATCAGTGCATGATCAGCCACGTGATCAGTGCATGATATGTCACGTGACAGTGTGTGATCAGCCACGTGACAGTGCATGTTAGCCACGTGATCAGTGCATGATAGCCACGTGATCAGTGCATGATCAGTTACGTGAGCAGTGTATGATCAGCCACGTGATCAGTGCATGGTCAGACACGTGAACAGTGTATGATCAGCCACGTGATCAGTGCATGATATCCAAGTGATCAGTGCATGATCAGTCACGTGATCAGTGTATGATCAGCCACGTGAACAGTGCATGCTCAGTCACGTGATCAGGGCCTGCTGAGCTGCGTGATTACTGTCTGCTCATCTGCTTGACAATTGCCAGCTGAGCTGCACGATTCCTGCCTGTCATCTGCTTGACAATTGCCAGCTGTGCTGCGTAATTCCTGCCTGCTCAGCTGCTTGATTATTGCCAGCTGAGCAGCATGATTCCTCACAGCTGAGTTCCATGATTATTGCCTGCTGACTGTTTGATTCGTGCCTACTCAGCTCTTTGTTTATTGCCTCCAGAGGCACATGATCAGTGTATGATAGCAAACATGATCAGCGCATGATCAGTCACATGATCAGCGCCATTAAGTCACGTGATCACTACATGATAGTCATGTGATCAGTCCATGCTCAGTCACGGTATCAGTGCATGATCAGCCACGTGATCAGTGCATGATCAGCCAGGTGATCAGTTCATGATAGCTATGTGATCAGTGCATGATCAGTCACGTGATCAGTGCATGATCAGGCACGTGATCAGTGCATGATCAGTCACCTGATGGGTGTATGATCAGTCACGTGACCAGTACATGGTAGCTACATGATCATTGCATGATCAGCCACGTGAGTAGTGCATGATAGCCACGTGATCAGTGCATGATCAGTCACGTGATCAGTGCATGATCAGCCATGTGATCAGTGCATGATCAGGCACGTGATCAGTGCATGATCAGCCACGTGATCAGTGCATGATAGCCACGTGATCAGTGCATGATCAGTCACGTGATCAGTGCATGATCAGTCACGTGATCAGTGCATGATCAGCCACGTGATCAGTGCATGATCAGCCACGTGATCAGTGCATGATCAGTCACGTGATCAGTGCATGATAGTCACGTGATCAGTGCATGATCAGCCACGTGATCAGTGCATGATAGCCACGTGATCAGTGCATGATCAGTCACGTGATCAGTGCATGATCAGTCACGTGATCAGTGCATGATCAGTCACGTGATCAGTGCATGATCAATTACGTGATCAGTGCATGATCAGTCACGTGATCAGTACATGGTAGCTACGTGATCAGTGCATGATCAGCCACGTGATCAGTGCATGATAGCCACGTGATCAGTGCATGATCAGTCACGTGATCAGTGCATGATCATCCACGTGATCAGTGCATGATCAGTCACGTGATCAGTGCATGATATAGACGTGATCAGTGCATGATCAGTCACGTGATCAGTGCATGATCAGCCACGTGATCAGTGCATGATAGCCACGTGATCAGTGCATGATAGCCAGTGATCAGTGCATGATCAGTCACGTGATCAGTGCATGATCAGCCACGTGATCAGTGCATGATAGCCACGTGATC
Source organism: Bos javanicus (assembly GCF_032452875.1). NCBI lineage: Eukaryota > Metazoa > Chordata > Mammalia > Artiodactyla > Bovidae > Bos > Bos javanicus. The sequence continues at coordinate 225,103 of NW_026893608.1, read as the reverse complement.
AGTGCATGATCAGTCACGTGATCAGTGCATGATCAGTCACGTGATCAGTGCATGATCAGCCACGTGATCAGTGCATGATCAGCCACGTGATCAGTGCATGATCAGTCACGTGATCAGTGCATGATCAGTCACGTGATCAGTGCATGATCAGCCACGTGATCAGTGCATGATCAGTCACGTGATCAGTGCATGATCAGTCACGTGATCAGTGCATGATCAGCCACGTGATCAGTGCATGACAATTACGTGATCAGTGCATGATCAATCACGTGATCAGTGCATGATAGCCACGTGATCAGTGCATGATCAGTCACGTGATCAGTGTGTGATCAGCCACGTGAACAGTGCATGCTCAGTCACGTGATCAGGGCCTGCTGAGCTGCGTGATTACTGTCTGCTCATCTGCTTGACAATTGCCAGCTGAGCTGCACGATTCCTGCCTGTCATCTGCTTGACAATTGCCACCTGTGCTGCATAATTCCTGCCTGCTCAGCTACTTGATTATTGCCAGCTGAGCAGCATGATTTCTCAGAGCTGAGTTCCATGATTATTGCCTACTGATTCGTGCCTACTCAGCTCTTTGTTCATTGCCTCCAGAGGCACATGATCAGTGTATGACAGAAACATGATCAGCACATGATCAGTCACATGATCAGTGCATGATAAGCCACGTGATCAGTGCATGATCAGTCACGTGATCAGTGCATGATCAGTCACGTGATCAGTGCATGATAGCTGCGTGATCAGTGCATGATCAGCCACGTGATCAGTGCATGATCAGTCACGTGATCAGTGCATGATCAGTCACGTGATCAGTGCATGATAGCTACGTGATCAGTGCATGATCAGCCACGTGATCAGTGCATGATAGCCACGTGATCAGTGCATGATCAGCCACGTGATCAGTGCATGATAGCCACGTGATCAGTGCATGATCAGTCACGTGATACGTGTGTGATCAGCCACGTGATCAGTGCATGATATCCACGTGATCAGTGCATGATAGCCACGTGATCAGTGCATGATTAGTCACGTGATCAGTGCATGATCAGTCACGTGATACAGTGTGATCAGCCACGTGATCAGTGCATGATGAGCCACGTGATCAGTGCATGATCAATTACGTGATCAGTGCATGATCAGTCACGTGACCAGTACATGGTTGCTACGTGATCGTTGCATGATCAGCCACGTGAGCAGTGCATGATAGCCACGTGATCAGTGCATGATCAGTCACGTGATCAGTGCATGATCAGTCACGTGATCAGTGCATGATCATTTACGTGATCAGTGCATGATCAGTCACGTGACCAGTATATGGTAGCTTCGTGATCATTCCATGACGAGCCACGTGAGCAGTGCATGATAGCCACGTGATGTGTGCATGATCAGTCACGTGATCAGAGTATGATCAGCCACGTGATCAGTGCATGAGTGCCACGTGATCAGTGCATGATATGTCACGTGACAGGTGTGTGATCAGCCACGTGAACAGTGCATGTTCAGCCACGTGATCAGTGCATGATAGCCACGTGATCAGTGCATGATCAGTTACGTGATCAGTGTATGATCAGCCACGTGATCAGTGCATGGTCAGACACGTGAACAGTGTATGATCAGCCACGTGATCAGTGCATGATATCCAAGTGATCAGTGCATGATCAATCACGTGATCAGTGTATGATCAGCCACGTGAACAGTGCATGCTCAGTCACGTGATCAGGGCCTGCTGAGCTGCGTGATTACTGTCTGCTCATCTGCTTGACAATTGCCAGCTGAGCTGCACGATTCCTGCCTGTCATCTGCTTGACAATTGCCAGCTGTGCTGTGTAATTCCTGCCTGCTCAGCTGCTTGATTATTGCCAGCTGAGCAGCATGATTCACGTGAACAGTGCATGCTCAGTCACGTGATCAGGGCCTGCTGAGCTGCGTGATTACTGTCTGCTCATCTGCTTGACAATTGCCAGCTGAGCTGCACGATTCCTGCCTGTCATCTGCTTGACAATTGCCAGCTGTGCTGCGTAATTCCTGCCTGCTCAGCTGCTTGATTATTGCCAGCTGAGCAGCATGATTCCTCACAGCTGAGTTCCATGATTATTGCTGCTGACTGTTTGATTCGTGCCTACTCAGCTCTTTGTTTATTGCCTCCAGAGGCACATGATCAGTGTATGATAGCAAACATGATCAGTGCATGATCAGTCACATGATCAGTGCCATTAAGTCACGTGATCACTACATGATAGTCATGTGATCAGTCCATGATCAGTCACGGTATCAGTGCATGATCAGCCACGTGATCAGTGCATGATCAGCCACGTGATCAGTGCATGATAGCTCTGTGATCAGTGCATGATCAGTCACGTGATCAGTGCATGATCAGCCACGTGATCAGTGCATGATCAGTCACGTGATCAGTGCATGATCAGTCACGTGACCAGTACATGGTAGCTACATGATCATTGCATGATCAGCCACGTGAGTAGTGCATGATAGCCACGTGATCAGTGCATGATCAGTCACGTGATCAGTGCATGATCAGCCATGTGATCAGTGCATGATCAGGCACGTGATCAGTGCATGATCAGCCACGTGATCAGTGCATGATAGCCACGTGATCAGTGCATGATCAGTCACGTGATCAGTGCATGATCAGTCACGTGATCAGTGCATGATCAGCCACGTGATCAGTGCATGATCAGCCACGTGATCAGTGCATGATCAGTCACGTGATCAGTATATGGTAGCTACGTGATCATTGCATGATCAGCCACGTGATCAGTGCATGATAGCCACGTGATCAGTGCATGATCAGTCACGTGATCAGTGCATGATCACCACGTGATCAGTGCATGATCAGTCACTGATCAGTGCATGATCAATTACGTGATCAGTGCATGATCAGTCACGTGATCAGTGCATGATAGCCACGTGATCAGTGCATGATCAGCCACGTGATCAGTGCATGATAGCCACGTGATCAGTGCATGATCAGTCACGTGATCAGTGTATGATCATCCACGTGATCAGTGCATGATCAGTCACGTGATCAGTGCATGATATAGACGTGATCAGTGCATGATCAGTCACGTGATCAGTGTATGATCAGCCACGTGATCAGTGCATGATAGCCACGTGATCAGTGCATGATAGCCAGTGATCAGTGCATGATCAGTCACGTGATCAGTGCATGATCAGCCACGTGATCAGTGCATGATAGCCACTGATCAGTGCATGATCAGTCACGTGATCAGTGCATGATCAGTCACGTGATCAGTGCATGATCAGCCACGTGATCAGTGCATGATCAATTACGTGATCAGTGCATGATCAGCCACGTGATCAGTGCATGATAGCCACGTGATCAGTGCATGATCAGTCACGTGATCAGTGCATGATCAGTCACGTGATCAGTGCATGATCAGCCACGTGATCAGTGCATGATCAGCCACGTGATCAGTGCATGATAGCCACGTGATCAGTGCATGATCAGTCACGTGATCAGTGTGTGATCAGCCACGTGATCAGTGCATGATAGCCACGTGATCAGTGCATGATAGCCACGTGATCAGTGCATGATCAGTCACGTGATCAGTGCATGATCAGTCACGTGATCATGTGTGATCAGCCACGTGATCAGTGCATGATGAGCCACGTGATCAGTGCATGATCAGTCACGTGATCAGTGCATGATCAGTCACGTGACCAGTACATGGTAGCTACGTGATCATTGCATGATCAGCCACGTGATCAGTGCATGATAGCCACGTGATCAGTGCATGATCAGTCACGTGATCGTGTGTGATCAGCCACGTGATCAGTGCATGATATCCACGTGATCAGTGCATGATAGCCACGTGATCAGTGCATGAGCCACGTGATCAGTGCATGATCAGTCACGTGATCATGTGTGATCAGCCACGTGATCAGTGCATGATCAATTACGTGATCAGTGCATGATCAGTCACGTGACCAGTACATGGTTGCTACGTGATCATTGCATGATCAGCCACGTGAGCAGTGCATGATAGCCACGTGATCAGTGCATGATCAGTCACGTGATCAGTGCATGATCAGTCACGTGATCAGTGCATGATCATTTACGTGATCAGTGCATGATCAGTCACGTGACCAGTATATGGTAGCTACGTGATCATTGCATGACAGCCACGTGATCAGTGCATGATAGCCACGTGATGTGTGCATGATCAGTCACGTGATCAGTGTATGATCAGCCACGTGATCAGTGCATGATAGCCACGTGATCAGTGCATGATCAGTTACGTGAGCAGTGTATGATCAGCCACGTGATCAGTGCATGGTCAGACACGTGAACAGTGTATGATCAGCCACGTGATCAGTGCATGATATCCAAGTGATCAGTGCATGATCATCACGTGATCAGTGTATGATCAGCCACGTGAACAGTGCATGCTCAGTCACGTGATCAGGGCCTGCTGAGCTGCGTGATTACTGTCTGCTCATCTGCTTGACAATTGCCAGCTGAGCTGCACGATTCCTGCCTGTCATCTGCTTGACAATTGCCAGCTGTGCTGCGTAATTCCTGCCTGCTCAGCTGCTTGATTATTGCCAGCTGAGCAGCATGATTCCTCACAGCTGAGTTCCATGATTATTGCCTGCTGACTTTTGATTCGTGCCTACTCAGCTCTTTGTTTATTGCCTCCAGAGGCACATGATCAGTGTATGATAGCAAACATGATCAGCGCATGATCAGTCACATGATCAGCGCCATTAAGTCACGTGATCACTACATGATAGTCATGTGATCAGTCCATGCTCAGTCACGGTATCAGTGCATGATCAGCCACGTGATCAGTGCATGATCAGCCAGGTGATCAGTTCATGATAGCTATGTGATCAGTGCATGATCAGTCACGTGATCAGTGCATGATCAGGCACGTGATCAGTGCATGATCAGTCACCTGATGGGTGTATGATCAGTCACGTGACCAGTACATGGTAGCTACATGATCATTGCATGATCAGCCACGTGAGTAGTGCATGATAGCCACGTGATCAGTGCATGATCAGTCACGTGATCAGTGCATGATCAGTCATGTGATCAGTGCATGATCAGGCACGTGATCAGTGCATGATCAGCCACGTGATCAGTGCATGATAGCCACGTGATCAGTGCATGATCAGTCACGTGATCAGTGCATGATCAGTCACGTGATCAGTGCATGATCAGCCACGTGATCAGTGCATGATCAGCCACGTGATCAGTGCATGATCATTACGTGATCAGTGCATGATCAGTCACGTGATCAGTGCATGATAGCTACGTGATCAGTGCATGATCAGCCACGTGATCAGTGCATGATAGCCACGTGATCAGTGCATGATCAGTCACGTGATCAGTGCATGATCAGTCACGTGATCAGTGCATGATCAGTCACGTGATCAGTGCATGATCAGTCACGTGATCAGTGCATGATCAGCCACGTGATCAGTGCATGATAGTCACGTGACAGTGTGTGATCAGCCACGTGACAGTGCATGTTAGCCACGTGATCAGTGCATGATAGCCACGTGATCAGTGCATGATCAGTTACGTGAGCAGTGTATGATCAGCCACGTGATCAGTGCATGGTCAGACACGTGAACAGTGTATGATCAGCCACGTGATCAGTGCATGATATCCAAGTGATCAGTGCATGATCAGTCACGTGATCAGTGTATGATCAGCCACGTGAACAGTGCATGCTCAGTCACGTGATCAGGGCCTGCTGAGCTGCGTGATTACTGTCTGCTCATCTGCTTGACAATTGCCAGCTGAGCTGCACGATTCCTGCCTGTCATCTGCTTGACAATTGCCAGCTGTGCTGCGTAATTCCTGCCTGCTCAGCTGCTTGATTATTGCCAGCTGAGCAGCATGATTCCTCACAGCTGAGTTCCATGATTATTGCCTGCTGACTGTTTGATTCGTGCCTACTCAGCTCTTTGTTTATTGCCTCCAGAGGCACATGATCAGTGTATGATAGCAAACATGATCAGCGCATGATCAGTCACATGATCAGCGCCATTAAGTCACGTGATCACTACATGATAGTCATGTGATCAGTCCATGCTCAGTCACGGTATCAGTGCATGATCAGCCACGTGATCAGTGCATGATCAGCCACGTGATCAGTGCATGATAGCCATGTGATCAGTGCATGATCAGTCACGTGATCAGTGCATGATCAGGCACGTGATCAGTGCATGATCAGTCACCTGATGGGTGTATGATCAGTCACGTGACCAGTACATGGTAGCTACATGATCATTGCATGATCAGCCACGTGAGTAGTGCATGATAGCCACGTGATCAGTGCATGATCAGTCACGTGATCAGTGCATGATCAGCCATGTGATCAGTGCATGATCAGGCACGTGATCAGTGCATGATCAGCCACGTGATCAGTGCATGATAGCCACGTGATCAGTGCATGATCAGTCACGTGATCAGTGCATGATCAGTCACGTGATCAGTGCATGATCAGCCACGTGATCAGTGCATGATCAGCCACGTGATCAGTGCATGATCAGTCACGTGATCAGTGCATGATAGTCACGTGATCAGTGCATGATCAGCCACGTGATCAGTGCATGATAGCCACGTGATCAGTGCATGATCAGTCACGTGATCAGTGCATGATCAGTCACGTGATCAGTGCATGATCAGTCACGTGATCAGTGCATGATCAATTACGTGATCAGTGCATGATCAGTCACGTGATCAGTACATGATAGCTACGTGATCAGTGCATGATCAGCCACGTGATCAGTGCATGATAGCCACGTGATCAGTGCATGATCAGTCACGTGATCAGTGCATGATCATGATCAGTGCATGATCACGTGATCAGTGCATGATCAGTCACGTGATCAGTGCATGATCAGCCACGTGATCAGTGCATGATAGCCACGTGATCAGTGCATGATCAGTCACGTGATCAGTGCATGATCAGTCACGTGATCAGTGCATGATCAGCCACGTGATCAGTGCATGATCAGCCACGTGATCAGTGCATGATCAGTCACGTGATCAGTGCATGATCAGTCACGTGATCAGTGCATGATCAGCCACGTGATCAGTGCATGATCAGTCACGTGATCAGTGCATGATCAGTCACGTGATCAGTGCATGATCAGCCACGTGATCAGTGCATGATCAGTCACGTGATAGTGTGTGATCAGCCACGTGATCAGTGCATGATATCAGTGCATGATAGCCACGTGATCAGTGCATGATAGCCACGTGATCAGTGCATGATCAGTCACGTGATACGTGTGTGATCAGCCACGTGATCAGTGCATGATAGCCACGTGATCAGTGCATGATAGCCACGTGATCAGTGCATGATAGTCACGTGATCAGTGCATGATCAGTCACGTGATCGTGTGTGATCAGCCACGTGATCAGTGCATGATCAGCCACGTGATCAGTGCATGATCAGCCACGTGATCAGTGCATGATCAGTCACGTGATCAGTACATGATCAGTCACGTGAACAGTGCATGATCATTTACGTGATCAGTGCATGATCAGTCACGTGACCAGTATATGGTAGCTACGTGATCATTCCATGACGAGCCACGTGAGCAGTGCATGATAGCCACGTGATGTGTGCATGATCAGTTACGTGAGCAGAGTATGATCAGCCACGTGATCAGTGCATGAGTGCCACGTGATCAGTGCATGATATGTCACGTGACAGGTGTGTGATCAGCCACGTGATCAGTGCATGATAGCCACGTGATCAGTGCATGATCAGTACGTGAGCAGTGTATGATCAGCCACGTGATCAGTGCATGGTCAGACACGTGAACAGTGTATGATCAGCCACGTGATCAGTGCATGATATCCAAGTGATCAGTGCATGATCAATCACGTGATCAGTGTATGATCAGCCACGTGAACAGTGCATGCTCAGTCACGTGATCAGGGCCTGCTGAGCTGCGTGATTACTGTCTGCTCATCTGCTTGACAATTGCCAGCTGAGCTGCACGATTCCTGCCTGTCATCTGCTTGACAATTGCCAGCTGTGCTGCGTAATTCCTGCCTGCTCAGCTGCTTGATTATTGCCAGCTGAGCAGCATGATTCCTCACAGCTGAGTTCCATGATTATTGCCTGCTGACTGTTTGATTCGTGCCTACTCAGCTCTTTGTTTATTGCCTCCAGAGGCACATGATCAGTGTATGATAGCAAACATGATCAGCGCATGATCAGTCACATGATCAGCGCCATTAAGTCACGTGATCACTACATGATAGTCATGTGATCAGTCCATGCTCAGTCACGGTATCAGTGCATGATCAGCCACGTGATCAGTGCATGATCTGTCACATGATTAGTGTATGATCATCCACGTGATCAGTGCATGGGCAGTCATGTGATCAGTGCATGATATAGACGTGATCAGTGCATGATCAGTCTCGTGATCAGTGCATGATAGCCACGTGATCAGTGCATGATCAGTCACCTGATGGGTGTATGATCAGTCACGTGACCTGTACATGGTAGCTACATGATCATTGCATGATCAGCCACGTGAGTAGTGCATGATAGCCACGTGATCAGTGCATGATCAGTCACGTGATCAGTGCATGATCAGTCATGTGACCAGTACATGGTAGCTGCGTGATCATGCATGATCAGCCACGTGAGCAGTGCATGATAGCCACGTGATCAGTGCATGATCAGACACGTGATCAGTGCATGATCAGTCACGTGATCAGTGCATGATCAGCCACGTGATCAGTGCATGATCAGTCACGTGATCAGTGCATGATCAGCCACGTGATCAGTGCATGATCAGCCACGTGATCAGTGCATGATCAGTCACGTGATCAGTGCATGATCAGTCACGTGATCAGTGCATGATAGCTACGTGATCAGTGCATGATCAGCCACGTGATCAGTGCATGATAGCCACGTGATCAGTGCATGATCAGCCACGTGATCAGTGCATGATCAGTCACGTGATCAGTGCATGATCAGCCACGTGATCAGTGCATGATAGCCACGTGATCAGTGCATGACAGTTACGTGATCAGTGCATGATCAGTCACGTGATCAGTGCATGATAGCCACGTGATCAGTGCATGATCAGTCACGTGATCAGTGTATGATCAGCCACGTGATCAGTGCATGCTCAGTCACGTGATCAGGGCCTGCTGAGCTGCGTGATTACTGTCTGCTCATCTGCTTGACAATTGCCAGCTGAGCTGCACGATTCCTGCCTGTCATCTGCTTGACAATTGCCACCTGTGCTGCATAATTCCTGCCTGCTCATCTGCTTGATTATTGCCAGCTGAGCAGCATGATTTCTCAGAGCTGAGTTCCATGATTATTGCCTACTGATTCCTGCCTACTCAGCTCTTTGTTCATTGCCTCCAGAGGCACATGATCAGTGTATGACAGAAACATGATCAGCACATGATCAGTCACATGATCAGTGCATGATAAGCCACGTGATCAGTGCATGATCAGTTACGTGATCAGTGCATGATCAGTCACGTGATCAGTGCATGATAGCTGCGTGATCAGTGCATGATCAGCCACGTGATCAGTGCATGATCAGTCACGTGATCAGTGCATGATCAGCCACGTGATCAGTGCATGATCAGTCACGTGATCAGTGCATGATAGCTACGTGATCAGTGCATGATCAGCCACGTGATCAGTGCATGATCAGCCACGTGATCAGTGCATGATCAGCCACGTGATCAGTGCATGATCAGCCACGTGATCAGTGCATGATCAGCCACGTGATCAGTGCATGATCAGTCACGTGATCAGTGCATGATCAGTCACGTGATCAGTGCATGATCAGCCACGTGATCAGTGCATGATCAGTCACGTGATCAGTGCATGATCAGTCACGTGATCAGTGCATGATCAGCCACGTGATCAGTGCATGACAATCACGTGATCAGTGCATGATCAGTCACGTGATCAGTGCATGATAGCCACGTGATCAGTGCATGATCAGTCACGTGATCAGTGTATGATCAGCCACGTGAACAGTGCATGCTCAGTCACGTGATCAGGGCCTGCTGAGCTGCGTGATTACTGTCTGCTCATCTGCTTGACAATTGCCAGCTGAGCTGCACGATTCCTGCCTGTCATCTGCTTGACAATTGCCAGCTGTGCTGCATAATTCCTGCCTGCTCAGCTACTTGATTATTGCCAGCTGAGCAGCATGATTTCTCAGAGCTGAGTTCCATGATTATTGCCTACTGATTCGTGCCTACTCAGCTCTTTGTTCATTGCCTCCAGAGGCACATGATCAGTGTATGACAGAAACATGATCAGCACATGATCAGTCACATGATCAGTGCATGATAAGCCACGTGATCAGTGCATGATCAGTCACGTGATCAGTGCATGATCAGTCATGTGATCAGTGCATGATAGCTGCGTGATCAGTGCATGATCAGCCACGTGATCAGTGCATGATCAGTCACGTGATCAGTGCATGATCAGTCACGTGATCAGTGCATGATAGCTACGTGATCAGTGCATGATCAGCCACGTGATCAGTGCATGATAGCCACGTGATCAGTGCATGATCAGCCACGTGATCAGTGCATGATAGCCACGTGATCAGTGCATGATCAGTCACGTGATACGTGTGTGATCAGCCACGTGATCAGTGCATGATATCCACGTGATCAGTGCATGATAGCCACGTGATCAGTGCATGATCAGTCACGTGATCAGTGCATGATCAGTCACGTGATACAGTGTGATCAGCCACGTGATCAGTGCATGATGAGCCACGTGATCAGTGCATGATCAATTACGTGATCAGTGCATGATCAGTCACGTGACCAGTACATGGTTGCTACGTGATCGTTGCATGATCAGCCACGTGAGCAGTGCATGATAGCCACGTGATCAGTGCATGATCAGTCACGTGATCAGTGCATGATCAGTCACGTGAACAGTGCATGATCATTTACGTGATCAGTGCATGATCAGTCACGTGACCAGTATATGGTAGCTTCGTGATCATTCCATGACAGCCACGTGAGCAGTGCATGATAGCCACGTGATGTGCATGATCAGTCACGTGATCAGTGTATGATCAGCCACGTGATCAGTGCATGAGTGCCACGTGATCAGTGCATGATATGTCACGTGACAGTGTGTGATCAGCCACGTGATCAGTGCATGATCAGCCACGTGATCAGTGCATGATAGCCACGTGATCAGTGCATGATCAGTTACGTGATCAGTGTATGATCAGCCACGTGATCAGTGCATGGTCAGACACGTGAACAGTGTATGATCAGCCACGTGATCAGTGCATGATATCCAAGTGATCAGTGCATGATCAATCACGTGATCAGTGTATGATCAGCCACGTGAACAGTGCATGCTCAGTCACGTGATCAGGGCCTGCTGAGCTGCGTGATTACTGTCTGCTCATCTGCTTGACAATTGCCAGCTGAGCTGCACGATTCCTGCCTGTCATCTGCTTGACAATTGCCAGCTGTGCTGTGTAATTCCTGCCTGCTCAGCTGCTTGATTATTGCCAGCTGAGCAGCATGATTCACGTGAACAGTGCATGCTCAGTCACGTGATCAGGGCCTGCTGAGCTGCGTGATTACTGTCTGCTCATCTGCTTGACAATTGCCAGCTGAGCTGCACGATTCCTGCCTGTCATCTGCTTGACAATTGCCAGCTGTGCTGCGTAATTCCTGCCTGCTCAGCTGCTTGATTATTGCCAGCTGAGCAGCATGATTCCTCACAGCTGAGTTCCATGATTATTGCTGCTGACTGTTTGATTCGTGCCTACTCAGCTCTTTGTTTATTGCCTCCAGAGGCACATGATCAGTGTATGATAGCAAACATGATCAGTGCATGATCAGTCACATGATCAGCGCCATTAAGTCACGTGATCACTACATGATAGTCATGTGATCAGTCCATGATCAGTCACGGTATCAGTGCATGATCAGCCACGTGATCAGTGCATGATCAGCCACGTGATCAGTGCATGATAGCTCTGTGATCAGTGCATGATCAGTCACGTGATCAGTGCATGATCAGCCACGTGATCAGTGCATGATCAGTCACGTGATGGGTGTATGATCAGTCACGTGACCAGTACATGGTAGCTACATGATCATTGCATGATCAGCCACGTGAGTAGTGCATGATAGCCACGTGATCAGTGCATGATCAGTCACGTGATCAGTGCATGATCAGCCATGTGATCAGTGCATGATCAGGCACGTGATCAGTGCATGATCAGCCACGTGATCAGTGCATGATAGCCACGTGATCAGTGCATGATCAGTCACGTGATCAGTGCATGATCAGTCACGTGATCAGTGCATGATCAGCCACGTGATCAGTGCATGATCAGCCACGTGATCAGTGCATGATCAGTCACGTGACCAGTATATGGTAGCTACGTGATCATTGCATGATCAGCCACGTGAGCAGTGCATGATAGCCACGTGATCAGTGCATGATCAGTCACGTGATCAGTGCATGATCAGTCACGTGATCAGTGCATGATCAGTCAACTGATCAGTGCATGATCAATTACGTGATCAGTGCATGATCAGTCACGTGATCAGTGCATGGTAGCTACGTGATCAGTGCATGATCAGCCACGTGAGCAGTGCATGATAGCCACGTGATCAGTGCATGATCAGTCACGTGATCAGTGTATGATCATCCACGTGATCAGTGCATGATCAGTCATGTGATCAGTGCATGATATAGACGTGATCAGTGCATGATCAGTCACGTGATCAGTGCATGATCAGCCACGTGATCAGTGCATGATAGCCACGTGATCAGTGCATGATAGCCAGTGATCAGTGCATGATCAGTCACGTGATCAGTGCATGATCAGCCACGTGATCAGTGCATGATAGCCACTGATCAGTGCATGATCAGTCACGTGATCAGTGCATGATCAGTCACGTGATCAGTGCATGATCAGCCACGTGATCAGTGCATGATCAATTACGTGATCAGTGCATGATCAGCCACGTGATCAGTGCATGATAGCCACGTGATCAGTGCATGATCAGTCACGTGATCAGTGCATGATCAGTCAACTGATCAGTGCATGATCAGCCACGTGATCAGTGCATGATCAGCCACGTGATCAGTGCATGATAGCCACGTGATCAGTGCATGATCAGTCACGTGATCAGTGCATGATCAGCCACGTGATCAGTGCATGATAGCCACGTGATCAGTGCATGATAGCCACGTGATCAGTGCATGATCAGTCACGTGATCAGTGCATGATCAGTCACGTGATCATGTGTGATCAGCCACGTGATCAGTGCATGATGAGCCACGTGATCAGTGCATGATCAATTACGTGATCAGTGCATGATCAGTCACGTGACCAGTACATGGTAGCTACGTGATCATTGCATGATCAGCCACGTGATCAGTGCATGATAGCCACGTGATCAGTGCATGATCAGTCATGTGATCGTGTGTGATCAGCCACGTGATCAGTGCATGATATCCACGTGATCAGTGCATGATAGCCACGTGATCAGTGCATGATAGCCACGTGATCAGTGCATGATCAGTCACGTGATCATGTGTGATCAGCCACGTGATCAGTGCATGATCAATTACGTGATCAGTGCATGATCAGTCACGTGACCAGTACATGGTTGCTACGTGATCATTGCATGATCAGCCACGTGAGCAGTGCATGATAGCCACGTGATCAGTGCATGATCAGTCACGTGATCAGTGCATGATCAGTCACGTGAACAGTGCATGATCATTTACGTGATCAGTGCATGATCAGTCACGTGACCAGTATATGGTAGCTACGTGATCATTGCATGACAGCCACGTGAGCAGTGCATGATAGCCACGTGATGTGTGCATGATCAGTCACGTGATCAGTGTATGATCAGCCACGTGATCAGTGCATGATAGCCACGTGATCAGTGCATGATCAGTTACGTGAGCAGTGTATGATCAGCCACGTGATCAGTGCATGGTCAGACACGTGAACAGTGTATGATCAGCCACGTGATCAGTGCATGATATCCAAGTGATCAGTGCATGATCATCACGTGATCAGTGTATGATCAGCCACGTGAACAGTGCATGCTCAGTCACGTGATCAGGGCCTGCTGAGCTGCGTGATTACTGTCTGCTCATCTGCTTGACAATTGCCAGCTGAGCTGCACGATTCCTGCCTGTCATCTGCTTGACAATTGCCAGCTGTGCTGCGTAATTCCTGCCTGCTCAGCTGCTTGATTATTGCCAGCTGAGCAGCATGATTCCTCACAGCTGAGTTCCATGATTATTGCCTGCTGACTGTTTGATTCGTGCCTACTCAGCTCTTTGTTTATTGCCTCCAGAGGCACATGATCAGTGTATGATAGCAAACATGATCAGCGCATGATCAGTCACATGATCAGCGCCATTAAGTCACGTGATCACTACATGATAGTCATGTGATCAGTCCATGCTCAGTCACGGTATCAGTGCATGATCAGCCACGTGATCAGTGCATGATCAGCCAGGTGATCAGTTCATGATAGCTATGTGATCAGTGCATGATCAGTCACGTGATCAGTGCATGATCAGGCACGTGATCAGTGCATGATCAGTCACCTGATGGGTGTATGATCAGTCACGTGACCAGTACATGGTAGCTACATGATCATTGCATGATCAGCCACGTGAGTAGTGCATGATAGCCACGTGATCAGTGCATGATCAGTCACGTGATCAGTGCATGATCAGTCATGTGATCAGTGCATGATCAGGCACGTGATCAGTGCATGATCAGCCACGTGATCAGTGCATGATAGCCACGTGATCAGTGCATGATCAGTCACGTGATCAGTGCATGATCAGTCACGTGATCAGTGCATGATCAGCCACGTGATCAGTGCATGATCAGCCACGTGATCAGTGCATGATCAGTCACGTGATCAGTGCATGGTAGTCACGTGATCAGTGCATGATCAGCCACGTGATCAGTGCATGATAGCCACGTGATCAGTGCATGATCAGTCACGTGATCAGTGCATGATCAGTCACGTGATCAGTGCATGATCAGTCACGTGATCAGTGCATGATCAGCCACGTGATCAGTGCATGATATAGACGTGATCAGTGCATGATCAGTCACGTGATCAGTGCATGATAGCCACGTGATCAGTGCATGATCAGTCACGTGATCAGTGCATGATCAGTCACGTGACCAGTACATGGTAGCTACGTGATCAGTGCATGATCAGCCACGTGATCAGTGCATGATAGCCACGTGATCAGTGCATGATCAGTCACGTGATCAGTGCATGATCAGTCACGTGATCAGTGCATGGTAGCTGCGTGATCATGCATGATCAGCCACGTGATCAGTGCATGATAGCCACGTGATCAGTGCATGATCAGTCACGTGATCAGTGCATGATCAGTCACGTGATCAGTGCATGATCAGCCACGTGATCAGTGCATGATCAGTCACGTGATCAGTGCATGATCAGCCACGTGATCAGTGCATGATCAGCCACGTGATCAGTGCATGATCAATTACGTGATCAGTGCATGATCAGTCACGTGATCAGTGCATGATAGCCACGTGATCAGTGCATGATCAGCCACGTGATCAGTGCATGATAGCCACGTGATCAGTGCATGATCAGCCACGTGATCAGTGCATGATCAGTCACGTGATCAGTGCATGATCAGCCACGTGATCAGTGCATGATAGCCACGTGATCAGTGCATGACAATTACGTGATCAGTGCATGATCAATCACGTGATCAGTGCATGATAGCCACGTGATCAGTGCATGATCATTCACGTGATCAGTGTATGATCAGCCACGTGAACAGTGCATGCTCAGTCACGTGATCAGGGCCTGCTGAGCTGCGTGATTACTGTCTGCTCATCTGCTTGACAATTGCCAGCTGAGCTGCACGATTCCTGCCTGTCATCTGCTTGACAATTGCCACCTGTGCTGCATAATTCCTGCCTGCTCATCTACTTGATTATTGCCAGCTGAGCAGCATGATTTCTCAGAGCTGAGTTCCATGATTATTGCCTACTGATTCCTGCCTACTCAGCTCTTTGTTCATTGCCTCCAGAGGCACATGATCAGTGTATGATAGAAACATGATCAGCACATGATCAGTCACATGATCAGTGCATGATAAGCCACGTGATCAGTGCATGATCAGTCACGTGATCAGTGCATGATCAGTCATGTGACCAGTACATGGTAGCTGCGTGATCAGTGCATGATCAGCCACGTGATCAGTGCATGATCAGTCACGTGATCAGTGCATGATCAGCCACGTGATCAGTGCATGATCAGTCACGTGATCAGTGCATGATAGCTACGTGATCAGTGCATGATCAGCCACGTGATCAGTGCATGATCAGCCACGTGATCAGTGCATGATAGCCACGTGATCAGTGCATGATCAGCCACGTGATCAGTGCATGATAGCCACGTGATCAGTGCATGATCAGTCACGTGATAGTGTGTGATCAGCCACGTGATCAGTGCATGATAGCCACGTGATCAGTGCATGATAGCCACGTGATCAGTGCATGATCAGTCACGTGATCAGTGCATGATCAGTCACGTGATCAGTGTCATCAGCCACGTGATCAGTGCATGATCAGCCACGTGATCAGTGCATGATCAGCCACGTGATCAGTGCATGATCAGTCACGTGATCAGTGCATGATCAGTCACGTGATCAGTGCATGATCATTTACGTGATCAGTGCATGATCAGTCACGTGACCAGTATATGATAGCTTCATGATCATTCCATGACGAGCCACGTGAGCAGTGCATGATAGCCACGTGATGTGTGCATGATCAGTTACGTGATCAGAGTATGATCAGCCACGTGATCAGTGCATGAGTGCCACGTGATCAGTGCATGATATGTCACGTGACAGTGTGTGATCAGCCACGTGATCAGTGCATGATCAGCCACGTGATCAGTGCATGATAGCCACGTGATCAGTGCATGATCAGTTACGTGAGCAGTGTATGATCAGCCACGTGATCAGTGCATGGTCAGACACGTGAACAGTGTATGATCAGCCACGTGATCAGTGCATGATATCCAACGTGATCAGTGCATGATCAATCACGTGATCAGTGTATGATCAGCCACGTGAACAGTGCATGCTCAGTCACGTGATCAGGGCCTGCTGAGCTGCGTGATTACTGTCTGCTCATCTGCTTGACAATTGCCAGCTGAGCTGCACGATTCCTGCCTGTCATCTGCTTGACAATTGCCAGCTGTGCTGTGTAATTCCTGCCTGCTCAGCTGCTTGATTATTGCCAGCTGAGCAGCATGATTCACGTGAATAGTGCATGCTCAGTCACGTGATCAGGGCCTGCTGAGCTGCGTGATTACTGTCTGCTCATCTGCTTGACAATTGCCAGCTGAGCTGCACGATTCCTGCCTGTCATCTGCTTGACAATTGCCAGCTGTGCTGCGTAATTCCTGCCTGCTCAGCTGCTTGATTATTGCCAGCTGAGCAGCATGATTCCTCACAGCTGAGTTCCATGATTAGTGCCTGCTGACTGTTTGATTCGTGCCTACTCAGCTCTTTGTTTATTGCCTCCAGAGGCACATGATCAGTGTATGATAGCAAACATGATCAGCGCATGATCAGTCACATGATCAGCGCCATTAAGTCACGTGATCACTACATGATAGTCATGTGATCAGTCCATGCTCAGTCACGGTATCAGTGCATGATCAGCCACGTGATCAGTGCATGATCAGCCACGTGATCAGTTCATGATAGCTATGTGATCAGTGCATGATCAGTCACGTGATCAGTGCATGATCAGGCACGTGATCAGTGCATGATCAGTCACCTGATGGGTGTATGATCAGTCACGTGACCAGTACATGGTAGCTACATGATCATTGCATGATCAGCCACGTGAGTAGTGCATGATAGCCACGTGATCAGTGCATGATCAGTCACGTGATCAGTGCATGATCAGTCATGTGATCAGTGCATGATCAGGCACGTGATCAGTGCATGATCAGCCACGTGATCAGTGCATGATAGCCACGTGATCAGTGCATGATCAGTCACGTGATCAGTGCATGATCAGTCACGTGATCAGTGCATGATCAGCCACGTGATCAGTGCATGATCAGCCACGTGATCAGTGCATGATCAGTCACGTGACCAGTATATGGTAGCTACGTGATCATTGCATGATCAGCCACGTGATCAGTGCATGATAGCCACGTGATCAGTGCATGATCAGTCACGTGATCAGTGCATGATCACCACGTGATCAGTGCATGATCAGTCAACTGATCAGTGCATGATCAATTACGTGATCAGTGCATGATCAGTCACGTGATCAGTGCATGGTAGCTACGTGATCAGTGCATGATCAGCCACGTGATCAGTGCATGATAGCCACGTGATCAGTGCATGATCAGTCACGTGATCAGTGTATGATCATCCACGTGATCAGTGCATGATCAGTCATGTGATCAGTGCATGATATAGACGTGATCAGTGCATGATCAGTCACGTGATCAGTGCATGATCAGCCACGTGATCAGTGCATGATAGCCACGTGATCAGTGCATGATAGCCAGTGATCAGTGCATGATCAGTCACGTGATCAGTGCATGATCAGCCACGTGATCAGTGCATGATAGCCACTGATCAGTGCATGATCAGTCACGTGATCAGTGCATGATCAGTCACGTGATCAGTGCATGATCAGCCACGTGATCAGTGCATGATCAATTACGTGATCAGTGCATGATCAGCCACGTGATCAGTGCATGATAGCCACGTGATCAGTGCATGATCAGTCACGTGATCAGTGCATGATCAGTCACTGATCAGTGCATGATCAGCCACGTGATCAGTGCATGATCAGCCACGTGATCAGTGCATGATAGCCACGTGATCAGTGCATGATCAGTCACGTGATCAGTGTGTGATCAGCCACGTGATCAGTGCATGATATCCACGTGATCAGTGCATGATAGCCACGTGATCAGTGCATGATCAGTCACGTGATCAGTGCATGATCAGTCACGTGATACGTGTGATCAGCCACGTGATCAGTGCATGATGAGCCACGTGATCAGTGCATGATCAGTTACGTGATCAGTGCATGATCAGTCACGTGATCAGTACATGGTAGCTACGTGATCATTGCATGATCAGCCACGTGATCAGTGCATGATAGCCACGTGATCAGTGCATGATCAGTCACGTGATACGTGTGTGATCAGCCACGTGATCAGTGCATGATATCCACGTGATCAGTGCATGATAGCCACGTGATCAGTGCATGATAGCCACGTGATCAGTGCATGATCAGTCACGTGATCATGTGTGATCAGCCACGTGATCAGTGCATGATCAATTACGTGATCAGTGCATGATCAGTCACGTGACCAGTACATGGTTGCTACGTGATCAGTGCATGATCAGCCACGTGAGCAGTGCATGATAGCCACGTGATCAGTGCATGATCAGTCACGTGATCAGTGCATGATCAGTCACGTGATCAGTGCATGATCATTTACGTGATCAGTGCATGATCAGTCACGTGACCAGTATATGGTAGCTACGTGATCATTGCATGACAGCCACGTGATCAGTGCATGATAGCCACGTGATGTGTGCATGATCAGCCACGTGATCAGTGCATGATCAGCCACGTGATCAGTGCATGATAGCCACGTGATCAGTGCATGATCAGTTACGTGAGCAGTGTATGATCAGCCACGTGATCAGTGCATGGTCAGACACGTGAACAGTGTATGATCAGCCACGTGATCAGTGCATGATATCCACGTGATCAGTGCATGATCATCACGTGATCAGTGTATGATCAGCCACGTGAACAGTGCATGCTCAGTCACGTGATCAGGGCCTGCTGAGCTGCGTGATTACTGTCTGCTCATCTGCTTGACAATTGCCAGCTGAGCTGCACGATTCCTGCCTGTCATCTGCTTGACAATTGCCAGCTGTGCTGCGTAATTCCTGCCTGCTCAGCTGCTTGATTATTGCCAGCTGAGCAGCATGATTCCTCACAGCTGAGTTCCATGATTATTGCCTGCTGACTGTTTGATTCGTGCCTACTCAGCTCTTTGTTTATTGCCTCCAGAGGCACATGATCAGTGTATGATAGCAAACATGATCAGCGCATGATCAGTCACATGATCAGCGCCATTAAGTCACGTGATCACTACATGATAGTCATGTGATCAGTCCATGCTCAGTCACGGTATCAGTGCATGATCAGCCACGTGATCAGTGCATGATCAGCCAGGTGATCAGTTCATGATAGCTATGTGATCAGTGCATGATTTGTCACGTGATCAGTGCATGATCAGGCACGTGATCAGTGCATGATCAGTCACCTGATGGGTGTATGATCAGTCACGTGACCAGTACATGGTAGCTACATGATCATTGCATGATCAGCCACGTGAGTAGTGCATGATAGCCACGTGATCAGTGCATGATCAGTCACGTGATCAGTGCATGATCAGTCATGTGATCAGTGCATGATCAGGCACGTGATCAGTGCATGATCAGCCACGTGATCAGTGCATGATAGCCACGTGATCAGTGCATGATCAGTCACGTGATCAGTGCATGATCAGTCACGTGATCAGTGCATGATCAGCCACGTGATCAGTGCATGATCAGCCACGTGATCAGTGCATGATCAGTCACGTGATCAGTATATGGTAGCTACGTGATCAGTGCATGATCAGCCACGTGATCAGTGCATGATAGCCACGTGATCAGTGCATGATCAGTCACGTGATCAGTGCATGATCAGTCACGTGATCAGTGCATGATCAGTCACTGATCAGTGCATGATCAATTACGTGATCAGTGCATGATCAGTCACGTGACCAGTGCATGGTAGCTACGTGATCATTGCATGATCAGCCACGTGATCAGTGCATGATAGCCACGTGATCAGTGCATGATCAGTCACGTGATCAGTGTATGATCATCCACGTGATCAGTGCATGATCAGTCACGTGATCAGTGCATGATATAGACGTGATCAGTGCATGATCAGTCACGTGATCAGTGCATGATCAGCCACGTGATCAGTGCATGATAGCCACGTGATCAGTGCATGATAGCCAGTGATCAGTGCATGATCAGTCACGTGATCAGTGCATGATCAGCCACGTGATCAGTGCATGATAGCCACTGATCAGTGCATGATCAGTCACGTGATCAGTGCATGATCAGTCACGTGATCAGTGCATGATCAGCCACGTGATAGTGCATGATCAGTTACGTGATCAGTGCATGATCAGCCACGTGATCAGTGCATGATAGCCACGTGATCAGTGCATGATCAGTCACGTGATCAGTGCATGATCAGTCACTGATCAGTGCATGATCAGTCACGTGATCAGTGCATGATCAGCCACGTGATCAGTGCATGATAGCCACGTGATCAGTGCATGATCAGTCACGTGATCAGTGTGTGATCAGCCACGTGATCAGTGCATGATATCCACGTGATCAGTGCATGATAGCCACGTGATCAGTGCATGATCAGTCACGTGATCAGTGCATGATCAGTCACGTGATACGTGTGATCAGCCACGTGATCAGTGCATGATGAGCCACGTGATCAGTGCATGATCAATCACGTGATCAGTGCATGATCAGTCACGTGACCAGTACATGGTAGCTACGTGATCATTGCATGATCAGCCACGTGATCAGTGCATGATAGCCACGTGATCAGTGCATGATCAGTCACGTGATACGTGTGTGATCAGCCACGTGATCAGTGCATGATATCCACGTGATCAGTGCATGATAGCCACGTGATCAGTGCATGATAGCCACGTGATCAGTGCATGATCAGTCACGTGATCATGTGTGATCAGCCACGTGATCAGTGCATGATCAATTACGTGATCAGTGCATGATCAGTCACGTGACCAGTACATGGTTGCTACGTGATCAGTGCATGATCAGCCACGTGAGCAGTGCATGATAGCCACGTGATCAGTGCATGATCAGTCACGTGATCAGTGCATGATCAGTCACGTGATCAGTGCATGATCATTTACGTGATCAGTGCATGATCAGTCACGTGACCAGTATATGGTAGCTACGTGATCATTGCATGACAGCCACGTGAGCAGTGCATGATAGCCACGTGATGTGTGCATGATCAGTACGTGAGCAGTGTATGATCAGCCACGTGATCAGTGCATGATAGCCACGTGATCAGTGCATGATCAGTTACGTGAGCAGTGTATGATCAGCCACGTGATCAGTGCATGGTCAGACACGTGAACAGTGTATGATCAGCCACGTGATCAGTGCATGATATCCACGTGATCAGTGCATGATCATCACGTGATCAGTGTATGATCAGCCACGTGAACAGTGCATGCTCAGTCACGTGATCAGGGCCTGCTGAGCTGCGTGATTACTGTCTGCTCATCTGCTTGACAATTGCCAGCTGAGCTGCACGATTCCTGCCTGTCATCTGCTTGACAATTGCCAGCTGTGCTGCGTAATTCCTGCCTGCTCAGCTGCTTGATTATTGCCAGCTGAGCAGCATGATTCCTCACAGCTGAGTTCCATGATTATTGCCTGCTGACTGTTTGATTCGTGCCTACTCAGCTCTTTGTTTATTGCCTCCAGAGGCACATGATCAGTGTATGATAGCAAACATGATCAGCGCATGATCAGTCACATGATCAGCGCCATTAAGTCACGTGATCACTACATGATAGTCATGTGATCAGTCCATGCTCAGTCACGGTATCAGTGCATGATCAGCCACGTGATCAGTGCATGATCAGCCACGTGATCAGTTCATGATAGCTATGTGATCAGTGCATGATCAGTCACGTGATCAGTGCATGATCAGGCACGTGATCAGTGCATGATCAGTCACCTGATGTGTGTATGATCAGTCACGTGACCAGTACATGGTAGCTACATGATCATTGCATGATCAGCCACGTGAGTAGTGCATGATAGCCACGTGATCAGTGCATGATCAGTCACGTGATCAGTGCATGATCAGTCATGTGATCAGTGCATGATCAGGCACGTGATCAGTGCATGATCAGCCACGTGATCAGTGCATGATAGCCACGTGATCAGTGCATGATCAGTCACGTGATCAGTGCATGATCAGTCACGTGATCAGTGCATGATCAGCCACGTGATCAGTGCATGATCAGCCACGTGATCAGTGCATGATCATTACGTGATCAGTGCATGATCAGTCACGTGACCAGTGCATGGTAGCTACGTGATCAGTGCATGATCAGCCACGTGATCAGTGCATGATAGCCACGTGATCAGTGCATGATCAGTCACGTGATCAGTGCATGATCAGTCACGTGATCAGTGCATGATCAGTCACGTGATCAGTGCATGATCAGTCACGTGATCAGTGCATGATCAGCCACGTGATCAGTGCATGATAGTCACGTGACAGTGTGTGATCAGCCACGTGACAGTGCATGTTAGCCACGTGATCAGTGCATGATAGCCACGTGATCAGTGCATGATCAGTTACGTGAGCAGTGTATGATCAGCCACGTGATCAGTGCATGGTCAGACACGTGAACAGTGTATGATCAGCCACGTGATCAGTGCATGATATCCAAGTGATCAGTGCATGATCAATCACGTGATCAGTGTATGATCAGCCACGTGAACAGTGCATGCTCAGTCACGTGATCAGGGCCTGCTGAGCTGCGTGATTACTGTCTGCTCATCTGCTTGACAATTGCCAGCTGAGCTGCACGATTCCTGCCTGTCATCTGCTTGACAATTGCCAGCTGTGCTGCGTAATTCCTGCCTGCTCAGCTGCTTGATTATTGCCAGCTGAGCAGCATGATTCCTCACAGCTGAGTTCCATGATTATTGCCTGCTGACTGTTTGATTCGTGCCTACTCAGCTCTTTGTTTATTGCCTCCAGAGGCACATGATCAGTGTATGATAGCAAACATGATCAGCGCATGATCAGTCACATGATCAGCGCCATTAAGTCACGTGATCACTACATGATAGTCATGTGATCAGTCCATGCTCAGTCACGGTATCAGTGCATGATCAGCCACGTGATCAGTGCATGATCAGCCACGTGATCAGTTCATGATAGCTATGTGATCAGTGCATGATCAGTCACGTGATCAGTGCATGATCAGGCACGTGATCAGTGCATGATCAGTCACCTGATGGGTGTATGATCAGTCACGTGACCAGTACATGGTAGCTACATGATCATTGCATGATCAGCCACGTGAGTAGTGCATGATAGCCACGTGATCAGTGCATGATCAGTCACGTGATCAGTGCATGATCAGCCATGTGATCAGTGCATGATCAGGCACGTGATCAGTGCATGATCAGCCACGTGATCAGTGCATGATAGCCACGTGATCAGTGCATGATCAGTCACGTGATCAGTGCATGATCAGCCACGTGATCAGTGCATGATCAGCCACGTGATCAGTGCATGATCAGTCACGTGATCAGTGCATGATAGCCACGTGATCAGTGCATGATCAGCCACGTGATCAGTGCATGATAGCCACGTGATCAGTGCATGATCAGTCACGTGATCAGTGCATGATCAGTCACGTGATCAGTGCATGATCAGTCACTGATCAGTGCATGATCAATTACGTGATCAGTGCATGATCAGTCACGTGACCAGTACATGGTAGCTACGTGATCATTGCATGATCAGCCACGTGATCAGTGCATGATAGCCACGTGATCAGTGCATGATCAGTCACGTGATCAGTGTATGATCATCCACGTGATCAGTGCATGATCAGTCATGTGATCAGTGCATGATATAGACGTGATCAGTGCATGATCAGTCACGTGATCAGTGCATGATCAGCCACGTGATCAGTGCATGATAGCCACGTGATCAGTGCATGATAGCCAGTGATCAGTGCATGATCAGTCACGTGATCAGTGCATGATCAGCCACGTGATCAGTGCATGATAGCCACTGATCAGTGCATGATCAGTCACGTGATCAGTGCATGATCAGTCACGTGATCAGTGCATGATCAGCCACGTGATCAGTGCATGATCAATTACGTGATCAGTGCATGATCAGTCACGTGATCAGTGCATGATCAGTCACGTGATCAGTGCATGATCAGTCACGTGATCAGTGCATGATCAGCCACGTGATCAGTGCATGATCAGTCACGTGATCAGTGCATGATCAGTCACGTGATCAGTGCATGATCAGCCACGTGATCAGTGCATGATCAGTCACGTGATCATGTGTGATCAGCCACGTGATCAGTGCATGATATCAGTGCATGATAGCCACGTGATCAGTGCATGATAGCCACGTGATCAGTGCATGATCAGTCACGTGATACGTGTGTGATCAGCCACGTGATCAGTGCATGATATCCACGTGATCAGTGCATGATAGCCACGTGATCAGTGCATGATAGTCACGTGATCATGCATGATCAGTCACGTGATACGTGTGTGATCAGCCACGTGATCAGTGCATGATGAGCCACGTGATCAGTGCATGATCAATTACGTGATCAGTGCATGATCAGTCACGTGACCAGTACATGGTTGCTACGTGATCGTTGCATGATCAGCCACGTGAGCAGAGCATGATAGCCACGTGATCAGTGCATGATCAGTCACGTGATCAGTACATGATCAGTCACGTGAACAGTGCATGATCATTTACGTGATCTGTGCATGATCAGTCACGTGACCAGTATATGGTAGCTACGTGATCATTCCATGACGAGCC
The DNA here is from genome assembly GCF_032452875.1 of Bos javanicus. NCBI lineage: Eukaryota > Metazoa > Chordata > Mammalia > Artiodactyla > Bovidae > Bos > Bos javanicus. Next base: position 199,285 of record NW_026893608.1, on the reverse strand, counting down.
ACGTGAGCAGTGCATGATAGCCACGTGATGTGTGCATGATCAGTTACGTGAGCAGAGTATGATCAGCCACGTGATCAGTGCATGAGTGCCACGTGATCAGTGCATGATATGTCACGTGACAGGTGTGTGATCAGCCACGTGAACAGTGCATGTTCCGCCACGTGATCAGTGCATGATAGCCACGTGATCAGTGCATGATCAGTACGTGAGCAGTGTATGACCAGACACGTGATCAGTGCACGGCCAGACACGTGAACAGTGTATGATCAGCCACGTGAGTGCATGATATCCAAGTGATCAGTGCATGATCAATCACGTGATCAGTGTATGATCAGCCACGTGAACAGTGCATGCTCAGTCACGTGATCAGGGCCTGCTGAGCTGCGTGATTACTGTCTGCTCATCTGCTTGACAATTGCCAGCTGTGCTGCGTAATTCCTGCCTGCTCAGCTGCTTGATTATTGCCAGCTGAGCAGCATGATTCCTCACAGCTGAGTTCCATGATTATTGCCTGCTGACTTTTGATTCGTGCCTACTCAGCTCTTTGTTTATTGCCTCCAGAGGCACATGATCAGTGTATGATAGAAAACATGATCAGCGCATGATCAGTCACATGATCAGCGCCATTAAGTCACGTGATCACTACATGATAGTCATGTGATCAGTCCATGCTCAGTCACGGTATCAGTGCATGATCAGCCACGTGATCAGTGCATGATCTGTCACATGATTAGTGTATGATCATCCACGTGATCAGTGCATGGGCAGTCATGTGATCAGTGCATGATATAGACGTGATCAGTGCATGATCAGTCACGTGATCAGTGCATGATAGCCACGTGATCAGTGCATGATCAGTCACCTGATGGGTGTATGATCATTCACGTGACCTGTACATGGTAGCTACATGATCATTGCATGATCAGCCACGTGAGTAGTGCATGATAGCCACGTGATCAGTGCATGATCAGTCACGTGATCAGTGCATGATCAGTCATGTGACCAGTACATGGTAGCTGCGTGATCATGCATGATCAGCCACGTGATCAGTGCATGATAGCCACGTGATCAGTGCATGATCAGACACGTGATCAGTGCATGATCAGTCACGTGATCAGTGCATGATCAGCCACGTGATCAGTGCATGATCAGTCACGTGATCAGTGTATGATCAGCCACGTGATCAGTGCATGATCAGCCACGTGATCAGTGCATGATCAATCACGTGATCAGTGCATGATCAGTCACGTGATCAGTGCATGATAGCTACGTGATCATTGCATGATCAGCCACGTGATCAGTGCATGATAGCCACGTGATCAGTGCATGATAGCCACGTGATCAGTGCATGATCAGTCACGTGATCAGTGCATGATCATCCACGTGATCAGTGCATGATCAGTCATGTGATCAGTGCATGATATAGACGTGATCAGTGCATGATCAGTCACGTGATCAGTGCATGATCAGCCACGTGATCAGTGCATGATAGCCACGTGATCAGTGCATGATAGCCAGTGATCAGTGCATGATCAGTCACGTGATCAGTGCATGATCAGCCACGTGATCAGTGCATGATAGCCACTGATCAGTGCATGATCAGTCACGTGATCAGTGCATGATCAGTCACGTGATCAGTGCATGATCAGCCACGTGATCAGTGCATGATCAGTTACGTGATCAGTGCATGATCAGTCACGTGATCAGTGCATGATCAGTCACGTGATCAGTGCATGATCAGTCACGTGATCAGTGCATGATCAGCCACGTGATCAGTGCATGATCAGTCACGTGATCAGTGCATGATCAGTCACGTGATCAGTGCATGATCAGCCACGTGATCAGTGCATGATCAGTCACGTGATAGTGTGTGATCAGCCACGTGATCAGTGCATGATATCAGTGCATGATAGCCACGTGATCAGTGCATGATAGCCACGTGATCAGTGCATGATCAGTCACGTGATACATGTGTGATCAGCCACGTGATCAGTGCATGATATCCACGTGATCAGTGCATGATAGCCACGTGATCAGTGCATGATAGTCACGTGATCATGCATGATCAGTCACGTGATACGTGTGTGATCAGCCACGTGATCAGTGCATGATGAGCCACGTGATCAGTGCAGGATCAATTACGTGATCAGTGCATGATCAGTCACGTGACCAGTACATGGTTGCTACGTGATCGTTGCATGATCAGCCACGTGAGCAGAGCATGATAGCCACGTGATCAGTGCATGATCAGTCACGTGATCAGTACATGATCAGTCACGTGAACAGTGCATGATCATTTACGTGATCTGTGCATGATCAGTCACGTGACCAGTATATGGTAGCTACGTGATCATTCCATGACGAACCACGTGAGCAGTGCATGATAGCCACGTGATGTGTGCATGATGAGTTACGTGAGCAGAGTATGATCAGCCACGTGATCAGTGCATGAGTGCCACGTGATCAGTGCATGATATGTCACGTGACAGGTGTGTGATCAGCCACGTGAACAGTGCATGTTCAGCCACGTGATCAGTGCATGATAGCCACGTGATCAGTGCATGATCAGTACGTGAGCAGTGTATGATCAGCCACGTGATCAGTGCATGGTCAGACACGTGAACAGTGTATGATCAGCCACGTGATCAGTGCATGATATCCAAGTGATCAGTGCATGATCAATCACGTGATCAGTGTATGATCAGCCACGTGAACAGTGCATGCTCAGTCACGTGATCAGGGCCTGCTGAGCTGCGTGATTACTGTCTGCTCATCTGCTTGACAATTGCCAGCTGAGCTGCACGATTCCTGCCTGTCATCTGCTTGACAATTGCCAGCTGTGCTGCGTAATTCCTGCCTGCTCAGCTGCTTGATTATTGCCAGCTGAGCAGCATGATTCCTCACAGCTGAGTTCCATGATTATTGCCTGCTGACTGTTTGATTCGTGCCTACTCAGCTCTTTGTTTATTGCCTCCAGAGGCACATGATCAGTGTATGATAGCAAACATGATCAGCGCATGATCAGTCACATGATCAGCGCCATTAAGTCACGTGATCACTACATGATAGTCATGTGATCAGTCCATGCTCAGTCACGGTATCAGTGCATGATCAGCCACGTGATCAGTGCATGATCTGTCACATGATTAGTGTATGATCATCCACGTGATCAGTGCATGGGCAGTCATGTGATCAGTGCATGATATAGACGTGATCAGTGCATGATCAGTCTCGTGATCAGTGCATGATAGCCACGTGATCAGTGCATGATCAGTCACCTGATGGGTGTATGATCATTCACGTGACCTGTACATGGTAGCTACATGATCATTGCATGATCAGCCACGTGAGTAGTGCATGATAGCCACGTGATCACTGCATGATCAGTCACGTGATCAGTGCATGATCAGTCATGTGACCAGTACATGGTAGCTGCGTGATCATGCATGATCAGCCACGTGAGCAGTGCATGATAGCCACGTGATCAGTGCATGATCAGACACGTGATCAGTGCATGATCAGTCACGTGATCAGTGCATGATCAGCCACGTGATCAGTGCATGATCAGTCACGTGATCAGTGCATGATCAGCCACGTGATCAGTGCATGATCAGCCACGTGATCAGTGCATGATCAATTACGTGATCAGTGCATGATCAGTCACGTGACCAGTACATGGTAGCTACGTGATCATTGCATGATCAGCCACGTGATCAGTGCATGATAGCCACGTGATCAGTGCATGATCAGCCACGTGATCAGTGCATGATCAGTCACGTGATCAGTGCATGATCAGCCACGTGATCAGTGCATGATAGCCACGTGATCAGTGCATGACAGCCACGTGATCAGTGCATGATCAGTCACGTGATCAGTGCATGATAGCCACGTGATCAGTGCATGATCAGTCACGTGATCAGTGTGATCAGCCACGTGAACAGTGCATGCTCAGTCACGTGATCAGGGCCTGCTGAGCTGCGTGATTACTGTCTGCTCATCTGCTTGACAATTGCCAGCTGAGCTGCACGATTCCTGCCTGTCATCTGCTTGACAATTGCCAGCTGTGCTGCATAATTCCTGCCTGCTCATCTGCTTGATTATTGCCAGCTGAGCAGCATGATTTCTCAGAGCTGAGTTCCATGATTATTGCCTGACTGATTCCTGCCTACTCAGCTCTTTGTTCATTGCCTCCAGAGGCACATGATCAGTGTATGACAGAAACATGATCAGCACATGATCAGTCACATGATCAGTGCATGATAAGCCACGTGATCAGTGCATGATCAATTACGTGATCAGTGCATGATCAGTCATGTGACCAGTGCATGGTAGCTGCGTGATCAGTGCATGATCAGCCACGTGATCAGTGCATGATCAGTCACGTGATCAGTGCATGATCAGCCACGTGATCAGTGCATGATCAGTCACGTGATCAGTGCATGATAGCTACGTGATCAGTGCATGATCAGCCACGTGATCAGTGCATGATAGCCACGTGATCAGTGCATGATAGCCACGTGATCAGTGCATGATAGCCACGTGATCAGTGCATGATCAGTCACGTGATACGTGTGTGATCAGCCACGTGATCAGTGCATGATATCCACGTGATCAGTGCATGATAGCCACGTGATCAGTGCATGATAGTCACGTGATCAGTGCATGATCAGTCACGTGATACAGTGTGATCAGCCACGGATCAGTGCATGATGAGCCACGTGATCAGTGCAGGATCAATTACGTGATCAGTGCATGATCAGTCACGTGACCAGTACATGGTTGCTACGTGATCATTGCATGATCAGCCACGTGAGCAGTGCATGATAGCCACGTGATCAGTGCATGATCAGTCACGTGATCAGTACATGATCAGTCACGTGAACAGTGCATGATCATTTACGTGATCTGTGCATGATCAGTCACGTGACCAGTATATGGTAGCTTCGTGATCATTCCATGACGAGCCACGTGAGCAGTGCATGATAGCCACGTGATGTGTGCATGATCAGTTACGTGAGCAGAGTATGATCAGCCACGTGATCAGTGCATGAGTGCCACGTGATCAGTGCATGATATGTCACGTGACAGGTGTGTGATCAGCCACGTGAACAGTGCATGTTCAGCCACGTGATCAGTGCATGATAGCCACGTGATCAGTGCATGATCAGTTACGTGAGCAGTGTATGATCAGCCACGTGATCAGTGCATGGTCAGACACGTGAACAGTGTATGATCAGCCACGTGATCAGTGCATGATATCCAAGTGATCAGTGCATGATCATCACGTGATCAGTGTATGATCAGCCACGTGAACAGTGCATGCTCAGTCACGTGATCAGGGCCTGCTGAGCTGCGTGATTACTGTCTGCTCATCTGCTTGACAATTGCCAGCTGAGCTGCACGATTCCTGCCTGTCATCTGCTTGACAATTGCCAGCTGTGCTGCGTAATTCCTGCCTGCTCAGCTGCTTGATTATTGCCAGCTGAGCAGCATGATTCCTCACAGCTGAGTTCCATGATTATTGCCTGCTGACTTTTGATTCGTGCCTACTCAGCTCTTTGTTTATTGCCTCCAGAGGCACATGATCAGTGTATGATAGCAAACATGATCAGCGCATGATCAGTCACATGATCAGCGCCATTAAGTCACGTGATCACTACATGATAGTCATGTGATCAGTCCATGCTCAGTCACGGTATCAGTGCATGATCAGCCACGTGATCAGTGCATGATCAGCCAGGTGATCAGTTCATGATACCATGTGATCAGTGCATGATTTGTCACGTGATCAGTGCATGATCAGGCACGTGATCAGTGCATGATCAGTCATCAAATGGGTGTGTGATCAGTCACGTGACCAGTACATGGTAGCTACATGATCATTGCATGATCAGCCACGTGAGTAGTGCATGATAGCCACGTGATCAGTGCATGATCAGTCACGTGATCAGTGCATGATCAGTCATGTGATCAGTGCATGATCAGGCACGTGATCAGTGCATGATCAGCCACGTGATCAGTGCATGATAGCCACGTGATCAGTGCATGATCAGTCACGTGATCAGTGCATGATCAGTCACGTGATCAGTGCATGATCAGCCACGTGATCAGTGCATGATCAGCCACGTGATCAGTGCATGATCATTACGTGATCAGTGCATGATCAGTCACGTGACCAGTGCATGGTAGCTACGTGATCAGTGCATGATCAGCCACGTGAGCAGTGCATGATAGCCACGTGATCAGTGCATGATCAGTCACGTGATCAGTGCATGATCAGTCACGTGATCAGTGCATGATCAGTCACGTGATCAGTGCATGATCAGTCACGTGATCAGTGCATGATCAGCCACGTGATCAGTGCATGATAGTCACGTGACAGTGTGTGATCAGCCACGTGACAGTGCATGTTAGCCACGTGATCAGTGCATGATAGCCACGTGATCAGTGCATGATCAGTTACGTGAGCAGTGTATGATCAGCCACGTGATCAGTGCATGGTCAGACACGTGAACAGTGTATGATCAGCCACGTGATCAGTGCATGATATCCAAGTGATCAGTGCATGATCAATCACGTGATCAGTGTATGATCAGCCACGTGAACAGTGCATGCTCAGTCACGTGATCAGGGCCTGCTGAGCTGCGTGATTACTGTCTGCTCATCTGCTTGACAATTGCCAGCTGAGCTGCACGATTCCTGCCTGTCATCTGCTTGACAATTGCCAGCTGTGCTGCGTAATTCCTGCCTGCTCAGCTGCTTGATTATTGCCAGCTGAGCAGCATGATTCCTCACAGCTGAGTTCCATGATTATTGCCTGCTGACTGTTTGATTCGTGCCTACTCAGCTCTTTGTTTATTGCCTCCAGAGGCACATGATCAGTGTATGATAGCAAACATGATCAGCGCATGATCAGTCACATGATCAGCGCCATTAAGTCACGTGATCACTACATGATAGTCATGTGATCAGTCCATGCTCAGTCACGGTATCAGTGCATGATCAGCCACGTGATCAGTGCATGATCAGCCACGTGATCAGTTCATGATAGCTATGTGATCAGTGCATGATCAGTCACGTGATCAGTGCATGATCAGGCACGTGATCAGTGCATGATCAGTCACCTGATGGGTGTATGATCAGTCACGTGACCAGTACATGGTAGCTACATGATCATTGCATGATCAGCCACGTGAGTAGTGCATGATAGCCACGTGATCAGTGCATGATCAGTCACGTGATCAGTGCATGATCAGCCATGTGATCAGTGCATGATCAGGCACGTGATCAGTGCATGATCAGCCACGTGATCAGTGCATGATAGCCACGTGATCAGTGCATGATCAGTCACGTGATCAGTGCATGATCAGTCACGTGATCAGTGCATGATCAGCCACGTGATCAGTGCATGATCAGCCACGTGATCAGTGCATGATCAGTCACGTGATCAGTGCATGATAGCCACGTGATCAGTGCATGATCAGCCACGTGATCAGTGCATGATAGCCACGTGATCAGTGCATGATCAGTCACGTGATCAGTGCATGATCAGTCACGTGATCAGTGCATGATCAGTCACTGATCAGTGCATGATCAATTACGTGATCAGTGCATGATCAGTCACGTGATCAGTGCATGGTAGCTACGTGATCAGTGCATGATCAGCCACGTGATCAGTGCATGATAGCCACGTGATCAGTGCATGATCAGTCACGTGATCAGTGTATGATCAGCCACGTGATCAGTGCATGATCAGTCACGTGATCAGTGCATGATATAGACGTGATCAGTGCATGATCAGTCACGTGATCAGTGCATGATCAGCCACGTGATCAGTGCATGATAGCCACGTGATCAGTGCATGATAGCCAGTGATCAGTGCATGATCAGTCACGTGATCAGTGCATGATCAGCCACGTGATCAGTGCATGATAGCCACTGATCAGTGCATGATCAGTCACGTGATCAGTGCATGATCAGTCACGTGATCAGTGCATGATCAGCCACGTGATCAGTGCATGATCAGCCACGTGATCAGTGCATGATCAGTCACGTGATCAGTGCATGATCAGTCACGTGATCAGTGCATGATCAGTCACGTGATCAGTGCATGATCAGCCACGTGATCAGTGCATGATCAGTCACGTGATCAGTGCATGATCAGTCACGTGATCAGTGCATGATCAGCCACGTGATCAGTGCATGATCAGTCACGTGATAGTGTGTGATCAGCCACGTGATCAGTGCATGATATCAGTGCATGATAGCCACGTGATCAGTGCATGATAGCCACGTGATCAGTGCATGATCAGTCACGTGATAGTGTGTGATCAGCCACGTGATCAGTGCATGATATCCACGTGATCAGTGCATGATAGCCACGTGATCAGTGCATGATAGTCACGTGATCAGTGCATGATCAGTCACGTGATACGTGTGTGATCAGCCACGTGATCAGTGCATGATGAGCCACGTGATCAGTGCATGATCAATTACGTGATCAGTGCATGATCAGTCACGTGACCAGTACATGGTTGCTACGTGATCGTTGCATGATCAGCCACGTGAGCAGTGCATGATAGCCACGTGATCAGTGCATGATCAGTCACGTGATCAGTGCATGATCAGTCACGTGAACAGTGCATGATCATTTACGTGATCAGTGCATGATCAGTCACGTGACCAGTATATGGTAGCTACGTGATCATTCCATGACGAGCCACGTGATCAGTGCATGATAGCCACGTGATCAGTGCATGATAGCCACGTGATCAGTGCATGATCAGTCACGTGATCAGTGCATGATCAGTCACGTGATCAGTGTGATCAGCCACGTGATCAGTGCATGATAGCCACGTGATCAGTGCATGATCAGTTACGTGATCAGTGCATGATCAGCCACGTGATCAGTGCATGATCAGACACGTGAACAGTGCATGATCAGCCACGTGATCAGTGCATGATATCCAAGTGATCAGTGCATGATCAATCACGTGATCAGTGTATGATCAGCCACGTGAACAGTGCATGCTCAGTCACGTGATCAGGGCCTGCTGAGCTGCGTGATTACTGTCTGCTCATCTGCTTGACAATTGCCAGCTGAGCTGCACGATTCCTGCCTGTCATCTGCTTGACAATTGCCAGCTGTGCTGCGTAATTCCTGCCTGCTCAGCTGCTTGATTATTGCCAGCTGAGCAGCATGATTCCTCACAGCTGAGTTCCATGATTATTGCCTGCTGACTTTTGATTCGTGCCTACTCAGCTCTTTGTTTATTGCCTCCAGAGGCACATGATCAGTGTATGATAGCAAACATGATCAGCGCATGATCAGTCACATGATCAGCGCCATTAAGTCACGTGATCACTACATGATAGTCATGTGATCAGTCCATGCTCAGTCACGGTATCAGTGCATGATCAGCCACGTGATCAGTGCATGATCTGTCACATGATTAGTGTATGATCATCCACGTGATCAGTGCATGGGCAGTCATGTGATCAGTGCATGATATAGACGTGATCAGTGCATGATCAGTCACGTGATCAGTGCATGATAGCCACGTGATCAGTGCATGATCAGTCACCTGATGGGTGTATGATCATTCACGTGACCTGTACATGGTAGCTACATGATCATTGCATGATCAGCCACGTGAGTAGTGCATGATAGCCACGTGATCAGTGCATGATCAGTCACGTGATCAGTGCATGATCAGTCATGTGACCAGTACATGGTAGCTGCGTGATCATGCATGATCAGCCACGTGAGCAGTGCATGATAGCCACGTGATCAGTGCATGATCAGACACGTGATCAGTGCATGATCAGTCACGTGATCAGTGCATGATCAGCCACGTGATCAGTGCATGATCAGTCACGTGATCAGTGCATGATCAGCCACGTGATCAGTGCATGATCAGCCACGTGATCAGTGCATGATCAATCACGTGATCAGTGCATGATCAGTCACGTGATCAGTGCATGATAGCTACGTGATCAGTGCATGATCAGCCACGTGATCAGTGCATGATAGCCACGTGATCAGTGCATGATAGCCACGTGATCAGTGCATGATCAGTCACGTGATCAGTGCATGATCATCCACGTGATCAGTGCATGATCAGTCACGTGATCAGTGCATGATATAGACGTGATCAGTGCATGATCAGTCACGTGATCAGTGCATGATCAGCCACGTGATCAGTGCATGATAGCCACGTGATCAGTGCATGATAGCCAGTGATCAGTGCATGATCAGTCACGTGATCAGTGCATGATCAGCCACGTGATCAGTGCATGATAGCCACTGATCAGTGCATGATCAGTCACGTGATCAGTGCATGATCAGTCACGTGATCAGTGCATGATCAGCCACGTGATCAGTGCATGATCAGTTACGTGATCAGTGCATGATCAGTCACGTGATCAGTGCATGATCAGTCACGTGATCAGTGCATGATCAGTCACGTGATCAGTGCATGATCAGCCACGTGATCAGTGCATGATCAGTCACGTGATCAGTGCATGATCAGTCACGTGATCAGTGCATGATCAGCCACGTGATCAGTGCATGATCAGTCACGTGATAGTGTGTGATCAGCCACGTGATCAGTGCATGATATCAGTGCATGATAGCCACGTGATCAGTGCATGATAGCCACGTGATCAGTGCATGATCAGTCACGTGATACGTGTGTGATCAGCCACGTGATCAGTGCATGATATCCACGTGATCAGTGCATGATAGCCACGTGATCAGTGCATGATAGTCACGTGATCAGTGCATGATCAGTCACGTGATACGTGTGTGATCAGCCACGTGATCAGTGCATGATGAGCCACGTGATCAGTGCAGGATCAATTACGTGATCAGTGCATGATCAGTCACGAGACGAGTACATGGTTGCTACGTGATCGCTGCATGATCAGCCACGTGAGCAGAGCATGATAGCCACGTGATCAGTGCATGATCAGTCACGTGATCAGTACATGATCAGTCACGTTAACAGTGCATGATCATTTACGTGATCTGTGCATGATCAGTCACGTGACCAGTATATGGTAGCTACGTGACCATTCCATGACGAACCACGTGAGCAGTGCATGATAGCCACGTGATGTGTGCATGATGAGTTACGTGAGCAGAGTATGATCAGCCACGTGATCAGTGCATGAGTGCCACGTGATCAGTGCATGATATGTCACGTGACAGGTGTGTGATCAGCCACGTGAACAGTGCATGTTCAGCCACGTGATCAGTGCATGATAGCCACGTGATCAGTGCATGATCAGTACGTGAGCAGTGTATGATCAGCCACGTGATCAGTGCATGGTCAGACACGTGAACAGTGTATGATCAGCCACGTGATCAGTGCATGATATCCAAGTGATCAGTGCATGATCAATCACGTGATCAGTGTATGATCAGCCACGTGAACAGTGCATGCTCAGTCACGTGATCAGGGCCTGCTGAGCTGCGTGATTACTGTCTGCTCATCTGCTTGACAATTGCCAGCTGAGCTGCACGATTCCTGCCTGTCATCTGCTTGACAATTGCCAGCTGTGCTGCGTAATTCCTGCCTGCTCAGCTGCTTGATTATTGCCAGCTGAGCAGCATGATTCCTCACAGCTGAGTTCCATGATTATTGCCTGCTGACTTTTGATTCGTGCCTACTCAGCTCTTTGTTTATTGCCTCCAGAGGCACATGATCAGTGTATGATAGAAAACATGATCAGCGCATGATCAGTCACATGATCAGCGCCATTAAGTCACGTGATCACTACATGATAGTCATGTGATCAGTCCATGCTCAGTCACGGTATCAGTGCATGATCAGCCACGTGATCAGTGCATGATCTGTCACATGATTAGTGTATGATCATCCACGTGATCAGTGCATGGGCAGTCATGTGATCAGTGCATGATATAGACGTGATCAGTGCATGATCAGTCTCGTGATCAGTGCATGATAGCCACGTGATCAGTGCATGATCAGTCACCTGATGGGTGTATGATCATTCACGTGACCTGTACATGGTAGCTACATGATCATTGCATGATCAGCCACGTGAGTAGTGCATGATAGCCACGTGATCAGTGCATGATCAGTCACGTGATCAGTGCATGATCAGTCATGTGACCAGTACATGGTAGCTGCGTGATCATGCATGATCAGCCACGTGAGCCATGCATGATAGCCACGTGATCAGTGCATGATCAGACACGTGATCAGTGCATGATCAGTCACGTGATCAGTGCATGATCAGCCACGTGATCAGTGCATGATCAGTCACGTGATCAGTGCATGATCAGCCACGTGATCAGTGCATGATCAGCCACGTGATCAGTGCATGATCAGTTACGTGATCAGTGCATGATCAGTCACGTGATCAGTACATGGTAGCTACGTGATCAGTGCATGATCAGCCACGTGATCAGTGCATGATAGCCACGTGATCAGTGCATGATCAGCCACGTGATCAGTGCATGATCAGTCACGTGATCAGTGCATGATCAGCCACGTGATCAGTGCATGATAGCCACGTGATCAGTGCATGACAATTACGTGATCAGTGCATGATCAATCACGTGATCAGTGCATGATAGCCACGTGATCAGTGCATGATCAGTCACGTGATCAGTGTGTGATCAGCCACGTGAACAGTGCATGCTCAGTCACGTGATCAGGGCCTGCTGAGCTGCGTGATTACTGTCTGCTCATCTGCTTGACAATTGCCAGCTGAGCTGCACGATTCCTGCCTGTCATCTGCTTGACAATTGCCAGCTGTGCTGCATAATTCCTGCCTGCTCATCTGCTTGATTATTGCCAGCTGAGCAGCATGATTTCTCAGAGCTGAGTTCCATGATTATTGCCTACTGATTCCTGCCTACTCAGCTCTTTGTTCATTGCCTCCAGAGGCACATGATCAGTGTATGACAGAAACATGATCAGCACATGATCAGTCACATGATCAGTGCATGATAAGCCACGTGATCAGTGCATGATCAATCACGTGATCAGTGCATGATCAGTCATGTGATCAGTGCATGATAGCTGCGTGATCAGTGCATGATCAGCCACGTGATCAGTGCATGATCAGTCACGTGATCAGTGCATGGTAGCTACGTGATCAGTGCATGATCAGCCACGTGATCAGTGCATGATAGCCACGTGATCAGTGCATGATCAGCCACGTGATCAGTGCATGATAGCCACGTGATCAGTGCATGATCAGTCACGTGATACGTGTGTGATCAGCCACGTGATCAGTGCATGATATCCACGTGATCAGTGCATGATAGCCACGTGATCAGTGCATGATCAGTCACGTGATCAGTGCATGATCAGTCACGTGATACAGTGTGATCAGCCACGTGATCAGTGCATGATGAGCCACGTGATCAGTGCATGATCAATTACGTGATCAGTGCATGATCAGTCACGTGACCAGTACATGGTTGCTACGTGATCAGTGCATGATCAGCCACGTGATCAGTGCATGATAGCCACGTGATCAGTGCATGATCAGTCACGTGATCAGTGCATGATCAGTCACGTGATCAGTGCATGATCAGTCACGTGATCAGTGCATGATCAGTCACGTGACCTGTATATGGTAGCTTCATGATCATTGCATGACAGCCACGTGATCAGTGCATGATAGCCACGTGATCAGTGCATGATCAGTCACGTGATCAGTGTATGATCAGCCACGTGATCAGTGCATGAGTGCCACGTGATCAGTGCATGATATGTCACGTGACAGTGTGTGATCAGCCACGTGATCAGTGCATGATCAGCCACGTGATCAGTGCATGATAGCCACGTGATCAGTGCATGATCAGTTACGTGATCAGTGTATGATCAGCCACGTGATCAGTGCATGATAGCCACGTGATCAGTGCATGATAGCCACGTGATCAGTGCATGATAGTCACGTGATCAGTGCATGATCAGTCACGTGATCGTGTGTGATCAGCCACGTGATCAGTGCATGATCAGCCACGTGATCAGTGCATGATCAATTACGTGATCAGTGCATGATCAGTCACGAGACGAGTACATGGTTCCTACGTGATCGTTGCATGATCAGCCACGTGAGCAGTGCATGATAGCCACGTGATCAGTGCATGATCAGTCACGTGATCAGTGCATGATCATTTACGTGATCAGTGCATGATCAGTCACGTGACCAGTATATGGTAACTACGTGACCATTCCATGACGAGCCACGTGATCAGTGCATGATAGCCACGTGATCAGTGCATGATAGCCACGTGATCAGTGCATGATCAGTCACGTGATCAGTGCATGATCAGTCACGTGATCAGTGTGATCAGCCACGTGATCAGTGCATGATCAGCCACGTGATCAGTGCATGATCAGTTACGTGATCAGTGCATGATCAGCCACGTGATCAGTGCATGATCAGTCACGTGATCAGTGCATGATCAGCCACGTGATCAGTGCATGATATCCAAGTGATCAGTGCATGATCAGTCACGTGATCAGTGTATGATCAGCCACGTGAACAGTGCATGCTCAGTCACGTGATCAGGGCCTGCTGAGCTGCGTGATTACTGTCTGCTCATCTGCTTGACAATTGCCAGCTGAGCTGCACGATTCCTGCCTGTCATCTGCTTGACAATTGCCAGCTGTGCTGCGTAATTCCTGCCTGCTCAGCTGCTTGATTATTGCCAGCTGAGCAGCATGATTCCTCACAGCTGAGTTCCATGATTATTGCCTGCTGACTTTTGATTCGTGCCTACTCAGCTCTTTGTTTATTGCCTCCAGAGGCACATGATCAGTGTATGATAGAAAACATGATCAGCGCATGATCAGTCACATGATCAGCGCCATTAAGTCACGTGATCACTACATGATAGTCATGTGATCAGTCCATGCACAGTCACGGTATCAGTGCATGATCAGCCACGTGATCAGTGCCTGATCTGTCACATGATCAGTGTATGATCATCCACGTGATCAGTGCATGATCAGTCATGTGATCAGTGCATGATATAGACGTGATCAGTGCATGATCAGTCACGTGATCAGTGCATGATAGCCACGTGATCAGTGCATGATCAGTCACCTGATGGGTGTATGATCATTCACGTGACCAGTACATGGTAGCTACATGATCATTGCATGATCAGCCACGTGAGTAGTGCATGATAGCCACGTGATCAGTGCATGATCAGTCACGTGATCAGTGCATGATCAGTCATGTGACCAGTGCATGGTAGCTGCGTGATCATGCATGATCAGCCACGTGAGCAGTGCATGATAGCCACGTGATCAGTGCATGATCAGACACGTGATCAGTGCATGATCAGTCACGTGATCAGTGCATGATCAGCCACGTGATCAGTGCATGATCAGTCACGTGATCAGTGCATGATCAGCCACGTGATCAGTGCATGATCAGCCACGTGATCAGTGCATGATCAATCACGTGATCAGTGCATGATCAGTCACGTGATCAGTGCATGGTAGCTACGTGATCAGTGCATGATCAGCCACGTGATCAGTGCATGATAGCCACGTGATCAGTGCATGATAGCCACGTGATCAGTGCATGATCAGTCACGTGATCAGTGCATGATCATCCACGTGATCAGTGCATGATCAGTCATGTGATCAGTGCATGATATAGACGTGATCAGTGCATGATCAGTCACGTGATCAGTGCATGATCAGCCACGTGATCAGTGCATGATAGCCACGTGATCAGTGCATGATAGCCAGTGATCAGTGCATGATCAGTCACGTGATCAGTGCATGATCAGCCACGTGATCAGTGCATGATAGCCACTGATCAGTGCATGATCAGTCACGTGATCAGTGCATGATCAGTCACGTGATCAGTGCATGATCAGCCACGTGATCAGTGCATGATCAGTTACGTGATCAGTGCATGATCAGTCACGTGATCAGTGCATGATCAGTCACGTGATCAGTGCATGATCAGTCACGTGATCAGTGCATGATCAGCCACGTGATCAGTGCATGATCAGTCACGTGATCAGTGCATGATCAGTCACGTGATCAGTGCATGATCAGCCACGTGATCAGTGCATGATCAGTCACGTGATACGTGTGGGATCAGCCACGTGATCAGTGCATGATATCAGTGCATGATAGCCACGTGATCAGTGCATGATCAGTCACGTGATACGTGTGTGATCAGCCACGTGATCAGTGCATGATATCCACGTGATCAGTGCATGATAGCCACGTGATCAGTGCATGATAGTCACGTGATCAGTGCATGATCAGTCACGTGATACGTGTGTGATCAGCCACCGGATCAGTGCATGATGAGCCACGTGATCAGTGCAGGATCAATTACGTGATCAGTGCATGATCAGTCACGAGATGAGTACATGGTTGCTACGTGATCATTGCATGATCAGCCACGTGAGCAGAGCATGATAGCCACGTGATCAGTGCATGATCAGTCACGTGATCAGTACATGATCAGTCACGTTAACAGTGCATGATCATTTACGTGATCTGTGCATGATCAGTCACGTGACCAGTATATGGTAGCTACGTGACCATTCCATGACGAACCACGTGAGCAGTGCATGATAGCCACGTGATGTGTGCATGATGAGTTACGTGAGCAGAGTATGATCAGCCACGTGATCAGTGCATGAGTGCCGCGTGATCAGTGCATGATATGTCACGTGACAGGTGTGTGATCAGCCACGTGAACAGTGCATGTTCAGCCACGTGATCAGTGCATGATAGCCACGTGATCAGTGCATGATCAGTACGTGAGCAGTGTATGATCAGCCACGTGATCAGTGCATGGTCAGACACGTGAACAGTGTATGATCAGCCACGTGATCAGTGCATGATATCCAAGTGATCAGTGCATGATCAATCACGTGATCAGTGTATGATCAGCCACGTGAACAGTGCATGCTCAGTCACGTGATCAGGGCCTGCTGAGCTGCGTGATTACTGTCTGCTCATCTGCTTGACAATTGCCAGCTGAGCTGCACGATTCCTGCCTGTCATCTGCTTGACAATTGCCAGCTGTGCTGCGTAATTCCTGCCTGCTCAGCTGCTTGATTATTGCCAGCTGAGCAGCATGATTCCTCACAGCTGAGTTCCATGATTATTGCCTGCTGACTGTTTGATTCGTGCCTACTCAGCTCTTTGTTTATTGCCTCCAGAGGCACATGATCAGTGTATGATAGAAAACATGATCAGCGCATGATCAGTCACATGATCAGCGCCATTAAGTCACGTGATCACTACATGATAGTCATGTGATCAGTCCATGCTCAGTCACGGTATCAGTGCATGATCAGCCACGTGATCAGTGCATGATCTGTCACATGATTAGTGTATGATCATCCACGTGATCAGTGCATGGGCAGTCATGTGATCAGTGCATGATATAGACGTGATCAGTGCATGATCAGTCTCGTGATCAGTGCATGATAGCCACGTGATCAGTGCATGATCAGTCACCTGATGGGTGTATGATCATTCACGTGACCTTTACATGGTAGCTACATGATCATTGCATGATCAGCCACGTGAGTAGTGCATGATAGCCACGTGATCAGTGCATGATCAGTCACGTGATCAGTGCATGATCAGTCATGTGACCAGTACATGGTAGCTGCGTGATCATGCATGATCAGCCACGTGAGCAGTGCATGATAGCCACGTGATCAGTGCATGATCAGACACGTGATCAGTGCATGATCAGTCACGTGATCAGTGCATGATCAGCCACGTGATCAGTGCATGATCAGTCACGTGATCAGTGCATGATCAGCCACGTGATCAGTGCATGATCAGCCACGTGATCAGTGCATGATCAGTTACGTGATCAGTGCATGATCAGTCACGTGATCAGTACATGGTAGCTACGTGATCAGTGCATGATCAGCCACGTGATCAGTGCATGATAGCCACGTGATCAGTGCATGATCAGCCACGTGATCAGTGCATGATCAGTCACGTGATCAGTGCATGATCAGCCACGTGATCAGTGCATGATAGCCACGTGATCAGTGCATGACAGTTACGTGATCAGTGCATGATCAGTCACGTGATCAGTGCATGATAGCCACGTGATCAGTGCATGATCATTCACGTGATCAGTGTGTGATCAGCCACGTGAACAGTGCATGCTCAGTCACGTGATCAGGGCCTGCTGAGCTGCGTGATTACTGTCTGCTCATCTGCTTGACAATTGCCAGCTGAGCTGCACGATTCCTGCCTGTCATCTGCTTGACAATTGCCAGCTGTGCTGCATAATTCCTGCCTGCTCATCTGCTTGATTATTGCCAGCTGAGCAGCATGATTTCTCACAGCTGAGTTCCATGATTATTGCCTACTGATTCGTGCCTACTCAGCTCTTTGTTCATTGCCTCCAGAGGCACATGATCAGTGTATGACAGAAACATGATCAGCACATGATCAGTCACATGATCAGTGCATGATAAGCCACGTGATCAGTGCATGATCAATCACGTGATCAGTGCATGATCAGTCATGTGATCAGTGCATGATAGCTGCGTGATCAGTGCATGATCAGCCACGTGATCAGTGCATGATCAGTCACGTGATCAGTGCATGGTAGCTACGTGATCAGTGCATGATCAGCCACGTGATCAGTGCATGATAGCCACGTGATCAGTGCATGATAGCCACGTGATCAGTGCATGATAGCCACGTGATCAGTGCATGATCAGTCACGTGATACGTGTGTGATCAGCCACGTGATCAGTGCATGATAGCCACGTGATCAGTGCATGATAGCCACGTGATCAGTGCATGATCAGTCACGTGATCAGTGCATGATCAGTCACGTGATACAGTGTGATCAGCCACGTGATCAGTGCATGATGAGCCACGTGATCAGTGCATGATCAATTACGTGATCAGTGCATGATCAGTCACGTGACCAGTACATGGTTGCTACGTGATCATTGCATGATCAGCCACGTGATCAGTGCATGATAGCCACGTGATCAGTGCATGATCAGTCACGTGATCAGTGCATGATCAGTCACGTGATCAGTGCATGATCAGTCACGTGATCAGTGCATGATCAGTCACGTGACCAGTATATGGTAGCTTCATGATCATTGCATGACAGCCACGTGATCAGTGCATGATAGCCACGTGATCAGTGCATGATCAGTCACGTGATCAGTGTATGATCAGCCACGTGATCAGTGCATGAGTGCCACGTGATCAGTGCATGATAGTCACGTGACAGGTGTGTGATCAGCCACGTGATCAGTGCATGATCAGCCACGTGATCAGTGCATGATAGCCACGTGATCAGTGCAT
This sequence comes from Bos javanicus, assembly GCF_032452875.1. Lineage (NCBI taxonomy): Eukaryota > Metazoa > Chordata > Mammalia > Artiodactyla > Bovidae > Bos > Bos javanicus. The sequence continues at coordinate 179,954 of NW_026893608.1, read as the reverse complement.
GATCAGTTACGTGATCAGTGTATGATCAGCCACGTGATCAGTGCATGATAGCCACGTGATCAGTGCATGATAGCCACGTGATCAGTGCATGATAGTCACGTGATCAGTGCATGATCAGTCACGTGATACGTGTGTGTTCAGCCACCGGATCAGTGCGTGATGAGCCACGTGATCAGTGCATGATCAATTACGTGATCAGTGCATGATCAGTCACGAGACGAGTACATGGTTCCTACGTGATCGTTGCATGATCTGCCACGTGAGCAGTGCATGATAGCCACGTGATCAGTGCATGATCAGTCACGTGATCAGTGCATGATCATTTACGTGATCAGTGCATGATCAGTCACGTGACCAGTATATGGTAACTACGTGACCATTCCATGACGAACCACGTGATCAGTGCATGATAGCCACGTGATCAGTGCATGATAGCCACGTGATCAGTGCATGATCAGTCACGTGATCAGTGCATGATCAGTCACGTGATCAGTGTGATCAGCCACGTGATCAGTGCATGATCAGCCACGTGATCAGTGCATGATCAGTTACGTGATCAGTGCATGATCAGCCACGTGATCAGTGCATGATCAGTCACGTGATCAGTGCATGATCAGCCACGTGATCAGTGCATGATATCCAAGTGATCAGTGCATGATCAATCACGTGATCAGTGTATGATCAGCCACGTGAACAGTGCATGCTCAGTCACGTGATCAGGGCCTGCTGAGCTGCGTGATTACTGTCTGCTCATCTGCTTGACAATTGCCAGCTGAGCTGCACGATTCCTGCCTGTCATCTGCTTGACAATTGCCAGCTGTGCTGCGTAATTCCTGCCTGCTCAGCTGCTTGATTATTGCCAGCTGAGCAGCATGATTCCTCACAGCTGAGTTCCATGATTATTGCCTGCTGACTTTTGATTCGTGCCTACTCAGCTCTTTGTTTATTGCCTCCAGAGGCACATGATCAGTGTATGATAGAAAACATGATCAGCGCATGATCAGTCACATGATCAGCGCCATTAAGTCACGTGATCACTACATGATAGTCATGTGATCAGTCCATGCTCAGTCACGGTATCAGTGCATGATCAGCCACGTGATCAGTGCCTGATCTGTCACATGATTAGTGTATGATCATCCACGTGATCAGTGCATGGGCAGTCATGTGATCAGTGCATGATATAGACGTGATCAGTGCATGATCAGTCACGTGATCAGTGCATGATAGCCACGTGATCAGTGCATGATCAGTCACCTGATGGGTGTATGATCATTCACGTGACCAGTACATGGTAGCTACATGATCATTGCATGATCAGCCACGTGAGTAGTGCATGATAGCCACGTGATCAGTGCATGATCAGTCACGTGATCAGTGCATGATCAGTCATGTGACCAGTACATGGTAGCTGCGTGATCATGCATGATCAGCCACGTGATCAGTGCATGATAGCCACGTGATCAGTGCATGATCAGACACGTGATCAGTGCATGATCAGTCACGTGATCAGTGCATGATCAGCCACGTGATCAGTGCATGATCAGTCACGTGATCAGTGCATGATCAGCCACGTGATCAGTGCATGATCAGCCACGTGATCAGTGCATGATCAATCACGTGATCAGTGCATGATCAGTCACGTGATCAGTGCATGGTAGCTACGTGATCAGTGCATGATCAGCCACGTGATCAGTGCATGATAGCCACGTGATCAGTGCATGATAGCCACGTGATCAGTGCATGATCAGTCACGTGATCAGTGCATGATCATCCACGTGATCAGTGCATGATCAGTCATGTGATCAGTGCATGATATAGACGTGATCAGTGCATGATCAGTCACGTGATCAGTGCATGATCAGCCACGTGATCAGTGCATGATAGCCACGTGATCAGTGCATGATAGCCAGTGATCAGTGCATGATCAGTCACGTGATCAGTGCATGATCAGCCACGTGATCAGTGCATGATAGCCACTGATCAGTGCATGATCAGTCACGTGATCAGTGCATGATCAGTCACGTGATCAGTGCATGATCAGCCACGTGATCAGTGCATGATCAGTTACGTGATCAGTGCATGATCAGTCACGTGATCAGTGCATGATCAGTCACGTGATCAGTGCATGATCAGTCACGTGATCAGTGCATGATCAGCCACGTGATCAGTGCATGATCAGTCACGTGATCAGTGCATGATCAGTCACGTGATCAGTGCATGATCAGCCACGTGATCAGTGCATGATCAGTCACGTGATACGTGTGTGATCAGCCACGTGATCAGTGCATGATATCAGTGCATGATAGCCACGTGATCAGTGCATGATAGCCACGTGATCAGTGCATGATCAGTCACGTGATACGTGTGTGATCAGCCACGTGATCAGTGCATGATATCCACGTGATCAGTGCATGATAGCCACGTGATCAGTGCATGATAGTCACGTGATCAGTGCATGATCAGTCACGTGATACGTGTGTGATCAGCCACCGGATCAGTGCATGATGAGCCACGTGATCAGTGCAGGATCAATTACGTGATCAGTGCATGATCAGTCACGAGATGAGTACATGGTTGCTACGTGATCGTTGCATGATCAGCCACGTGAGCAGAGCATGATAGCCACGTGATCAGTGCATGATCAGTCACGTGATCAGTACATGATCAGTCACGTTAACAGTGCATGATCATTTACGTGATCTGTGCATGATCAGTCACGTGACCAGTATATGGTAGCTACGTGACCATTCCATGACGAACCACGTGAGCAGTGCATGATAGCCACGTGATGTGTGCATGATGAGTTACGTGAGCAGAGTATGATCAGCCACGTGATCAGTGCATGAGTGCCACGTGATCAGTGCATGATATGTCACGTGACAGGTGTGTGATCAGCCACGTGAACAGTGCATGTTCAGCCACGTGATCAGTGCATGATAGCCACGTGATCAGTGCATGATCAGTACGTGAGCAGTGTATGATCAGCCACGTGATCAGTGCATGGTCAGACACGTGAACAGTGTATGATCAGCCACGTGATCAGTGCATGATATCCAAGTGATCAGTGCATGATCAATCACGTGATCAGTGTATGATCAGCCACGTGAACAGTGCATGCTCAGTCACGTGATCAGGGCCTGCTGAGCTGCGTGATTACTGTCTGCTCATCTGCTTGACAATTGCCAGCTGAGCTGCACGATTCCTGCCTGTCATCTGCTTGACAATTGCCAGCTGTGCTGCGTAATTCCTGCCTGCTCAGCTGCTTGATTATTGCCAGCTGAGCAGCATGATTCCTCACAGCTGAGTTCCATGATTATTGCCTGCTGACTTTTGATTCGTGCCTACTCAGCTCTTTGTTTATTGCCTCCAGAGGCACATGATCAGTGTATGATAGAAAACATGATCAGCGCATGATCAGTCACATGATCAGCGCCATTAAGTCACGTGATCACTACATGATAGTCATGTGATCAGTCCATGCTCAGTCACGGTATCAGTGCATGATCAGCCACGTGATCAGTGCATGATCTGTCACATGATTAGTGTATGATCATCCACGTGATCAGTGCATGGGCAGTCATGTGATCAGTGCATGATATAGACGTGATCAGTGCATGATCAGTCTCGTGATCAGTGCATGATAGCCACGTGATCAGTGCATGATCAGTCACCTGATGGGTGTATGATCATTCACGTGACCTTTACATGGTAGCTACATGATCATTGCATGATCAACCACGTGAGTAGTGCACGATAGCCACGTGATCACTGCATGATCAGTCACGTGATCAGTGCATGATCAGTCATGTGACCAGTACATGGTAGCTGCGTGATCATGCATGATCAGCCACGTGAGCCATGCATGATAGCCACGTGATCAGTGCATGATCAGACACGTGATCAGTGCATGATCAGTCACGTGATCAGTGCATGATCAGCCACGTGATCAGTGCATGATCAGTCACGTGATCAGTGCATGATCAGCCACGTGATCAGTGCATGATCAGCCACGTGATCAGTGCATGATCAGTTACGTGATCAGTGCATGATCAGTCACGTGATCAGTACATGGTAGCTACGTGATCATTGCATGATCAGCCACGTGATCAGTGCATGATAGCCACGTGATCAGTGCATGATCAGCCACGTGATCAGTGCATGATCAGTCACGTGATCAGTGCATGATCAGCCACGTGATCAGTGCATGATAGCCACGTGATCAGTGCATGACAATTACGTGATCAGTGCATGATCAATCACGCGATCAGTGCATGATAGCCACGTGATCAGTGCATGATCAGTCACGTGATCAGTGTGTGATCAGCCACGTGAACAGTGCATGCTCAGTCACGTGATCAGGGCCTGCTGAGCTGCGTGATTACTGTCTGCTCATCTGCTTGACAATTGCCAGCTGAGCTGCACGATTCCTGCCTGTCATCTGCTTGACAATTGCCAGCTGTGCTGCATAATTCCTGCCTGCTCATCTGCTTGATTATTGCCAGCTGAGCAGCATGATTTCTCAGAGCTGAGTTCCATGATTATTGCCTACTGATTCATGCCTACTCAGCTCTTTGTTCATTGCCTCCAGAGGCACATGATCAGTGTATGACACGAAACATGATCAGCACATGATCAGTCACATGATCAGTGCATGATAAGCCACGTGATCAGTGCATGATCAATTACGTGATCAGTGCATGATCAGTCATGTGACCAGTGCATGATAGCTGCGTGATCAGTGCATGATCAGCCACGTGATCAGTGCATGATCAGTCACGTGATCAGTGCATGGTAGCTACGTGATCAGTGCATGATCAGCCACGTGATCAGTGCATGATAGCCACGTGATCAGTGCATGATAGCCACGTGATCAGTGCATGATAGCCACGTGATCAGTGCATGATCAGTCACGTGATACGTGTGTGATCAGCCACGTGATCAGTGCATGATATCCACGTGATCAGTGCATGATAGCCACGTGATCAGTGCATGATTAGTCACGTGATCAGTGCATGATCAGTCACGTGATACAGTGTGATCAGCCACCGGATCAGTGCATGATGAGCCACGTGATCAGTGCAGGATCAATTACGTGATCAGTGCATGATCAGTCACGTGACCAGTACATGGTTGCTACGTGATCATTGCATGATCAGCCACGTGAGCAGAGCATGATAGCCACGTGATCAGTGCATGATCAGTCACGTGATCAGTACATGATCAGTCACGTGAACAGTGCATGATCATTAACGTGATCTGTGCATGATCAGACACGTGACCTGTATATGGTAGCTTCATGATCATTCCATGACGAGCCACGTGAGCAGTGCATGATAGCCACGTGATGTGTGCATGATCAGTGACGTGAGCAGAGTATGATCAGCCACGTGATCAGTGCATGAGTGCCACGTGATCAGTGCATGATATGTCACGTGACAGGTGTGTGATCAGCCACGTGAACAGTGCATGTTCAGCCACGTGATCAGTGCATGATAGCCACGTGATCAGTGCATGATCAGTTACGTGAGCAGTGTATGATCAGCCACGTGATCAGTGCATGGTCAGACACGTGAACAGTGTATGATCAGCCACGTGATCAGTGCATGATATCCAAGTGATCAGTGCATGATCATCACGTGATCAGTGTATGATCAGCCACGTGAACAGTGCATGCTCAGTCACGTGATCAGGGCCTGCTGAGCTGCGTGATTACTGTCTGCTCATCTGCTTGACAATTTCCAGCTGAGCTGAACGATTCCTGCCTGTCATCTGCTTGACAATTGCCAGCTGTGCTGCGTAATTCCTGCCTGCTCAGCTGCTTGTTTATTGCCAGCTGAGCAGCATGATTCCTCACAGCTGAGTTCCATGATTATTGCCTGCTGACTGTTTGATTCGTGCCTACTCAGCTCTTTGTTTATTGCCTCCAGAGGCACATGATCAGTGTATGATAGCAAACATGATCAGCGCATGATCAGTCACATGATCAGCGCCATTAAGTCACGTGATCAGTACATGATAGTCATGTGATCAGTCCATGCTCAGTCACGGTATCAGTGCATGATCAGCCACGTGATCAGTGCATGATCAGCCAGGTGATCATTTCATGATAGCTATGTGATCAGTGCATGATCAGTCACGTGATCAGTGCATGATCAGGCACGTGATCAGTGCATGATCAGTCACCTGATGGGTGTATGATCAGTCACGTGACCAGTACATGGTAGCTACATGATCATTGCATGATCAGCCACGTGAGTAGTGCATGATAGCCACGTGATCAGTGCATGATCAGTCACGTGATCAGTGCATGATCAGTCATGTGATCAGTGCATGATCAGGCACGTGATCAGTGCATGATCAGCCACGTGATCAGTGCATGATAGCCACGTGATCAGTGCATGATCAGTCACGTGATCAGTGCATGATCAGTCACGTGATCAGTGCATGATCAGCCACGTGATCAGTGCATGATCAGCCACATGATCAGTGCATGATCACGTGATCAGTGCATGATCAGTCACGTGATCAGTGCATGATCAGCCACGTGATCAGTGCATGATCAGCCACGTGATCAGTGCATGATCAGTCACGTGATCAGTGCATGATCAGCCACGTGATCAGTGCATGATCAGCCACGTGATCAGTGCATGCCACGTGATCAGTGCATGATCACACGTGATCAGTGCATGATCAGCCACGTGATCAGTGCATGATCAGTCACGTGATCAGTGCATGATCAGCCACGTGATCAGTGCATGATCAGTCACGTGATCAGTGCATGATCAGTCACGTGATCAGTGCATGATAGCTACGTGATCAGTGCATGATCAGCCACGTGATCAGTGCATGATAGCCACGTGATCAGTGCATGATCAGTCACGTGATCAGTGCATGATCAGTCATGTGATCAGTGCATGATCAGCCACGTGATCAGTGCATGATCAGCCACGTGATCAGTGCATGATAGCCACGTGATCAGTGCATGATCAGTCACGTGATCAGTGCATGATCAGTCACGTGATCAGTGCATGATCAGCCACGTGATCAGTGCATGATCAGCCACGTGATCAGTGCATGATCAATCACGTGATCAGTGCATGATCAGTCACGTGATCAGTGCATGATAGCTACGTGATCAGTGCATGATCAGCCACGTGATCAGTGCATGATAGCCACGTGATCAGTGCATGATCAGTCACGTGATCAGTGCATGATCAGTCACGTGATCAGTGCATGATCAGTCACGTGATCAGTGCATGATCAATTACGTGATCAGTGCATGATCAGTCACGTGACCAGTGCATGATAGCTACGTGATCATTGCATGATCAGCCACGTGATCAGTGCATGATCAGCCACGTGATCAGTGCATGATCTGTCGCATGATCAGTGTATGATCATCCAGGTGATCAGTGCATGGGCAGACATGTGATCAGTGCATGATGTAGACGTGATCAGTGCATGATCAGTCACGTGATCAGTGCATGATCAACCACGTGATCAGTGCACGATAGCCAGGTATTGAGTGCACGATAGCCAGATGATCAGTGCATTATCAGTCACATGATCAGTGTATGATCAGCCAAGTAATAAGTGCACGATAGCCAACTGATCAGTGGATGATCACTCACGGGACCAGTACATGGTCAGTCACGTGATCATTGCATGAGCAGCCACGTGATCAGTGCATGATCAGTTACGTGATCAGTGCATGATCAGTCACGTGATCAGTACATGATCAGTCACGTGAACAGTGCATGACCAGTCATGTGATCAGTGTATGACCAGCCAAGTGATCACTGAATTATAGCCACGTGATCAGTGCATGATCAGTCACGTGATCAGTGCATGATCAGTCACGTGATCAGTGTATGATCAGCCACGTGATCACTGCATGATCAGTCACGTGATACGTGTGTGATAAGCCATGTGACCAGTGCATGATATCAGTGCATGATAGCCACGTGATCAGTGCATGATAGCCACGTGATCAGTGCATGATCAGTCACGTGATACGTGTGTGATCAGCCACGTGATCAGTGCATGATATACACGTGATCAGTGCAGGATAGCCACATGATCACTTCATGAGTAGTCACGTGATCTATATATGATCAGTCACGTGATACGTGTGTGATCAGCCACCGGATCAGTGCGTGATGAGCCACGTGATCAGTGCAGGATCAATTACGTGATCAGTGCATGATCAGTCACGAGACCAGTACATGGTTGCTACGTGATCGTTGCATGATCAGCCACGTGAGCAGAGCATGATAGCCACGTGATCAGTGCATGATCAGTCACGTGATCAGTACATGATCAGTCACGTGAGCAGTGCATGATCATTTACGTGATCTGTGAATGATCAGTCACGTGACCAGTATATGGTAGCTACGTGATCATTCCATGACGAACCACGTGAGCAGTGCATGACAGCCACATGATATGTGCATGATGAGTTACGTGAGCAGAGTATGATCAGCCACGTGATCAGTGCATGACTGCCACGTGATCAGTGCATGATATGTCACGTGACAGGTGTGTGATCAGCCACGTGAACAGTGCATGTTCCGTCACGTATTCAGTGCATGATAGCCACGTGATCAGTGCATGATCAGTTACGTGAGCAGTGTATGACCAGACATGTGATCAGTGCATGGTCAGACACGTGAACAGTGTATGATCAGCCACGTGATCAGTGCATGATATCCAAGTGATCAGTGCATGATCAAACACGTGATCAGTGTACGATCAGCCACGTGAACAGTGCATGCTCAGTCACGTGATCAGGGCCTGCTGAGCTGCGTGATTACTGTCTTCTCAGCTGCTTGATAATTGCCAGCTGAGCAGCATGATTCCTCACAGATGAGTTCCATGATTATTGACTGCTGACTTATGATTCGTGCCTACTCAGCTCTTTGTTTATTGCCTTCAGAGGCACATGATCAGTGTATGATAGCAAACATGATCAGCGCATGATCAGTCACATGATCAGCGCCATTAAGTCACGTCATCACTACATGATAGTCATGTGATCAGTCCATGCACAGTCACGGTATCAGTTCATGATCAGGCACGTGATCAGTGCATGATCTGACACATGATTAGTGTATGATCATCCACGTGATCAGTGCATGGGCAGTCATGTGATCAGTGCATGATATAGACGTGATCAGTGCATGATCATTCTTGTGGTCAGTGCATGATAGCCACGTGATCAGTGCATGATCAGTCACCTGATGGGTGTATGATCATTCACGTGACCTGTACATGGTAGCTGCGTGATCATCGCATGATCAGCCACATGAGCAGTGCATGATAGCCACGTGATCAGTGCATGATCAGTCACGTGATCAGTGCATGATCAGTCATGTGAACAGTGCATGCTCAGTCACGTGATCAGGGCCTGCTGAGCTGTGTGATTACTGTCTGCTCATCTGCTTGACAATTTCCAGCTGAGCTGCACGACTCCTGCCTGTCATCCCCTTGACAATTGCCACCTGTGCTGCATAATTCATGCCTGCTCATCTACTTGATTATTGCCAGCTGAGCAGCATGATTTCTCAGAGGTGAGTTCCATGATTATAGCCTGCTGACTGATTCCTGCCTACTCAGCTCTATGTTCATTGCCTCCAGAGGCACATGATCAGTGTGTGACACCAAACATGATCAGCACACGATCAGTCACATGATCAATGCATGATAAGCCAGGTGATCAGTGCATGATCAATTATGTGATCAGTGCATGATCAGTCATGTGACCAGTACATGGTAGCTGCGTGATCATTGCATGATCAGCCACGTGAGCAGTGCATGATAGCCACGTGATCAGTGCATGATCAGTCACTTGATCTGTGCATGATCAGTCACGTGATCTGTGCATGATTAGTCACGTGATCAGTTCATGATCAATTACGTGATCAGTGCATGATCAGCCACGTGACCAGTGCATGGTAGCTATGTGGTCATTGCATGATCAGCCACGTAATCAGCGCATGATAGCCACGTGATCAGTGCATGATCAGTCATGTGACCAGTACATGGTAGCTGCGTGATCATTGCATGATCAGCCACGTGAGCAGTGCATGATAGCCAAGTGATCAGTGCATGATCAATCACGTGATCAGTGTATGATCAGCCACGTGAACAGTGCATGCTCAGTCACGTGATCAGGGCCTGCTGAGCTGCGTGATTACTGTCTGCTCATCTGCTTGACAATTGCCAGCTGAGCTGCACGATTCCTGCCTGTCATCTGCTTGACAATTGCCAGCTGTGCTGCGTAATTCCTGCCTGCTCAGCTGCTTGATTATTGCCTGCTGAGCAGCATGATTCCTCACAGCTGAGTTCCATGATTTTTGCCTGCTGACTGTTTGATTCGTGCCTACTCAGCTCTTTGTTTATTGCCTCCAGAGGCACATGATCAGTGCATGATAGAAAACATGATCAGCGCATGATCAGTCACATGATCAGCGCCATTAAGTCACGTGATCACTACATGATAGTCATGTGATCAGTCCATGCACAGTCACGGTATCAGTGCATGATCAGCCACGTGATCAGTGCATGATCTGTCACATGATTAGTGTATGATCATCCACATGATATGTGCATGGGCAGTCATGTGATCAGTGCATGATATAGACGTGATCAGTGCATGATCAGTCTCGTGATCAGTGCATGATAGCCACGTGATCAGTGCATGATCTGTCACCTGATGGGTGTATGATCATTCACGTGACCTGTACATGGTAGCTACATGATCATTGCATGATCAGCCACGTGAGTAGTGCACAATAGCCACGTGATCACTGCATGATCAGTCACGTGATCAGTGCATGATCAGTCATGTGACCAGTACATGGCAGCTGGGTGATCATCGAATGTTCAGCCACGTGAGCAGTGCATGATAGCCACGTGGTCAGTGCATGATCAGACACGAGATCAGTGCATGATCAGTCACGTGATCAGTGCATGATCAGCCACGTGATCAGTGCATGACCAGGAACGTGATCAATGTATGTCCAGCCAAGTGATCAGTGCATGATAGCCACGTGATCAGTGCATGTTCAGTCACGTGATCAGTGCATGTTCAGTCACGTTATCAGTGTATGATCAGCCACGTGATCAGTGCATGATCAGCCACATGATCAGTGCATGATCAATTACGTGATCAGTGCATGATCAGTCACGTGACCAGTACTTGGTAGCTACGTGATCATTGCCAGATCAGCCACGTGAGCAGTGCATGATTAGCCACGTGATCAGTGCATGATCAGTCTCGTGATCAGTGCATGATCAGTCACGTGACCAGTGCATGATCATCCACGTGATCAGTGCATGTGAGTCATGTAGTCAATGCATGATAGCGCCATGATCAGTGCACGATCAGTCCCGTGATGAGTGTTTATCAGCCAAGTGATCAGTGCAAGATAACTACATGATCAGTGCATGATCAGTCACATGATCAGTGCATGATCAGTCACGTGATAGGTGTGTGATCAGCCATGTGAACAGTGCATGCTCAGTCACGTGATCAGGCCCTGCTGAGCTGTGTGATTACTGTCTGCTCATCTGCTTGACAATTTCCAGCTGAGCTGCATGATTCCTGCCTGTCATCTCCTTGACAATTGCCACCTGTGCTGCATAATTCCTGCCTGCTCATCTACTTGATTATTGCCAGCTGAGCAGCATGATTTCTCAGAGGTGAGTTCCATGATTATAGCCTGTTGACTGATTCCTGCCTACTCAGCTCTATGTTCATTGCCTCCAGAGGCACATGATCAGTGTGTGACACCAAACATGATCAGCACATGATCAGTCACATGATCAATGCATGATAAGCCAGGTGATCAGTGCATGATCAATTATGTGATCAGTGCATGATCAGTCATGTGACCAGTACATGGTAGCTTCGTGATCATTGCATCATCAGCCACGTGATCAGTGCATGATAGCCATGTGATCAATGCATGATAGCCACGTCATCAGTGCATGATCAGTCACGTGCTACGTGTGTGATCAGCCACGTGATCAGTGCATGATATCCACGTGATCAGTGCAGGATAGCCACGTGATCACTGCATGATTATTCACGTTATCAGTACATGATCAGTCACGTGATACGTGTGTGATCAGCCACGTGATCAGTGCATGTTATCCACGTGATCAGTGCATGATAGCCACGTAATCAGTGCATGAGAGCCACGTGATCATTGCTTGATCAGTCACGTGATACATGTGTGATCAGCCACGTGATCAGTGCAGGATCAATTACGTGATCAGTGCATGATCAGTCACGTGACCAGTACATGGTTGCTACGTGATCCTTGCATGATCAGCCACGTGAGCAGTGCATGATAGCCACGTGATCAGTGCATGATCAGTCACGTGATCAGTACATGATCACTCACGTGAACAGTGCATGATCGTTTACGTGATCTTTGCATGATCAGTCACGTGACCAGTATATGGTAGCTACGTGAACATTCCATGAGGAGCCACGTGAGCAGTGCATGTTAGCCACGTGATGTGTACATGATCAGTTACGTGAGGAGAGGATGATCAGCCACGTGATCAGTGCATGAGTGCCACGTGATCAGTGCATGATATGTCACGTGACAGGTGTGTGATCAGCCACGTGAACAGTGCATGTTCATCCACGTGATCAGTGCATGATATCCACGTGATCAGTGCATGATCAGTTACCTGAGCAGTGTATAATCTGCCACGTGATCACTTCATGGTCAGACACGTGAACAGTGTACGATCAGCCACGTGAACAGTGCATGCTCAGTCACGTGATCAGGGCCTGCTGAGCTGCGTGATTACTGTCTGCTCATCTGCTTGACAATTGCCAGCTGAGCTGCACGATTCCTGCCTGTCATCTGCTTGACAATTGCCAGCTGTGCTGCGTAATTCCTGCCTGCTCAGCTGCTTAATTATTGCCAGCTGAGCAGCATGATTCCTCACAGCTGAGTTCCATGATTATTGCCTGCTGACTGTTTGATTCGTGCCTACTCAGCTCTTTGTTTATTGCCTCCAGAGGCACATGATCAGTGTATGATAGCAAACATGATCAGCGCATGATCAGTCACATGATCAGCGCCATTAAGTCACGTGATCACTACATGATAGTCATGTGATCAGTCCATGCTCAGTCACGGTATCAGTGCATGATCAGCCACGTGATCAGTGCATGATCAGCCAGGTGATCAGTTCATGATAGCCATGTGATCAGTTCATGATTTATCACGTGATCTGTGCATGACCAGGCAGGTGATCAGTGTATGATCCGTCACCTAATGGGTGTATGATCAGTCACCTGACCGGTACATGGTAGCTACATGATCATTGCATGATCAGCCACGTGAGTAGTGCATGATAGCCACGTGATCAGTGCATGATCAGTCACGTGTTCAGTGCATGATCAGTCACGTGATCAGTGCATGATCAGTCACGTGATCAGTGCATGATCAGTCACGTGAACAGTGCATGACCAGGCACGTGATCAGTGTATGATCAGCCACGTGATCAGTGCATGATAGCCACGTGATCAGTGCATGATCAGTCACGTGATCAGTGCATGATCAGTCACGTGATCAGTGGATGATCAGCCACGTGATCAGTGCATGATCAGCCACGTGATCAGTGCATGATCATTACGTGATCAGTGCATGATCAGTCACGTGACCAGTATATGGTAACTAGGTGATCATTGCATGATCAGACACATGAGCCGTTCATGATAGCCACGAGATCAGTGCATGATCAGTCACGTGATCAGTGCATGATCAGTCACGTGATCAGTGCATGATCAGTCACGTGAACAGTGCATGATCAGTCACGTGATCAGTGCATGACCAGCCACGTGATCAGTGCATGATAGCCACGTGATCAGTGCATGATCAGTCACGTGATACGTGTGTGATAAGCCATGTGACCAGTGCATGATATCAGTGCATGAGAGCCACGTGATCTGTGCATGATAGCCACGTGATCAGTGCATGATCAGTCACGTGATACGTGTGTGATAAGCCATGTGACCAGTGCATGATATCAGTGCATGAGCAGCCACGTGATCTGTGCATGATAGCCACGTAATCAGTGCATGATCAGTCACGTGATCAGTGCATGATAAGCCATGTGATCAGTGCATGATATCAGTGCATGAGAGCCACGTGATCAGTGCATGATATCCACGTGATCAGTGCATGATAGCCACGTGATCAGTGCATGATAGTCACGTGATCAGTGCATGATCAGTCACGTGATACGTGTGTGATCAGCCACGTGATCAGTGCATGATCAGCCACGTGATCAGTGCATGATCAATTACGTGATCAGTGCATGATCAGTCACGAGACCAGTACATGGTTGCTACGTGATCGTTGCATGATCAGCCACGTGATCAGTGCATGATAGCCACGTGATCAGTGCATGATCAATCACATGATCAGTGCCATTAAGTCACGTGATCAGTGCATGATAGTCATGTGATCAGTCCATGCTCAGTCACGTATCAGTGCATGATCAGCCACGTGATCAGTGCATGATCTGTCACATGATCAGTGTATGATCATCCACGTGATCAGTGCATGATCAGTCATGTGATCAGTGCATGATATAGACGTGATCAGTGCATGATCAGTGCGTGATCAGTGCATGATAGCCACGTGATCAGTGCATGATCAGTCACCTGATGGGTGTATGATCATTCACGTGACCTGTACATGGTAGCTACATGATCATTGCATGATCAGCCATGTGAGTAGTGCATGATAGCCACGTGATCAGTGCATGATCAGTCACGTGATCAGTGCATGATCAGTCATGTGACCAGTACATGGTAGCTGCGTGATCATGCATGATCAGCCACGTGAGCAGTGCATGATAGCCACGTGATCAGTGCATGATCAGTCACGTGATCAGTGCATGATCAGTCACGTGATCAGTGCATGATCAGCCACGTGATCAGTGCATGATCAGTCACGTGATCAGTGTATATCAGCCACGTGATCAGTGCATGATAGCCACGTGATCAGTGCATGATCAGTCACGTGATCAGTGCATGATCAGTCACGTGATCAGTGCATGATCAGCCACGTGATCAGTGCATGATCAGCCACGTGATCAGTGCATGATCAATTACGTGATCAGTGCATGATCAGTCACGTGATCAGTGCATGGTAGCTACGTGATCAGTGCATGATCAGCCACGTGATCAGTGCATGATAGCCACGTGATCAGTGCATGATCAGCCACGTGATCAGTGCATGATCAGCCACGTGATCAGTGCATGATCAGTCACGTGATCAGTGCATGATCAGTCACGTGATCAGTGCATGATCAGTCACGTGATCAGTGCATGATCAGCCACGTGATCAGTGCATGATCAGTCACGTGATCAGTGCATGGTAGCTACGTGATCAGTGCATGATCAGCCACGTGATCAGTGCATGATAGCCACGTGATCAGTGCATGATCAGTCACGTGATCAGTGCATGATCAGTCACGTGATCAGTGCATGATCAGTCACGTGATCAGTGCATGATCAATTACGTGATCAGTGCATGATCAGTCACGTGATCAGTACATGGTAGCTACGTGATCATTGCATGATCAGCCACGTGATCAGTGCATGATAGCCACGTGATCAGTGCATGATCAGTCACATGATCAGTGTATGATCATCCGCGTGATCAGTGCATGATCAGTCATGTGATCAGTGCATGATATAGACGTGATCAGTGCATGATCAGTCACGTGATCAGTGCATGATCAGCCACGTGATCAGTGCATGATAGCCACGTGATCAGTGCATGATAGCCAGTGATCAGTGCATGATCAGTCACGTGATCAGTGCATGATCAGCCACGTGATCAGTGCATGATAGCCACGTGATCAGTGCATGATCAGTCACGTGATCAGTGCATGATCAGTCACGTGATCAGTGCATGATCAGCCACGTGATCAGTGCATGATCAGCCACGTGATCAGTGCATGATCAGTCACGTGATCAGTGCATGATCAGCCACGTGATCAGTGCATGATCAGCCACGTGATCAGTGCATGATCAGTTACGTGATCAGTGCATGATCAGCCACGTGATCAGTGCATGATAGCCACGTGATCAGTGCATGATCAGCCACGTGATCAGTGCATGATCAGCCACGTGATCAGTGCATGATAGCCACGTGATCAGTGCATGATCAGTCACGTGATCAGTGCATGATCAGCCACGTGATCAGTGCATGATCAGCCACGTGATCAGTGCATGATAGTCACGTGATCAGTGCATGATCAGTCACGTGATCAGTGCATGATCAGTCACGTGACAGTACATGGTAGCTACGTGATCATTGCATGATCAGCCACGTGATCAGTGCATGATAGCCACGTGATCAGTGCATGATCAGTCACGTGATCAGTGCATGATCAGCCACGTGATCAGTGCATGATAGCCACGTGATCAGTGCATGATCAGTCACGTGATCAGTGCATGATCAGCCACGTGATCAGTGCATGATCAGCCACGTGATCAGTGCATGATCAGCCACGTGATCAGTGCATGATCAGCCACGTGATCAGTGCATGATCAGTCACGTGATCAGTGTATGATCAGCCACGTGATCAGTGCATGATATCCAAGTGATCAGTGCATGATCAATCACGTGATCAGTGTATGATCAGCCACGTGAACAGTGCATGCTCAGTCACGTGATCAGTGCCTGCTGAGCTGCGTGATTACTGTCTGCTCATCTGCTTGACAATTGCCAGCTGAGCTGCACGATTCCTGCCTGTCATCTGCTTGACAATTGCCAGCTGTGCTGCGTAATTCCTGCCTGCTCAGCTGCTTAATTATTGCCAGCTGGGCAGCATGATTCCTCACAGCTGAGTTCCATGATTTTTGCCTGCTGACTGTTTGATTCGTGCCTACTCAGCTCTTTGTTTATTGCCTCCAGAGGCACATGATCAGTGTATGAAAGCAAACATGATCAGCGCATGATCAGTCACATGATCAGCGCCATTAAGTCACGTGATCACTACATGATAGTCATGTGAACAGTCCATGCTCAGTCACGGTATCAGTGCATGATCAGCCACGTGATCAGTGCATGATCTGTCACATGATTAGTGTATGATCATCCACGTGATCAGTGCATGGGCAGTCATGTGATCAGTGCATGATTAGACGAGATCAGTGCATGATCAGTATCGTGGTCAGTGCATGATAGCCACGTGATCAGTGCATGATCAGTCACCTGATGGGTGTATGATCATTCACGTGACCAGTACATGGTAGCTACATGATCAGTGCATGATCAGCCACGTGATCAGTGCATGATAGCCACGTGATCAGTGCATGATCAGCCACGTGATCAGTGCATGATCAGTCACGTGATCAGTGCATGATCAGCCACGTGATCAGTGCATGATCAGCCACGTGATCAGTGCATGATCAGTCACGTGATCAGTGCATGATAGCTGCGTGATCAGTGCATGATCAGCCACGTGATCAGTGCATGATAGCCACGTGATCAGTGCATGATCAGTCACGTGATCAGTGCATGATCAGTCACGTGATCAGTACATGATAGCTACGTGATCAGTGCATGATCAGCCACGTGATCAGTGCATGATAGCCACGTGATCAGTGCATGATCAGTCACGTGATCAGTGCATGATCAGTCACGTGACCAGTACATGGTAGCTACGTGATCTTCGCATGATCAGCCACGTGATCAGTGCATGATAGCCACGTGATCAGTGCATGATCAGTCACGTGATCAGTGCATGATCAGTCACGTGATCAGTGCATGATCAGCCACGTGATCAGTGCATGATCAGTCACGTGATCAGTGCATGATCAGTCACGTGATCAGTGCATGATCAGCCACGTGATCAGTGCATGATCAGTCACGTGATCAGTGCATGATCAGCCACGTGATCAGTGCATGATCAGCCACGTGATCAGTGCATGATCAATTACGTGATCAGTGCATGATCAGTCACGTGACCAGTGCATGGTAGCTACGTGATCATTGCATGATCAGCCACGTGATCAGTGCATGATAGCCACGTGATCAGTGCATGATCAGCCACGTGATCAGTGCATGATCAGTCACGTGATCAGTGCATGATCAGCCACGTGATCAGTGCATGATAGCCACGTGATCAGTGCATGACAATTACGTGATCAGTGCATGATCAATCACGTGATCAGTGCATGATAGCCACGTGATCAGTGCATGATCATTCACGTGATCAGTGTGTGATCAGCCACGTGAACAGTGCATGCTCAGTCACGTGATCAGGGCCTGCTGAGCTGCGTGATTACTGTCTGCTCATCTGCTTGACAATTGCCAGCTGAGCTGCACGATTCCTGCCTGTCATCTGCTTGACAATTGCCAGCTGTGCTGCATAATTCCTGCCTGCTCATCTGCTTGATTATTGCCAGCTGAGCAGCATGATTTCTCACAGCTGAGTTCCATGATTATTGCCTACTGATTCCTGCCTACTCAGCTCTTTGTTCATTGCCTCCAGAGGCACATGATCAGTGTATGACAGAAACATGATCAGCACATGATCAGTCACATGATCAGTGCATGATAAGCCACGTGATCAGTGCATGATCAATTACGTGATCAGTGCATGATCAGTCATGTGATCAGTGCATGGTAGCTGCGTGATCAGTGCATGATCAGCCACGTGATCAGTGCATGATCAGTCACGTGATCAGTGCATGATCAGCCACGTGATCAGTGCATGATCAGTCACGTGATCAGTGCATGGTAGCTACGTGATCAGTGCATGATCAGCCACGTGATCAGTGCATGATAGCCACGTGATCAGTGCATGATCAGCCACGTGATCAGTGCATGATAGCCACGTGATCAGTGCATGATCAGTCACGTGATACGTGTGTGATCAGCCACGTGATCAGTGCATGATATCCACGTGATCAGTGCATGATAGCCACGTGATCAGTGCATGATTAGTCACGTGATCAGTGCATGATCAGTCACGTGATACGAGTGTGATCAGCCACCGGATCAGTGCATGATGAGCCACGTGATCAGTGCAGGATCAATTACGTGATCAGTGCATGATCAGTCACGTGACCAGTACATGGTTGCTACGTGATCGTTGCATGATCAGCCACGTGAGCAGTGCATGATAGCCACGTGATCAGTGCATGATCAGTCACGTGATCAGTACATGATCAGTCACGTGAACAGTGCATGATCATTTACGTGATCTGTGCATGATCAGTCACGTGACCTGTATATGGTAGCTTCATGATCATTCCATGACGAACCACGAGAGCAGTGCATGATAGCCACGTGATGTGTGCATGATCAGTGACGTGAGCAGAGTATGATCAGCCACGTGATCAGTGAATGAGTGCCACGTGATCAGTGCATGATATGTCACGTGACAGGTGTGTGATCAGCCACGTGAACAGTGCATGTTCAGCCACGTGATCAGTGCATGATAGCCACGTGATCAGTGCATGATCAGTTACGTGAGCAGTGTATGATCAGCCACGTGATCAGTGCATGGTCAGACACGTGAACAGTGTATGATCAGCCTCGTGATCAGTGCATGATATCCAAGTGATCAGTGCATGATCAATCACGTGATCAGTGTATGATCAGCCACGTGAACAGTGCATGCTCAGTCACGTGATCAGGGCCTGCTGAGCTGAGTGATTACTGTCTGCTCATCTGCTTGACAATTGCCAGCTGAGCTGCACGATTCCTGCCTGTCATCTGCTTGACAATTGCCAGCTGTGCTGCGTAATTCCTGCCTGCTCAGCTGCTTGATTATTGCCAGCTGAGCAGCATGATTCCTCACAGCTGAGTTCCATGATTATTGCCTGCTGACTGTTTGATTCGTGCCTACTCAGCTCTTTGTTTATTGCCTCCAGAGGCACATGATCAGTGTATGATAGCAAACATGATCAGCGCATGATCAGTCACATGATCAGCGCCATTAAGTCACGTGATCATCACATGATAGTCATGTGATCAGTCCATGCTAAGTCACGGTATCAGTGCATGATCAGCCACGTGATCAGTGCATGATCAGCCAGGTGATCATTTCATGATAGCTATGTGATCAGTGCATGATTTGTCACGTGATCAGTGCATGATCAGGCACGTGATCAGTGCATGATCAGTCACCTGATGGGTGTATGATCAGTCACGTGACCGTACATGGTAGCTACATGATCATTGCATGATCAGCCACGTGAGTAGTGCATGATAGCCACGTGCTCAGTGCATGATGAGTCACGTATTCAGTGCATGATCAGCCATGTGATCAGTGCATGATCAGGCACGTGATCAGTGCATGATCAGCCACGTGATCAGTGCATGATAGCCACGTGATCAGTGCATGATCAGTCACGTGATCAGTGCATGATCAGTCACGTGATCAGTGCATGATCAGCCACGTGATCAGTGCATGATCAGCCACGTGATCAGTGCATGATCAGTCACGTGATCAGTATATGGTAGCTACGTGATCAGTGCATGATCAGCCACGTGATCAGTGCATGATAGCCACGTGATCAGTGCATGATCAGTCACGTGATCAGTGCATGATCAGTCACGTGATCAGTGCATGATCAGTCACTGATCAGTGCATGATCAATTACGTGATCAGTGCATGATCAGTCACGTGATCAGTGCATGGTAGCTACGTGATCAGTGCATGATCAGCCACGTGATCAGTGCATGATAGCCACGTGATCAGTGCATGATCAGTCACGTGATCAGTGTATGATCATGCACGTGATCAGTGCATGATCAGTCACGTGATCAGTGCATGATATAGACGTGATCAGTGCATGATCAGTCACGTGATCAGTGCATGATCAGCCACGTGATCAGTGCATGATAGCCACGTGATCAGTGCATGATAGCCAGTGATCAGTGCATGATCAGTCACGTGATCAGTGCATGATCAGCCACGTGATCAGTGCATGATAGCCACTGATCAGTGCATGATCAGTCACGTGATCAGTGCATGATCAGTCACGTGATCAGTGCATGATCAGCCACGTGATCAGTGCATGATCAGCCACGTGATCAGTGCATGATCAGTCACGTGATCAGTGCATGATCAGTCACGTGATCAGTGCATGATCAGCCACGTGATCAGTGCATGATCAGTCACGTGATCAGTGCATGATCAGTCACGTGATCAGTGCATGATCAGCCACGTGATCAGTGCATGATCAGTCACGTGATCGTGTGATCAGCCACGTGATCAGTGCATGATATCAGTGCATGATAGCCACGTGATCAGTGCATGATCAGTCACGTGATACGTGTGTGATCAGCCACGTGATCAGTGCATGATATCCACGTGATCAGTGCATGATAGCCACGTGATCAGTGCATGATAGTCACGTGATCAGTGCATGATCAGTCACGTGATACAGTGTGATCAGCCACGTGATCAGTGCATGATGAGCCACGTGATCAGTGCATGATCAATTACGTGATCAGTGCATGATCAGTCACGTGACCAGTACATGGTTGCTACGTGATCGTTGCATGATCAGCCACGTGAGCAGTGCATGATAGCCACGTGATCAGTGCATGATCAGTCACGTGATCAGTACATGATCAGTCACGTTAACAGTGCATGATCATTTACGTGATCAGTGCATGATCAGTCACGTGACCAGTATATGGTCGCTACGTGACCATTCCATGACGAACCACGTGAGCAGTGCATGATAGCCACGTGATGTGTGCATGATCAGTTACGTGAGCAGAGTATGATCAGCCACGTGATCAGTGCATGAGTGCCACGTGATCAGTGCATGATATGTCACGTGACAGTGTGTGATCAGCCACGTGAACAGTGCATGTTCAGCCACGTGATCAGTGCATGATAGCCACGTGATCAGTGCATGATCAGTACGTGAGCAGTGTATGATCAGCCACGTGATCAGTGCATGGTCAGACACGTGAACAGTGTATGATCAGCCACGTGATCAGTGCATGATATCCAAGTGATCAGTGCATGATCAATCACGTGATCAGTGTATGATCAGCCACGTGAACAGTGCATGCTCAGTCACGTGATCAGGGCCTGCTGAGCTGCGTGATTACTGTCTGCTCATCTGCTTGACAATTGCCAGCTGAGCTGCACGATTCCTGCCTGTCATCTGCTTGACAATTGCCAGCTGTGCTGCGTAATTCCTGCCTGCTCAGCTGCTTGATTATTGCCAGCTGAGCAGCATGATTCCTCACAGCTGAGTTCCATGATTATTGCCTGCTGACTTTTGATTCGTGCCTACTCAGCTCTTTGTTTCTTGCCTCCAGAGGCACATGATCAGTGTATGATAGCAAACATGATCAGCGCATGATCAGTCACATGATCAGCGCCATTAAGTCACGTGATCACTACATGATAGTCATGTGATCAGTCCATGCTCAGTCACGGTATCAGTGCATGATCAGCCACGTGATCAGTGCATGATCAGCCACATGATCAGTGCATGATCATCACGTGATCAGTGCATGATCAGTCACGTGATCAGTGCATGATAGCTACGTGATCAGTGCATGATCAGCCACGTGATCAGTGCATGATAGCCACGTGATCAGTGCATGATCAGCCACGTGATCAGTGCATGATCAGCCACGTGATCAGTGCATGATCAGTCACGTGATCAGTGCATGATCAGTCACGTGATCAGTGCATGATCAGTCACGTGATCAGTGCATGATCAGTCACGTGATCAGTGCATGATCAGTCACGTGACCAGTACATGGTAGCTACGTGATCATTGCATGATCAGCCACGTGAGCAGTGCATGATAGCCACGTGATCAGTGCATGATCAGTCACGTGATCAGTGCATGATCAGTCACGTGATCAGTGCATGATCAGTCACGTGATCAGTGCATGATCAATTACGTGATCAGTGCATGATCAGTCACGTGATCAGTACATGGTAGCTACGTGATCAGTGCATGATCAGCCACGTGATCAGTGCATGATAGCCACGTGATCAGTGCATGATCAGTCACATGATCAGTGTATGATCATCCGCGTGATCAGTGCATGATCAGTCATGTGATCAGTGCATGATATAGACGTGATCAGTGCATGATCAGTCACGTGATCAGTGCATGATCAGCCACGTGATCAGTGCATGATAGCCACGTGATCAGTGCATGATAGCCAGTGATCAGTGCATGATCAGTCACGTGATCAGTGCATGATCAGCCACGTGATCAGTGCATGATAGCCACTGATCAGTGCATGATCAGTCACGTGATCAGTGCATGTTCAGTGCATGGTCAGTCACGTGATCAGTGCATGATCAGCCACGTGATCAGTGCATGATCAGCCACGTGATCAGTGCATGATCAGTCACGTGATCAGTGCATGATCAGCCACGTGATCAGTGCATGATCAGTCACGTGATCAGTGCATGATCAGCCACGTGATCAGTGCATGATCAGTCATGTGATCAGTGCATGATATCGCCGTGATCAGTGCATGATCAGTCCCGTGATCAGTGCATGATCAGTCACGTGATCAGTGCATGATAGCTACGTGATCAGTGCATGATCAGCCACGTGATCAGTGCATGATAGCCACGTGATCAGTGCATGATCAGCCACGTGATCAGTGCATGATCAGCCACGTGATCAGTGCATGATAGCCACGTGATCAGTGCATGATCAGTCACGTGATCAGTGCATGATCAGTCACGTGATCAGTGTGATCAGCCACGTGATCAGTGCATGATAGCCACGTGATCAGTGCATGATCAGTCACGTGATCAGTGCATGATCAGTCACGTGACAGTACATGGTAGCTACGTGATCAGTGCATGATCAGCCACGTGATCAGTGCATGATAGCCACGTGATCAGTGCATGATCAGTCACGTGATCAGTGCATGATCAGTCACGTGATCAGTGCATGATAGCCACGTGATCAGTGCATGATCAGTTACGTGATCAGTGCATGATCAGCCACGTGATCAGTGCATGATCAGACACGTGATCAGTGCATGATCAGCCACGTGATCAGTGCATGATATCCACGTGATCAGTGCATGATCAGTCACGTGATCAGTGTATGATCAGCCACGTGAACAGTGCATGATCAGTCACGTGATCAGTGCATGATGAGCTGCGTGATTACTGTCTGCTCATCTGCTTGACAATTGCCAGCTGAGCTGCACGATTCCTGCCTGTCATCTGCTTGACAATTGCCAGCTGTGCTGTGTAATTCCTGCCTGCTAGCTGCTTGATTATTGCCAGCTGAGCAGCATGATTCACGTGTTCAGTGCATGATCAGTCACGTGATCAGTGCCTGATGAGCTGCGTGATTACTGTCTGATCATCTGCTTGACAATTTCCAGCTGAGCTGCATGATTCCTGCATGTCATCTGCATGACAATTGCCAGCTGTGCTGTGTAATTCCTGCCTGATCAGTGCATGATCATTGCCAGTGATCAGCATGATTCACGTGAATAGTGCATGCTCAGTCACGTGATCAGGGCCTGCTGAGCTGCGTGATTACTGTCTGCTCATCTGCTTGACAATTGCCAGCTGAGCTGCACGATTCCTGCCTGTCATCTGCTTGACAATTGCCAGCTGTGCTGCGTAATTCCTGCCTGCTCAGCTGCTTGATTATTGCCAGCTGAGCAGCATGATTCCTCACAGCTGAGTTCCATGATTATTGCCTGCTGACTGTTTGATTCGTGCCTACTCAGCTCTTTGTTTATTGCCTCCAGAGGCACATGATCAGTGTATGATAGCAAACATGATCAGCGCATGATCAGTCACATGATCAGCGCCATTAAGTCACGTGATCATACATGATAGTCATGTGATCAGTCCATGCTCAGTCACGGTATCAGTGCATGATCAGCCACGTGATCAGTGCATGATCAGCCACGTGATCAGTGCATGATAGCTATGTGATCAGTGCATGATCAGTCACGTGATCAGTGCATGATCAGGCACGTGATCAGTGCATGATCAGTCACCTGATGGGTGCATGATCAGTCACGTGACCAGTACATGGTAGCTACATGATCATTGCATGATCAGCCACGTGAGTAGTGCATGATAGCCACGTGATCAGTGCATGATCAGTCACGTGATCAGTGCATGATCAGCCATGTGATCAGTGCATGATCAGGCACGTGATCAGTGCATGATCAGCCACGTGATCAGTGCATGATAG
Source organism: Bos javanicus (assembly GCF_032452875.1). Classification (NCBI taxonomy): domain Eukaryota; kingdom Metazoa; phylum Chordata; class Mammalia; order Artiodactyla; family Bovidae; genus Bos; species Bos javanicus. The sequence continues at coordinate 154,720 of NW_026893608.1, read as the reverse complement.
CCACGTGATCAGTGCATGATCAGTCACGTGATCAGTGCATGATCAGTCACGTGATCAGTGCATGATCAGCCACGTGATCAGTGCATGATCAGCCACGTGATCAGTGCATGATCAGTCACGTGATCAGTGCATGATAGCTACGTGATCAGTGCATGATCAGCCACGTGATCAGTGCATGATAGCCACGTGATCAGTGCATGATCAGTCACGTGATCAGTGCATGATCAGTCACGTGATCAGTGCATGATCAGTCACTGATCAGTGCATGATCAATTACGTGATCAGTGCATGATCAGTCACGTGATCAGTGCATGGTAGCTACGTGATCAGTGCATGATCAGCCACGTGATCAGTGCATGATAGCCACGTGATCAGTGCATGATCAGTCACATGATCAGTGTATGATCATGCACGTGATCAGTGCATGATCAGTCATGTGATCAGTGCATGATATAGACGTGATCAGTGCATGATCAGTCACGTGATCAGTGTATGATCAGCCACGTGATCAGTGCATGATAGCCACGTGATCAGTGCATGATAGCCAGTGATCAGTGCATGATCAGTCACGTGATCAGTGCATGATCAGCCACGTGATCAGTGCATGATAGCCACGTGATCAGTGATGATCAGTCACGTGATCAGTGCATGATCAGTCACGTGATCAGTGCATGATCAGCCACGTGATCAGTGCATGATCAATTACGTGATCAGTGCATGATCAGTCACGTGATCAGTGCATGATCAGTCACGTGATCAGTGCATGATCAGTCACGTGATCAGTGCATGATCAGCCACGTGATCAGTGCATGATCAGTCACGTGATCAGTGCATGATCAGTCACGTGATCAGTGCATGATCAGCCACGTGATCAGTGCATGATCAGTCACGTGATACGTGTGATCAGCCACGTGATCAGTGCATGATATCAGTGCATGATAGCCACGTGATCAGTGCATGATAGCCACGTGATCAGTGCATGATCAGTCACGTGATACGTGTGTGATCAGCCACGTGATCAGTGCATGATATCCACGTGATCAGTGCATGATAGCCACGTGATCAGTGCATGATAGTCACGTGATCAGTGCATGATCAGTCACGTGATACAGTGTGATCAGCCACGTGATCAGTGCATGATGAGCCACGTGATCAGTGCAGGATCAATTACGTGATCAGTGCATGATCAGTCACGTGACCAGTACATGGTTGCTACGTGATCGTTGCATGATCAGCCACGTGAGCAGAGCATGATAGCCACGTGATCAGTGCATGATCAGTCACGTGATCAGTACATGATCAGTCACGTTAACAGTGCATGATCATTTACGTGATCTGTGCATGATCAGTCACGTGACCAGTATATGGTAGCTACGTGACCATTCCATGACGAACCACGTGAGCAGTGCATGATAGCCACGTGATGTGTGCATGATGAGTTACGTGAACAGAGTATGATCAGCCACGTGATCAGTGCATGAGTGCCACGTGATCAGTGCATGATATGTCACGTGACAGGTGTGTGATCAGCCACGTGAACAGTGCATGTTCCGCCACGTGATCAGTGCATGATAGCCACGTGATCAGTGCATGATCAGTACGTGAGCAGTGTATGATCAGCCACGTGATCAGTGCATGGTCAGACACGTGAACAGTGTATGATCAGCCACGTGATCAGTGCATGATATCCAAGTGATCAGTGCATGATCAATCACGTGATCAGTGTATGATCAGCCACGTGAACAGTGCATGCTCAGTCATGTGATCAGGGCCTGCTGAGCTGCGTGATTACTGTCTGCTCATCTGCTTGACAATTGCCAGCTGAGCTGCACGATTCCTGCCTGTCATCTGCTTGACAATTGCCAGCTGTGCTGCGTAATTCCTGCCTGCTCAGCTGCTTGATTATTGCCAGCTGAGCAGCATGATTCCTCACAGCTGAGTTCCATGATTATTGCCTGCTGACTTTTGATTCGTGCCTACTCAGCTCTTTGTTTCTTGCCTCCAGAGGCACATGATCAGTGTATGAAAGCAAACATGATCAGCGCATGATCAGTCACATGATCAGCGCCATTAAGTCACGTGATCACTACATGATAGTCATGTGATCAGTCCATGCACAGTCACGGTATCAGTGCATGATCAGCCACGTGATCAGTGCATAATCAGCCACACGATCAGTGCATGATCATCACGTGATCAGTGCATGATCAGTCACGTGATCAGTGCATGGTAGCTACGTGATCAGTGCATGATCAGCCACGTGATCAGTGCATGATAGCCACGTGATCAGTGCATGATCAGTCACGTGATCAGTGCATGATCAGTCACGTGATCAGTGCATGATCATACGTGATCAGTGCATGATCAGTCACGTAACCAGTACATGGTAGCTACGTGATCATTGCATGATCAGCCACGTGATCAGTGCATGATAGCCACGTGATCAGTGCATGATCAGTCACGTGATCAGTGCATGATCAGTCACGTGATCAGTGCATGATCAGTCACGTGATCAGTGCATGATCAGTTACGTGATCAGTGCATGATCAGTCACGTGACCAGTGCATGATAGCTACGTGATCAGTGCATGATCAGCCACGTGATCAGTGCATGATAGCCACGTGATCAGTGCATGATCAGTCACGTGATCAGTGTATGATCATCCGCGTGATCAGTGCATGATCAGTCACGTGATCAGTGCATGATATAGACGTGATCAGTGCATGATCAGTCACGTGATCAGTGCATGATCAGCCACGTGATCAGTGCATGATAGCCACGTGATCAGTGCATGATAGCCAGTGATCAGTGCATGATCAGTCACGTGATCAGTGCATGATCAGCCACGTGATCAGTGCATGATAGCCACGTGATCAGTGCATGATCAGTCACGTGATCAGTGCATGATCAGTCACGTGATCAGTGCATGATCAGCCACGTGATCAGTGCATGATCAGCCACGTGATCAGTGCATGATCAGTTACGTGATCAGTGCATGATCAGCCACGTGATCAGTGCATGATCAGTCACGTGATCAGTGCATGATCAGCCACGTGATCAGTGCATGATCAGTCATGTGACAGTGCATGATATCGCCGTGATCAGTGCATGATCAGTCCCGTGATCAGTGCATGATCAGTCACGTGATCAGTGCATGATAGCTACGTGATCAGTGCATGATCAGCCACGTGATCAGTGCATGATAGCCACGTGATCAGTGCATGATAGCCACGTGATCATGTGCATGATCAGCCACGTGATCAGTGCATGATAGCCACGTGATCAGTGCATGATCAGTCACGTGATCAGTGCATGATCAGTCACGTGATCAGTGTGATCAGCCACGTGATCAGTGCATGATAGCCACGTGATCAGTGCATGATCAGTCACGTGATCAGTGCATGATCAGTCACGTGACAGTACATGGTAGCTACGTGATCATTGCATGATCAGCCACGTGATCAGTGCATGATAGCCACGTGATCAGTGCATGATCAGTCACGTGATCAGTGCATGATCAGTCACGTGATCAGTGCATGATAGCCACGTGATCAGTGCATGATCAGTTACGTGATCAGTGCATGATCAGCCACGTGATCAGTGCATGATCAGACACGTGATCAGTGCATGATCAGCCACGTGATCAGTGCATGATATCCACGTGATCAGTGCATGATCAGTCACGTGATCAGTGTATGATCAGCCACGTGATCAGTGCATGATCAGTCACGTGATCAGTGCATGATGAGCTGCGTGATTACTGTCTGCTCATCTGCTTGACAATTGCCAGCTGAGCTGCACGATTCCTGCCTGTCATCTGCTTGACAATTGCCAGCTGTGCTGTGTAATTCCTGCCTGATCAGCTGCTTGATTATTGCCAGCTGAGCAGCATGATTCACGTGATCAGTGCATGATCAGTCACGTGATCAGTGCATGATGAGCTGCGTGATTACTGTCTGATCATCTGCTTGACAATTTCCAGCTGAGCTGCACGATTCCTGCCTGTCATCTGCATGACAATTGCCAGCTGTGCTGTGTAATTCCTGCCTGATCAGTGCATGATTATTGCCAGCTGATCAGCATGATTCACGTGAATAGTGCATGCTCAGTCACGTGATCAGGGCCTGCTGAGCTGCGTGATTACTGTCTGCTCATCTGCTTGACAATTGCCAGCTGAGCTGCACGATTCCTGCCTGTCATCTGCTTGACAATTGCCAGCTGTGCTGCGTAATTCCTGCCTGCTCAGCTGCTTGATTATTGCCAGCTGAGCAGCATGATTCCTCACAGCTGAGTTCCATGATTATTGCCTGCTGACTGTTTGATTCGTGCCTACTCAGCTCTTTGTTTATTGCCTCCAGAGGCACATGATCAGTGTATGATAGCAAACATGATCAGCGCATGATCAGTCACATGATCAGCGCCATTAAGTCACGTGATCATACATGATAGTCATGTGATCAGTCCATGCTCAGTCACGGTATCAGTGCATGATCAGCCACGTGATCAGTGCATGATCAGCCACGTGATCAGTGCATGATAGCTATGTGATCAGTGCATGATCAGTCACGTGATCAGTGCATGATCAGGCACGTGATCAGTGCATGATCAGTCACGTGATCAGTGCATGATCAGTCACGTGACCAGTACATGGTAGCTACATGATCATTGCATGATCAGCCACGTGAGTAGTGCATGATAGCCACGTGATCAGTGCATGATCAGTCACGTGATCAGTGCATGATCAGCCATGTATCAGTGCATGATCAGGCACGTGATCAGTGCATGATCAGCCACGTGATCAGTGCATGATAGCCACGTGATCAGTGCATGATCAGTCACGTGATCAGTGCATGATCAGTCACGTGATCAGTGCATGATCAGCCACGTGATCAGTGCATGATCAGCCACGTGATCAGTGCATGATCAGTCACGTGATCAGTATATGGTAGCTACGTGATCAGTGCATGATCAGCCACGTGATCAGTGCATGATAGCCACGTGATCAGTGCATGATCAGTCACGTGATCAGTGCATGATCAGTCACGTGATCAGTGCATGATCAGTCACTGATCAGTGCATGATCAATTACGTGATCAGTGCATGATCAGTCACGTGATCAGTACATGGTAGCTACGTGATCATTGCATGATCAGCCACGTGATCAGTGCATGATAGCCACGTGATCAGTGCATGATCAGTCACATGATCAGTGTATGATCATGCACGTGATCAGTGCATGATCAGTCATGTGATCAGTGCATGATATAGACGTGATCAGTGCATGATCAGTCACGTGATCAGTGCATGATCAGCCACGTGATCAGTGCATGATAGCCACGTGATCAGTGCATGATAGCCAGTGATCAGTGCATGATCAGTCACGTGATCAGTGCATGATCAGCCACGTGATCAGTGCATGATAGCCACTGATCAGTGCATGATCAGTCACGTGATCAGTGCATGATCAGTCACGTGATCAGTGCATGATCAGCCACGTGATCAGTGCATGATCAATTACGTGATCAGTGCATGATCAGTCACGTGATCAGTGCATGATCAGTCACGTGATCAGTGCATGATCAGTCACGTGATCAGTGCATGATCAGCCACGTGATCAGTGCATGATCAGTCACGTGATCAGTGCATGATCAGTCACGTGATCAGTGCATGATCAGCCACGTGATCAGTGCATGATCAGTCACGTGATAGTGTGATCAGCCACGTGATCAGTGCATGATATCAGTGCATGATAGCCACGTGATCAGTGCATGATAGCCACGTGATCAGTGCATGATCAGTCACGTGATACGTGTGTGATCAGCCACGTGATCAGTGCATGATATCCACGTGATCAGTGCATGATAGCCACGTGATCAGTGCATGATAGTCACGTGATCAGTGCATGATCAGTCACGTGATACAGTGTGATCAGCCACGTGATCAGTGCATGATGAGCCACGTGATCAGTGCAGGATCAATTACGTGATCAGTGCATGATCAGTCACGTGACCAGTACATGGTTGCTACGTGATCGTTGCATGATCAGCCACGTGAGCAGAGCATGATAGCCACGTGATCAGTGCATGATCAGTCACGTGATCAGTACATGATCAGTCACGTTAACAGTGCATGATCATTTACGTGATCTGTGCATGATCAGTCACGTGACCAGTATATGGTAGCTACGTGACCATTCCATGACGAACCACGTGAGCAGTGCATGATAGCCACGTGATGTGTGCATGATGAGTTACGTGAACAGAGTATGATCAGCCACGTGATCAGTGCATGAGTGCCACGTGATCAGTGCATGATATGTCACGTGACAGGTGTGTGATCAGCCACGTGAACAGTGCATGTTCCGCCACGTGATCAGTGCATGATAGCCACGTGATCAGTGCATGATCAGTACGTGAGCAGTGTATGATCAGCCACGTGATCAGTGCATGGTCAGACACGTGAACAGTGTATGATCAGCCACGTGATCAGTGCATGATATCCAAGTGATCAGTGCATGATCAATCACGTGATCAGTGTATGATCAGCCACGTGAACAGTGCATGCTCAGTCACGTGATCAGGGCCTGCTGAGCTGCTTGATTACTGTCTGCTCATCTGCTTGACAATTGCCAGCTGAGCTGCACGATTCCTGCCTGTCATCTGCTTAACAATTGCCAGCTGTGCTGCGTAATTCCTGCCTGCTCAGCTGCTTGATTATTGCCAGCTGAGCAGCATGATTCCTCACAGCTGAGTTCCATGATTATTGCCTGCTGACTTTTGATTCGTGCCTACTCAGCTCTTTGTTTCTTGCCTCCAGAGGCACATGATCAGTGTATGATAGCAAACATGATCAGCGCATGATCAGACACATGATCAGCGCCATTAAGTCACGTGATCACTACATGATAGTCATGTGATCAGTCCATGCACAGTCACGGTATCAGTGCATGATCAGCCACGTGATCAGTGCATGATCAGTCACATGATCAGAGCATGATCATCACGTGATCAGTGCATGATCAGTCACGTGATCAGTGCATGGTAGCTACGTGATCAGTGCATGATCAGCCACGTGATCAGTGCATGATAGCCACGTGATCAGTGCATGATCAGCCACGTGATCAGTGCATGATCAGCCACGTGATCAGTGCATGATCAGTCACGTGATCAGTGCATGATCAGCCACGTGATCAGTGCATGATCAGCCACGTGATCAGTGCATGATCAGTTACGTGATCAGTGCATGATCAGTCACGTGACCAGTACATGGTAGCTACGTGATCATTGCATGATCAGCCACGTGAGCAGTGCATGATAGCCACGTGATCAGTGCATGATCAGTCACGTGATCAGTGCATGATCAGTCACGTGATCAGTGCATGATCAGTCACGTGATCAGTGCATGATCAATTACGTGATCAGTGCATGATCAGTCACGTGATCAGTACATGGTAGCTACGTGATCAGTGCATGATCAGCCACGTGATCAGTGCATGATAGCCACGTGATCAGTGCATGATCAGTCGCATGATCAGTGCATGATCATCCGCGTGATCAGTGCATGATCAGTCATGTGATCAGTGCATGATATAGACGTGATCAGTGCATGATCAGTCACGTGATCAGTGCATGATCAGCCACGTGATCAGTGCATGATAGCCACGTGATCAGTGCATGATAGCCAGTGATCAGTGCATGATCAGTCACGTGATCAGTGCATGATCAGCCACGTGATCAGTGCATGATAGCCACTGATCAGTGCATGATCAGTCACGTGATCAGTGCATGATCAGTCACGTGATCAGTGCATGATCAGCCACGTGATCAGTGCATGATCAGCCACGTGATCAGTGCATGATCAATCACGTGATCAGTGCATGATCAGCCACGTGATCAGTGCATGATCAGTCACGTGATCAGTGCATGATCAGCCACGTGATCAGTGCATGTCAGTCATGTGACAGTGCATGATATCGCCGTGATCAGTGCATGATCAGTCCCGTGATCAGTGCATGATCAGTCACGTGATCAGTGCATGATAGCCACGTGATCAGTGCATGATCAGCCACGTGATCAGTGCATGATAGCCACGTGATCAGTGCATGATCAGCCACGTGATCAGTGCATGATCAGCCACGTGATCAGTGCATGATAGCTACGTGATCAGTGCATGATCAGTCACGTGATCAGTGCATGATCAGGCACGTGATCAGTGTGATCAGCCACGTGATCAGTGCATGATAGCCACGTGATCAGTGCATGATCAGTCACGTGATCAGTGCATGATCAGTCACGTGACAGTACATGGTAGCTACGTGATCATTGCATGATCAGCCACGTGATCAGTGCATGATAGCCACGTGATCAGTGCATGATCAGTCACGTGATCAGTGCATGATCAGTCACGTGATCAGTGCATGATAGCCACGTGATCAGTGCATGATCAGTCACGTGATCAGTGCATGATCAGCCACGTGATCAGTGCATGATCAGACACGTGATCAGTGCATGATCAGCCACGTGATCAGTGCATGATATCCACGTGATCAGTGCATGATCAGTCACGTGATCAGTGTATGATCAGCCACGTGATCAGTGCATGATCAGTCACGTGATCAGTGCATGATGAGCTGCGTGATTACTGTCTGCTCATCTGCTTGACAATTGCCAGCTGAGCTGCACGATTCCTGCCTGTCATCTGCTTGACAATTGCCAGCTGTGCTGTGTAATTCCTGCCTGCTCAGCTGCTTGATCATTGCCAGCTGAGCAGCATGATTCACGTGAACAGTGCATGATCAGTCACGTGATCAGTGCATGATGAGCTGCGTGATTAGTGTCTGATCATCTGCTTGACAATTTCCAGCTGAGCTGCACGATCCTGCCTGTCATCTGCTTGACAATTGCCAGCTGTGCTGTGTAATTCCTGCCTGCTCAGTGCTTGATTATTGCCAGCTGATCAGCATGATTCACGTGAATAGTGCATGCTCAGTCACGTGATCAGGGCCTGCTGAGCTGCGTGATTACTGTCTGCTCATCTGCTTGACAATTGCCAGCTGAGCTGCACGATTCCTGCCTGTCATCTGCTTGACAATTGCCAGCTGTGCTGCGTAATTCCTGCCTGCTCAGCTGCTTGATTATTGCCAGCTGAGCAGCATGATTCCTCACAGCTGAGTTCCATGATTATTGCCTGCTGACTGTTTGATTCGTGCCTACTCAGCTCTTTGTTTATTGCCTCCAGAGGCACATGATCAGTGTATGATAGCAAACATGATCAGCGCATGATCAGTCACATGATCAGCGCCATTAAGTCACGTGATCACACATGATAGTCATGTGATCAGTCCATGCTCAGTCACGGTATCAGTGCATGATCAGCCACGTGATCAGTGCATGATCAGCCACGTGATCAGTGCATGATAGCTATGTGATCAGTGCATGATCAGTCACGTGATCAGTGCATGATCAGGCACGTGATCAGTGCATGATCAGTCACCTGATGGGTGTATGATCAGTCACGTGACCAGTACATGGTAGCTACATGATCATTGCATGATCAGCCACGTGAGTAGTGCATGATAGCCACGTGATCAGTGCATGATCAGTCACGTGATCAGTGCATGATCAGCCATGTGATCAGTGCATGATCAGGCACGTGATCAGTGCATGATCAGCCACGTGATCAGTGCATGATAGCCACGTGATCAGTGCATGATCAGTCACGTGATCAGTGCATGATCAGTCACGTGATCAGTGCATGATCAGCCACGTGATCAGTGCATGATCAGCCACGTGATCAGTGCATGATCAGTCACGTGATCAGTGCATGGTAGCTACGTGATCAGTGCATGATCAGCCACGTGATCAGTGCATGATAGCCACGTGATCAGTGCATGATCAGTCACGTGATCAGTGCATGATCAGTCACGTGATCAGTGCATGATCAGTCACTGATCAGTGCATGATCAATTACGTGATCAGTGCATGATCAGTCACGTGATCAGTGCATGGTAGCTACGTGATCATTGCATGATCAGCCACGTGATCAGTGCATGATAGCCACGTGATCAGTGCATGATCAGTCACATGATCAGTGTATGATCATGCACGTGATCAGTGCATGATCAGTCATGTGATCAGTGCATGATATAGACGTGATCAGTGCATGATCAGTCACGTGATCAGTGCATGATCAGCCACGTGATCAGTGCATGATAGCCACGTAATCAGTGCATGATAGCCAGTGATCAGTGCATGATCAGTCACGTGATCAGTGCATGATCAGCCACGTGATCAGTGCATGATAGCCACGTGATCAGTGCATGATCAGTCACGTGATCAGTGCATGATCAGTCACGTGATCAGTGCATGATCAGCCACGTGATCAGTGCATGATCAGCCACGTGATCAGTGCATGATCAGTCACGTGATCAGTGCATGATCAGTCACGTGATCAGTGCATGATCAGTCACGTGATCAGTGCATGATCAGCCACGTGATCAGTGCATGATCAGTCACGTGATCAGTGCATGATCAGTCACGTGATAGTGTGATCAGCCACGTGATCAGTGCATGATATCAGTGCATGATAGCCACGTGATCAGTGCATGATAGCCACGTGATCAGTGCATGATCAGTCACGTGATACGTGTGTGATCAGCCACGTGATCAGTGCATGATATCCACGTGATCAGTGCATGATAGCCACGTGATCAGTGCATGATAGTCACGTGATCAGTGCATGATCAGTCACGTGATACAGTGTGATCAGCCACGTGATCAGTGCATGATGAGCCACGTGATCAGTGCAGGATCAATTACGTGATCAGTGCATGATCAGTCACGAGACCAGTACATGGTTGCTACGTGATCGTTGCATGATCAGCCACGTGAGCAGAGCATGATAGCCACGTGATCAGTGCATGATCAGTCACGTGATCAGTACATGATCAGTCACGTTAACAGTGCATGATCATTTACGTGATCTGTGCATGATCAGTCACGTGACCAGTATATGGTAGCTACGTGACCATTCCATGACGAACCACGTGAGCAGTGCATGATATCCACGTGATGTGTGCATGATGAGTTACGTGAGCATAGTATGATCAGCCACGTGATCAGTGCATGAGTGCCGCGTGATCAGTGCATGATATGTCATGTGACAGGTGTGTGATCAGCCACGTGAACAGTGCATGTTCCGCCACGTGATCAGTGCATGATAGCCACGTGATCAGTGCATGATCAGTACGTGAGCAGTGTATGATCAGCCACGTGATCAGTGCATGGTCAGACACGTGAACAGTGTATGATCAGCCACGTGATCAGTGCATGATATCCAAGTGATCAGTGCATGATCAATCACGTGATCAGTGTATGATCAGCCACGTGAACAGTGCATGCTCAGTCATGTGATCAGGGCCTGCTGAGCTGCGTGATTACTGTCTGCTCATCTGCTTGACAATTGCCAGCTGAGCTGCACGATTCCTGCCTGTCATCTGCTTGACAATTGCCAGCTGTGCTGCGTAATTCCTGCCTGCTCAGCTGCTTGATTATTGCCAGCTGAGCAGCATGATTCCTCACAGCTGAGTTCCATGATTATTGCCTGCTGACTTTTGATTCGTGCCTACTCAGCTCTTTGTTTCTTGCCTCCAGAGGCACATGATCAGTGTATGATAGCAAACATGATCAGCGCATGATCAGTCACATGATCAGCGCCATTAAGTCACGTGATCACTACATGATAGTCATGTGATCAGTCCATGCACAGTCACGGTATCAGTGCATGATCAGCCACGTGATCAGTGCATGATCAGCCACATGATCAGTGCATGATCATCACGTGATCAGTGCATGATCAGTCACGTGATCAGTGCATGGTAGCTACGTGATCAGTGCATGATCAGCCACGTGATCAGTGCATGATAGCCACGTGATCAGTGCATGATCAGCCACGTGATCAGTGCATGATCAGCCACGTGATCAGTGCATGATCAGTCACGTGATCAGTGCATGATCAGTCACGTGATCAGTGCATGATCAGTCACGTGATCAGTGCATGATCAGTTACGTGATCAGTGCATGATCAGTCACGTGACCAGTACATGGTAGCTACGTGATCATTGCATGATCAGCCACGTGAGCAGTGCATGATAGCCACGTGATCAGTGCATGATCAGTCACGTGATCAGTGCATGATCAGTCACGTGATCAGTGCATGATCAGTCACGTGATCAGTGCATGATCAATTACGTGATCAGTGCATGATCAGTCACGTGATCAGTACATGGTAGCTACGTGATCAGTGCATGATCAGCCACGTGATCAGTGCATGATAGCCACGTGATCAGTGCATGATCAGTCACATGATCAGTGCATGATCATCCACGTGATCAGTGCATGATCAGTCATGTGATCAGTGCATGATATAGACGTGATCAGTGCATGATCAGTCACGTGATCAGTGCATGATCAGCCACGTGATCAGTGCATGATAGCCACGTGATCAGTGCATGATAGCCAGTGATCAGTGCATGATCAGTCACGTGATCAGTGCATGATCAGCCACGTGATCAGTGCATGATAGCCACTGATCAGTGCATGATCAGTCACGTGATCAGTGCATGATCAGTCACGTGATCAGTGCATGATCAGCCACGTGATCAGTGCATGATCAGCCACGTGATCAGTGCATGATCAATCACGTGATCAGTGCATGATCAGCCACGTGATCAGTGCATGATCAGTCACGTGATCAGTGCATGATCAGCCACGTGATCAGTGCATGATCAGTCATGTGACAGTGCATGATATCGCCGTGATCAGTGCATGATCAGTCCCGTGATCAGTGCATGATCAGTCACGTGATCAGTGCATGATAGCTACGTGATCAGTGCATGATCAGCCACGTGATCAGTGCATGATAGCCACGTGATCAGTGCATGATCAGCCACGTGATCAGTGCATGATCAGCCACGTGATCAGTGCATGATAGCCACGTGATCAGTGCATGATCAGTCACGTGATCAGTGCATGATCAGTCACGTGATCAGTGTGATCAGCCACGTGATCAGTGCATGATAGCCACGTGATCAGTGCATGATCAGTCACGTGATCAGTGCATGATCAGTCACGTGACAGTACATGGTAGCTACGTGATCAGTGCATGATCAGCCACGTGATCAGTGCATGATAGCCACGTGATCAGTGCATGATCAGTCACGTGATCAGTGCATGATCAGTCACGTGATCAGTGCATGATAGCCACGTGATCAGTGCATGATCAGTTACGTGATCAGTGCATGATCAGCCACGTGATCAGTGCATGATCAGACACGTGATCAGTGCATGATCAGCCACGTGATCAGTGCATGATATCCACGTGATCAGTGCATGATCAGTCACGTGATCAGTGTATGATCAGCCACGTGATCAGTGCATGATCAGTCACGTGATCAGTGCATGATGAGCTGCGTGATTACTGTCTGCTCATCTGCTTGACAATTGCCAGCTGAGCTGCACGATTCCTGCCTGTCATCTGCTTGACAATTGCCAGCTGTGCTGTGTAATTCCTGCCTGATCAGCTGCTTGATTATTGCCAGCTGAGCAGCATGATTCACGTGATCAGTGCATGATCAGTCACGTGATCAGTGCATGATGAGCTGCGTGATTACTGTCTGATCATCTGCTTGACAATTGCCAGCTGAGCTGCATGATCCTGCCTGTCATCTGCATGACAATTGCCAGCTGTGCTGTGTAATTCCTGCCTGATCAGTGCATGATCATTGCCAGTGATCAGCATGATTCACGTGATCAGTGCATGATCAGTCACGTGATCAGTGCATGATCAGCTGCGTGATTAGTGTCTGATCATCTGCGTGACAATTTCCAGCTGAGCTGCACGATCCTGCATGTCATCTGCATGACAATTGCCAGCTGTGCTGTGTAATTCCTGCCTGATCAGTGCATGATCATTGCCAGTGATCAGCATGATTCACGTGAACAGTGCATGCTCAGTCACGTGATCAGGGCCTGCTGAGCTGCGTGATTACTGTCTGCTCATCTGCTTGACAATTGCCAGCTGAGCTGCACGATTCCTGCCTGTCATCTGCTTGACAATTGCCAGCTGTGCTGCGTAATTCCTGCCTGCTCAGCTGCTTGATTATTGCCAGCTGAGCAGCATGATTCCTCACAGCTGAGTTCCATGATTATTGCCTGCTGACTGTTTGATTCGTGCCTACTCAGCTCTTTGTTTATTGCCTCCAGAGGCACATGATCAGTGTATGATAGCAAACATGATCAGTGCATGATCAGTCACATGATCAGCGCCATTAAGTCACGTGATCACTACATGATAGTCATGTGATCAGTCCATGCTCAGTCACGGTATCAGTGCATGATCAGCCACGTGATCAGTGCATGATCAGCCACGTGATCAGTGCATGATAGCTATGTGATCAGTGCATGATCAGTCACGTGATCAGTGCATGATCAGGCACGTGATCAGTGCATGATCAGTCACCTGATCAGTGCATGATCAGTCACGTGACCAGTACATGGTAGCTACATGATCATTGCATGATCAGCCACGTGAGTAGTGCATGATAGCCACGTGATCAGTGCATGATCAGTCACGTGATCAGTGCATGATCAGCCATGTGATCAGTGCATGATCAGGCACGTGATCAGTGCATGATCAGCCACGTGATCAGTGCATGATAGCCACGTGATCAGTGCATGATCAGTCACGTGATCAGTGCATGATCAGTCACGTGATCAGTGCATGATCAGCCACGTGATCAGTGCATGATCAGCCACGTGATCAGTGCATGATCAGTCACGTGATCAGTGCATGGTAGCTACGTGATCAGTGCATGATCAGCCACGTGATCAGTGCATGATAGCCACGTGATCAGTGCATGATCAGTCACGTGATCAGTGCATGATCAGTCACGTGATCAGTGCATGATCAGTCACGTGATCAGTGCATGATCAATTACGTGATCAGTGCATGATCAGTCACGTGACCAGTACATGGTAGCTACGTGATCATTGCATGATCAGCCACGTGATCAGTGCATGATAGCCACGTGATCAGTGCATGATCAGTCACGTGATCAGTGCATGATCAGCACGTGATCAGTGCATGATCAGTCACGTGATCAGTGCATGATATAGACGTGATCAGTGCATGATCAGTCACGTGATCAGTGTATGATCAGCCACGTGATCAGTGCATGATAGCCACGTGATCAGTGCATGATAGCCAGTGATCAGTGCATGATCAGTCACGTGATCAGTGCATGATCAGCCACGTGATCAGTGCATGATAGCCACTGATCAGTGCATGATCAGTCACGTGATCAGTGCATGATCAGTCACGTGATCAGTGCATGATCAGCCACGTGATCAGTGCATGATCAGTTACGTGATCAGTGCATGATCAGTCACGTGATCAGTGCATGATCAGTCACGTGATCAGTGCATGATCAGTCACGTGATCAGTGCATGATCAGCCACGTGATCAGTGCATGATCAGTCACGTGATCAGTGCATGATCAGTCACGTGATCAGTGCATGATCAGCCACGTGATCAGTGCATGATCAGTCACGTGATAGTGTGATCAGCCACGTGATCAGTGCATGATATCAGTGCATGATAGCCACGTGATCAGTGCATGATAGCCACGTGATCAGTGCATGATCAGTCACGTGATAGTGTGTGATCAGCCACGTGATCAGTGCATGATATCCACGTGATCAGTGCATGATAGCCACGTGATCAGTGCATGATAGTCACGTGATCATGCATGATCAGTCACGTGATCAGTGTGATCAGCCACTGATCAGTGCATGATGAGCCACGTGATCAGTGCATGATCAATTACGTGATCAGTGCATGATCAGTCACGTGACCAGTACATGGTTGCTACGTGATCAGTGCATGATCAGCCACGTGATCAGTGCATGATAGCCACGTGATCAGTGCATGATCAGTCACGTGATCAGTGCATGATCAGTCACGTGATCAGTGCATGATCATTTACGTGATCAGTGCATGATCAGTCACGTGATCAGTATATGGTAGCTACGTGATCATTGCATGACAGCCACGTGATCAGTGCATGATAGCCACGTGATCAGTGCATGATCAGTTACGTGATCATGTATGATCAGCCACGTGATCAGTGCATGAGTGCCACGTGATCAGTGCATGATAGTCACGTGATCAGTGCATGATCAGCCACGTGATCAGTGCATGATCAGCCACGTGATCAGTGCATGATAGCCACGTGATCAGTGCATGATCAGTACGTGATCAGTGCATGATCAGCCACGTGATCAGTGCATGATCAGTCACGTGATCAGTGCATGATCAGCCACGTGATCAGTGCATGATATCCACGTGATCAGTGCATGATAGCCACGTGATCAGTGCATGATCAGTCACGTGATCAGTGCATGATCAGCCACGTGATCAGTGCATGATAGCCACGTGATCAGTGCATGATCAGTCACGTGATCAGTGCATGATCAGTCACGTGATCAGTGCATGATCAGCCACGTGATCAGTGCATGATCAGCCACGTGATCAGTGCATGATCAGCCACGTGATCAGTGCATGATAGCCACGTGATCAGTGCATGATCAGTCACGTGATCAGTGCATGATCAGTCACGTGATCAGTGCATGATCATTCACGTGATCAGTGCATGATAGCCACGTGATCAGTGCATGATAGCCACGTGATCAGTGCATGATCAGTCACGTGATAGTGTGTGATCAGCCACGTGATCAGTGCATGATCAGCCACGTGATCAGTGCATGATAGCCACGTGATCAGTGCATGATATGTCACGTGACAGTGTGTGATCAGCCACGTGAACAGTGCATGTTCAGCCACGTGATCAGTGCATGATAGCCACGTGATCAGTGCATGATCAGTTACGTGAGCAGTGTATGATCAGCCACGTGATCAGTGCATGGTCAGACACGTGAACAGTGTATGATCAGCCACGTGATCAGTGCATGATATCCAAGTGATCAGTGCATGATCAATCACGTGATCAGTGTATGATCAGCCACGTGAACAGTGCATGCTCAGTCACGTGATCAGGGCCTGCTGAGCTGCGTGATTACTGTCTGCTCATCTGCTTGACAATTGCCAGCTGAGCTGCACGATTCCTGCCTGTCATCTGCTTGACAATTGCCAGCTGTGCTGCGTAATTCCTGCCTGCTCAGCTGCTTGATTATTGCCAGCTGAGCAGCATGATTCCTCACAGCTGAGTTCCATGATTATTGCCTGCTGACTGTTTGATTCGTGCCTACTCAGCTCTTTGTTTATTGCCTCCAGAGGCACATGATCAGTGTATGATAGCAAACATGATCAGCGCATGATCAGTCACATGATCAGCGCCATTAAGTCACGTGATCACTACATGATAGTCATGTGATCAGTCCATGCTCAGTCACGGTATCAGTGCATGATCAGCCACGTGATCAGTGCATGATCTGTCACATGATTAGTGTATGATCATCCACGTGATCAGTGCATGGGCAGTCATGTGATCAGTGCATGATATAGACGTGATCAGTGCATGATCAGTCTCGTGATCAGTGCATGATAGCCACGTGATCAGTGCATGATCAGTCACCTGATGGGTGTATGATCATTCACGTGACCTGTACATGGTAGCTACATGATCATTGCATGATCAGCCACGTGAGTAGTGCATGATAGCCACGTGATCAGTGCATGATCAGTCACGTGATCAGTGCATGATCAGTCATGTGACCAGTACATGGTAGCTGCGTGATCATGCATGATCAGCCACGTGAGCAGTGCATGATAGCCACGTGATCAGTGCATGATCAGACACGTGATCAGTGCATGATCAGTCACGTGATCAGTGCATGATCAGCCACGTGATCAGTGCATGATCAGGCACGTGATCAGTGCATGATCAGCCACGTGATCAGTGCATGATCAGTCACGTGATCAGTGCATGATCAGTCACGTGATCAGTGCATGATCAGCCACGTGATCAGTGCATGATCAGCCACGTGATCAGTGCATGATCAATTACGTGATCAGTGCATGATCAGTCACGTGACCAGTACATGGTAGCTACGTGATCATTGCATGATCAGCCACGTGATCAGTGCATGATAGCCACGTGATCAGTGCATGATCAGTCACGTGATCAGTGCATGATCAGTCACGTGATCAGTGCATGATCAGCCACGTGATCAGTGCATGTCAGTCATGTATCAGTGCATGATAGCCCGTGATCAGTGCATGATCAGTCCCGTGATCAGTGCATGATCAGCCACGTGATCAGTGCATGATAGCCACGTGATCAGTGCATGATCAGTCACGTGATCAGTGCATGATCAGTCACGTGATCAGTGTATGATCAGCCACGTGAACAGTGCATGCTCAGTCACGTGATCAGGGCCTGCTGAGCTGCGTGATTACTGTCTGCTCATCTGCTTGACAATTGCCAGCTGAGCTGCACGATTCCTGCCTGTCATCTGCTTGACAATTGCCACCTGTGCTGCATAATTCCTGCCTGCTCATCTACTTGATTATTGCCAGCTGAGCAGCATGATTTCTCAGAGGTGAGTTCCATGATTATAGCCTGCTGACTGATTCCTGCCTACTCAGCTCTATGTTCATTGCCTCCAGAGGCACATGATCAGTGTGTGACACCAAACATGATCAGCACATGATCAGTCACATGATCAGTGCATGATAAGCCACGTGATCAGTGCATGATCAGTTACGTGATCAGTGCATGATCAGTCACGTGACCAGTACATGGTAGCTACGTGATCAGTGCATGATCAGCCACGTGATCAGTGCATGATAGCCACGTGATCAGTGCATGATCAGTCACGTGATCAGTGCATGATCAGTCACGTGATCAGTGCATGATCAGTTACGTGATCAGTGCATGATCAGTCACGTGATCAGTGCATGGTAGCTACGTGATCATTGCATGATCAGCCACGTGATCAGTGCATGATAGCCACGTGATCAGTGCATGATCAGTCACGTGATCAGTGCATGATAGCCACGTGATCAGTGCATGATCAGCCACGTGATCAGTGCATGATAGCCACGTGATCAGTGCATGATCAGTTACGTGAGCAGTGTATGATCAGCCACGTGATCAGTGCATGGTCAGACACGTGAACAGTGTATGATCAGCCACGTGATCAGTGCATGATATCCAAGTGATCAGTGCATGATCAATCACGTGATCAGTGTATGATCAGCCACGTGAACAGTGCATGCTCAGTCACGTGATCAGGGCCTGCTGAGCTGCGTGATTACTGTCTGCTCATCTGCTTGACAATTGCCAGCTGAGCTGCACGATTCCTGCCTGTCATCTGCTTGACAATTGCCAGCTGTGCTGCGTAATTCCTGCCTGCTCAGCTGCTTGATTATTGCCAGCTGAGCAGCATGATTCCTCACAGCTGAGTTCCATGATTATTGCCTGCTGACTGTTTGATTCGTGCCTACTCAGCTCTTTGTTTATTGCCTCCAGAGGCACATGATCAGTGTATGATAGCAAACATGATCAGCGCATGATCAGTCACATGATCAGCGCCATTAAGTCACGTGATCACTACATGATAGTCATGTGATCAGTCCATGCTCAGTCACGGTATCAGTGCATGATCAGCCACGTGATCAGTGCATGATCTGTCACATGATTAGTGTATGATCATCCACGTGATCAGTGCATGGGCAGTCATGTGATCAGTGCATGATATAGACGTGATCAGTGCATGATCAGTCTCGTGATCAGTGCATGATAGCCACGTGATCAGTGCATGATCAGTCACCTGATGGGTGTATGATCATTCACGTGACCTGTACATGGTAGCTACATGATCATTGCATGATCAGCCACGTGAGTAGTGCATGATAGCCACGTGATCACTGCATGATCAGTCACGTGATCAGTGCATGATCAGTCATGTGACCAGTACATGGTAGCTGCGTGATCATGCATGATCAGCCACGTGAGCAGTGCATGATAGCCACGTGATCAGTGCATGATCAGACACGTGATCAGTGCATGATCAGTCACGTGATCAGTGCATGATCAGCCACGTGATCAGTGCATGATCAGGCACGTGATCAGTGTATGATCAGCCACGTGATCAGTGCATGATAGCCACGTGATCAGTGCATGATCAGTCACGTGATCAGTGCATGATCAGTCACGTGATCAGTGCATGATCAGCCACGTGATCAGTGCATGATCAGCCACGTGATCAGTGCATGATCAATTACGTGATCAGTGCATGATCAGTCACGTGACCAGTACATGGTAGCTACGTGATCATTGCATGATCAGCCACGTGATCAGTGCATGATAGCCACGTGATCAGTGCATGATCAGCCACGTGATCAGTGCATGATCAGTCACGTGATCAGTGCATGATCAGTCACGTGATCAGTGCATGATCAGCCACGTGATCAGTGCATGTCAGTCATGTATCAGTGCATGATAGCCCGTGATCAGTGCATGATCAGTCCCGTGATCAGTGTATGATCAGCCACGTGATCAGTGCATGATAGCCACGTGATCAGTGCATGATCAGTCACGTGATCAGTGCATGATCAGTCACGTGATCAGTGTATGATCAGCCACGTGAACAGTGCATGCTCAGTCACGTGATCAGGGCCTGCTGAGCTGCGTGATTACTGTCTGCTCATCTGCTTGACAATTGCCAGCTGAGCTGCACGATTCCTGCCTGTCATCTGCTTGACAATTGCCAGCTGTGCTGCATAATTCCTGCCTGCTCAGCTGCTTGATTATTGCCAGCTGAGCAGCATGATTTCTCACAGCTGAGTTCCATGATTATTGCCTGCTGACTGATTCGTGCCTACTCAGCTCTTTGTTCATTGCCTCCAGAGGCACATGATCAGTGTATGATAGCAAACATGATCAGTGCATGATCAGTCACATGATCAGTGCATGATAAGCCACGTGATCAGTGCATGATCAGTCATGTGATCAGTGCATGATCAGTCATGTGATCAGTGCATGATAGCCACGTGATCAGTGCATGATCAGCCACGTGATCAGTGCATGATAGCCACGTGATCAGTGCATGATAGCCACGTGATCAGTGCATGATCAGTCACGTGATCAGTGCATGATCAGCCACGTGATCAGTGCATGATAGCCACGTGATCAGTGCATGATCAGCCACGTGATCAGTGCATGATCATTCACGTGATCAGTGCATGATCAGTCACGTGATCAGTGCATGATCAGCCACGTGATCAGTGCATGATCAGCCACGTGATCAGTGCATGATCAGTCACGTGATCAGTGCATGATCAGTCACGTGATCAGTGCATGGTAGCTACGTGATCAGTGCATGATCAGCCACGTGATCAGTGCATGATAGCCACGTGATCAGTGCATGATAGCCACGTGATCAGTGCATGATAGCCACGTGATCAGTGCATGATCAGCCACGTGATCAGTGCATGATCAGTCACGTGATCAGTGTGATCAGCCACGTGATCAGTGCATGATCAATTACGTGATCAGTGCATGATCAGTCACGTGACCAGTACATGGTTGCTACGTGATCATTGCATGATCAGCCACGTGAGCAGAGCATGATAGCCACGTGATCAGTGCATGATCAGTCACGTGATCAGTACATGATCAGTCACGTGAACAGTGCATGATCATTTACGTGATCTGTGCATGATCAGTCACGTGACCAGTATATGGTAGCTACGTGATCATTCCATGACGAGCCACGTGAGCAGTGCATGATAGCCACGTGATGTGTGCATGATCAGTTACGTGAGCAGAGTATGATCAGCCACGTGATCAGTGCATGAGTGCCACGTGATCAGTGCATGATATGTCACGTGACAGGTGTGTGATCAGCCACGTGAACAGTGCATGTTCAGCCACGTGATCAGTGCATGATAGCCACGTGATCAGTGCATGATCAGTTACGTGAGCAGTGTATGATCAGCCACGTGATCAGTGCATGGTCAGACACGTGAACAGTGTATGATCAGCCACGTGATCAGTGCATGATATCCAAGTGATCAGTGCATGATCATCACGTGATCAGTGTATGATCAGCCACGTGAACAGTGCATGCTCAGTCACGTGATCAGGGCCTGCTGAGCTGCGTGATTACTGTCTGCTCATCTGCTTGACAATTGCCAGCTGAGCTGCACGATTCCTGCCTGTCATCTGCTTGACAATTGCCAGCTGTGCTGCGTAATTCCTGCCTGCTCAGCTGCTTGATTATTGCCAGCTGAGCAGCATGATTCCTCACAGCTGAGTTCCATGATTATTGCCTGCTGACTGTTTGATTCGTGCCTACTCAGCTCTTTGTTTATTGCCTCCAGAGGCACATGATCAGTGTATGATAGCAAACATGATCAGCGCATGATCAGTCACATGATCAGCGCCATTAAGTCACGTGATCACTACATGATAGTCATGTGATCAGTCCATGCTCAGTCACGGTATCAGTGCATGATCAGCCACGTGATCAGTGCATGATCAGCCAGGTGATCAGTTCATGATAGCCATGTGATCAGTGCATGATCAGTCACGTGATCAGTGCATGATCAGGCACGTGATCAGTGCATGATCAGTCACCTGATGGGTGTATGATCAGTCACGTGACCAGTACATGGTAGCTACATGATCATTGCATGATCAGCCACGTGAGTAGTGCATGATAGCCACGTGATCAGTGCATGATCAGTCACGTGATCAGTGCATGATCAGTCATGTGATCAGTGCATGATCAGGCACGTGATCAGTGCATGATCAGCCACGTGATCAGTGCATGATAGCCACGTGATCAGTGCATGATCAGTCACGTGATCAGTGCATGATCAGTCACGTGATCAGTGCATGATCAGCCACGTGATCAGTGCATGATCAGCCACGTGATCAGTGCATGATCATCACGTGATCAGTGCATGATCAGTCACGTGATCAGTGCATGATAGCCACGTGATCAGTGCATGATCAGCCACGTGATCAGTGCATGATCAGTCACGTGATCAGTGCATGATCAGTCACGTGATCAGTGCATGATCAGCCACGTGATCAGTGCATGATAGCCACGTGATCAGTGCATGATCAGTCACGTGATCAGTGCATGATCAGTCACGTGATCAGTGCATGATCAGCCACGTGATCAGTGCATGATCAGTCACGTGATAGTGTGTGATCAGCCACGTGATCAGTGCATGATATCAGTGCATGACAGCCACGTGATCAGTGCATGATAGCCACGTGATCAGTGCATGATCAGTCACGTGATAGTGTGTGATCAGCCACGTGATCAGTGCATGATATCAGTGCATGAGAGCCACGTGATCAGTGCATGATAGCCACGTGATCAGTGCATGATCAGTCACGTGATAGTGCATGATCAGCCACGTGATCAGTGCATGATATCAGTGCATGAGAGCCACGTGATCAGTGCATGATCAGCCACGTGATCAGTGCATGATCAGTCACGTGATAGTGCATGATCAGCCACGTGATCAGTGCATGATATCAGTGCATGAGAGCCACGTGATCAGTGCATGATAGCCACGTGATCAGTGCATGATAGCCACGTGATCAGTGCATGATAGTCACGTGATCATGCATGATCAGTCACGTGATCAGTGTGTGATCAGCCACGTGATCAGTGCATGATCAGCCACGTGATCAGTGCATGATCAGCCACGTGATCAGTGCATGATCAGTCACGTGATCAGTGCATGATAGCTACGTGATCAGTGCATGATCAGCCACGTGATCAGTGCATGATAGCCACGTGATCAGTGCATGATCAGTCACGTGATCAGTGCATGATCAGTCACGTGATCAGTGCATGATCAGTCACGTGATCAGTGTATGATCAGCCACGTGAACAGTGCATGCTCAGTCACGTGATCAGGGCCTGCTGAGCTGCGTGATTACTGTCTGCTCATCTGCTTGACAATTGCCAGCTGAGCTGCACGATTCCTGCCTGTCATCTGCTTGACAATTGCCAGCTGTGCTGCGTAATTCCTGCCTGCTCAGCTGCTTGATTATTGCCAGCTGAGCAGCATGATTCCTCACAGATGAGTTCCATGATTATTGCCTGCTGACTTTTGATTCGTGCCTACTCAGCTCTTTGTTTATTGCCTCCAGAGGCACATGATCAGTGTATGATAGCAAACATGATCAGCGCATGATCAGTCACATGATCAGCGCCATTAAGTCACGTGATCACTACATGATAGTCATGTGATCAGTCCATGCTCAGTCACGGTATCAGTGCATGATCAGCCACGTGATCAGTGCATGATCTGTCACGTGATCAGTGTATGATCAGCCACGTGATCAGTGCATGATCAGCCACGTGATCAGTGCATGATCAATTACGTGATCAGTGCATGATCAGTCACGTGATCAGTGCATGATAGCCACGTGATCAGTGCATGATCAGCCACGTGATCAGTGCATGATAGCCACGTGATCAGTGCATGATCAGCCACGTGATCAGTGCATGATCAGTCACGTGATCAGTGCATGATCAGCCACGTGATCAGTGCATGATCAGCCACGTGATCAGTGCATGATCAGTCACGTGATCAGTGCATGATCAGTCACGTGATCAGTGCATGATAGCCACGTGATCAGTGCATGATCAGTCACGTGATCAGTGTATGATCAGCCACGTGAACAGTGCATGCTCAGTCACGTGATCAGGGCCTGCTGAGCTGCGTGATTACTGTCTGCTCATCTGCTTGACAATTGCCAGCTGAGCTGCACGATTCCTGCCTGTCATCTGCTTGACAATTGCCACCTGTGCTGCATAATTCCTGCCTGCTCATCTGCTTGATTATTGCCAGCTGAGCAGCATGATTTCTCAGAGCTGAGTTCCATGATTATAGCCTACTGATTCGTGCCTACTCAGCTCTTTGTTCATTGCCTCCAGAGGCACATGATCAGTGTATGACAGAAACATGATCAGCACATGATCAGTCACATGATCAGTGCATGATAAGCCACGTGATCAGTGCATGATCAGTCACGTGATCAGTGCATGATCAGTCACGTGACCAGTGCATGGTAGCTGCGTGATCAGTGCATGATCAGCCACGTGATCAGTGCATGATCAGTCACGTGATCAGTGCATGATCAGCCACGTGATCAGTGCATGATCAGTCACGTGATCAGTGCATGATAGCACGTGATCAGTGCATGATCAGCCACGTGATCAGTGCATGATCAGCCACGTGATCAGTGCATGATAGCCACGTGATCAGTGCATGATCAGTCACGTGATCAGTGCATGATCAGCCACGTGATCAGTGCATGATCAGTCACGTGATAGTGTGTGATCAGCCACGTGATCAGTGCATGATAGCCACGTGATCAGTGCATGATAGCCACGTGATCAGTGCATGATCAGTCACGTGATCAGTGCATGATCAGTCACGTGATCAGTGTGATCAGCCACGTGATCAGTGCATGATGAGCCACGTGATCAGTGCATGATCAATCACGTGATCAGTGCATGATCAGTCACGTGATCAGTGCATGATCAGTCACGTGATCAGTGCATGATCATTTACGTGATCAGTGCATGATCAGTCACGTGACCAGTATATGATAGCTTCATGATCATTGCATGACAGCCACGTGATCAGTGCATGATAGCCACGTGATCAGTGCATGATCAGTCACGTGATCAGTGTATGATCAGCCACGTGATCAGTGCATGAGTGCCACGTGATCAGTGCATGATAGTCACGTGACAGTGTGTGATCAGCCACGTGATCAGTGCATGATCAGCCACGTGATCAGTGCATGATAGCCACGTGATCAGTGCATGATCAGTCACGTGATCAGTGTATGATCAGCCACGTGATCAGTGCATGATCAGTCACGTGATCAGTGTATGATCAGCCACGTGATCAGTGCATGATCAGTCACGTGATCAGTGCATGATGAGCTGCGTGATTACTGTCTGCTCGTCTGCTTGACAATTGCCAGCTGAGCTGCATGATTCCTGCCTGTCATCTGCTTGACAATTGCCAGCTGTGCTGTGTAATTCCTGCCTGATCAGCTGCATGATCATTGCCAGCTGATCAGCATGATTCACGTGAACAGTGCATGCTCAGTCACGTGATCAGGGCCTGCTGAGCTGCGTGATTACTGTCTGCTCATCTGCTTGACAATTGCCAGCTGAGCTGCACGATTCCTGCCTGTCATCTGCTTGACAATTGCCAGCTGTGCTGCGTAATTCCTGCCTGCTCAGCTGCTTGATTATTGCCAGCTGAGCAGCATGATTCCTCACAGCTGAGTTCCATGATTATTGCCTGCTGACTGTTTGATTCGTGCCTACTCAGCTCTTTGTTTATTGCCTCCAGAGGCACATGATCAGTGTATGATAGCAAACATGATCAGCGCATGATCAGTCACATGATCAGCGCCATTAAGTCACGTGATCACTACATGATAGTCATGTGATCAGTCCATGCTCAGTCACGGTATCAGTGCATGATCAGCCACGTGATCAGTGCATGATCAGCCACGTGATCAGTGCATGATAGCTATGTGATCAGTGCATGATCAGTCACGTGATCAGTGCATGATCAGGCACGTGATCAGTGCATGATCAGTCACCTGATGGGTGTATGATCAGTCACGTGACCAGTACATGGTAGCTACATGATCATTGCATGATCAGCCACGTGAGTAGTGCATGATAGCCACGTGATCAGTGCATGATCAGTCACGTGATCAGTGCATGATCAGTCATGTGATCAGTGCATGATCAGGCACGTGATCAGTGCATGATCAGCCACGTGATCAGTGCATGATAGCCACGTGATCAGTGCATGATCAGTCACGTGATCAGTGCATGATCAGTCACGTGATCAGTGCATGATCAGCCACGTGATCAGTGCATGATCAGCCACGTGATCAGTGCATGATCAGTCACGTGATCAGTGCATGGTAGCTACGTGATCAGTGCATGATCAGCCACGTGATCAGTGCATGATAGCCACGTGATCAGTGCATGATCAGTCACGTGATCAGTGCATGATCAGTCACGTGATCAGTGCATGATCAGTCAACTGATCAGTGCATGATCAATTACGTGATCAGTGCATGATCAGTCACGTGATCAGTGCATGGTAGCTACGTGATCAGTGCATGATCAGCCACGTGATCAGTGCATGATAGCCACGTGATCAGTGCATGATCAGTCACGTGATCAGTGTATGATCAGCCACGTGATCAGTGCATGATCAGTCATGTGATCAGTGCATGATATAGACGTGATCAGTGCATGATCAGTCACGTGATCAGTGCATGATCAGCCACGTGATCAGTGCATGATAGCCACGTGATCAGTGCATGATAGCCAGTGATCAGTGCATGATCAGTCACGTGATCAGTGCATGATCAGCCACGTGATCAGTGCATGATAGCCACTGATCAGTGCATGATCAGTCACGTGATCAGTGCATGATCAGTCACGTGATCAGTGCATGATCAGCCACGTGATCAGTGCATGATCAATTACGTGATCAGTGCATGATCAGTCACGTGATCAGTGCATGATCAGTCACGTGATCAGTGCATGATCAGTCACGTGATCAGTGCATGATCAGCCACGTGATCAGTGCATGATCAGTCACGTGATCAGTGCATGATCAGTCACGTGATCAGTGCATGATCAGCCACGTGATCAGTGCATGATCAGTCACGTGATAGTGTGTGATCAGCCACGTGATCAGTGCATGATATCAGTGCATGATAGCCACGTGATCAGTGCATGATAGCCACGTGATCAGTGCATGATCAGTCACGTGATAGTGTGTGATCAGCCACGTGATCAGTGCATGATATCCACGTGATCAGTGCATGATAGCCACGTGATCAGTGCATGATAGTCACGTGATCAGTGCATGATCAGTCACGTGATACGTGTGTGATCAGCCACGTGATCAGTGCATGATGAGCCACGTGATCAGTGCAGGATCAATTACGTGATCAGTGCATGATCAGTCACGTGACCAGTACATGGTTGCTACGTGATCGTTGCATGATCAGCCACGTGAGCAGAGCATGATAGCCACGTGATCAGTGCATGATCAGTCACGTGATCAGTACATGATCAGTCACGTGAACAGTGCATGATCATTTACGTGATCTGTGCATGATCAGTCACGTGACCAGTATATGGTAGCTACGTGATCATTCCATGACGAGCCACGTGAGCAGTGCATGATAGCCACGTGATGTGTGCATGATGAGTTACGTGAGCAGAGTATGATCAGCCACGTGATCAGTGCATGAGTGCCACGTGATCAGTGCATGATATGTCACGTGACAGGTGTGTGATCAGCCACGTGAACAGTGCATGTTCAGCCACGTGATCAGTGCATGATAGCCACGTGATCAGTGCATGATCAGTTACGTGAGCAGTGTATGATCAGCCACGTGATCAGTGCATGGTCAGACACGTGAACAGTGTATGATCAGCCACGTGATCAGTGCATGATATCCAAGTGATCAGTGCATGATCAATCACGTGATCAGTGTATGATCAGCCACGTGAACAGTGCATGCTCAGTCACGTGATCAGGGCCTGCTGAGCTGCGTGATTACTGTCTGCTCATCTGCTTGACAATTGCCAGCTGAGCTGCACGATTCCTGCCTGTCATCTGCTTGACAATTGCCAGCTGTGCTGCGTAATTCCTGCCTGCTCAGCTGCTTGATTATTGCCAGCTGAGCAGCATGATTCCTCACAGCTGAGTTCCATGATTATTGCCTGCTGACTGTTTGATTCGTGCCTACTCAGCTCTTTGTTTATTGCCTCCAGAGGCACATGATCAGTGTATGATAGCAAACATGATCAGCGCATGATCAGTCACATGATCAGCGCCATTAAGTCACGTGATCACTACATGATAGTCATGTGATCAGTCCATGCTCAGTCACGGTATCAGTGCATGATCAGCCACGTGATCAGTGCATGATCTGTCACATGATTAGTGTATGATCATCCACGTGATCAGTGCATGGGCAGTCATGTGATCAGTGCATGATATAGACGTGATCAGTGCATGATCAGTCTCGTGATCAGTGCATGATAGCCACGTGATCAGTGCATGATCAGTCACCTGATGGGTGTATGATCATTCACGTGACCTGTACATGGTAGCTACATGATCATTGCATGATCAGCCACGTGAGTAGTGCATGATAGCCACGTGATCACTGCATGATCAGTCACGTGATCAGTGCATGATCAGTCATGTGACCAGTACATGGTAGCTGCGTGATCATCGCATGATCAGCCACGTGAGCAGTGCATGATAGCCACGTGATCAGTGCATGATCAGACACGTGATCAGTGCATGATCAGTCACGTGATCAGTGCATGATCAGCCACGTGATCAGTGCATGATCAGTCACGTGATCAGTGCATGATCAGCCACGTGATCAGTGCATGATCAGCCACGTGATCAGTGCATGATCAATTACGTGATCAGTGCATGATCAGTCACGTGACCAGTACATGGTAGCTACGTGATCAGTGCATGATCAGCCACGTGATCAGTGCATGATAGCCACGTGATCAGTGCATGATCAGCCACGTGATCAGTGCATGATCAGTCACGTGATCAGTGCATGATCAGCCACGTGATCAGTGCATGATAGCCACGTGATCAGTGCATACAATTACGTGATCAGTGCATGATCAATCACGTGATCAGTGCATGATAGCCACGTGATCAGTGCATGATCAGTCACGTGATCAGTGTGTGATCAGCCACGTGAACAGTGCATGCTCAGTCACGTGATCAGGGCCTGCTGAGCTGCGTGATTACTGTCTGCTCATCTGCTTGACAATTGCCAGCTGAGCTGCACGATTCCTGCCTGTCATCTGCTTGACAATTGCCACCTGTGCTGCATAATTCCTGCCTGCTCATCTGCTTGATTATTGCCAGCTGAGCAGCATGATTTCTCAGAGCTGAGTTCCATGATTATTGCCTGACTGATTCCTGCCTACTCAGCTCTTTGTTCATTGCCTCCAGAGGCACATGATCAGTGTATGACACGAAACATGATCAGCACATGATCAGTCACATGATCAATGCATGATAAGCCACGTGATCAGTGCATGATCAATTACGTGATCAGTGCATGATCAGTCATGTGATCAGTGCATGGTAGCTGCGTGATCAGTGCATGATCAGCCACGTGATCAGTGCATGATCAGTCACGTGATCAGTGCATGATCAGCCACGTGATCAGTGCATGATCAGTCACGTGATCAGTGCATGATAGCTACGTGATCAGTGCATGATCAGCCACGTGATCAGTGCATGATCAGCCACGTGATCAGTGCATGATAGCCACGTGATCAGTGCATGATCAGTCACGTGATCAGTGCATGATCAGCCACGTGATCAGTGCATGATCAGTCACGTGATAGTGTGTGATCAGCCACGTGATCAGTGCATGATATCCACGTGATCAGTGCATGATAGCCACGTGATCAGTGCATGATCAGTCACGTGATCAGTGCATGATCAGTCACGTGATCAGTGTGATCAGCCACGTGATCAGTGCATGATCAGCCACGTGATCAGTGCATGATCAGCCACGTGATCAGTGCATGATCAGTCACGTGATCAGTGCATGATCAGTCACGTGATCAGTGCATGATCATTTACGTGATCAGTGCATGATCAGTCACGTGACCAGTATATGATAGCTTCGTGATCATTCCATGACAGCCACGTGAGCAGTGCATGATAGCCACGTGATGTGTGCATGATCAGTTACGTGAGCAGTGTATGATCAGCCACGTGATCAGTGCATGAGTGCCACGTGATCAGTGCATGATATGTCACGTGACAGTGTGTGATCAGCCACGTGAACAGTGCATGATCAGCCACGTGATCAGTGCATGATAGCCACGTGATCAGTGCATGATCAGTTACGTGATCAGTGCATGATCAGCCACGTGATCAGTGCATGATCAGACACGTGATCAGTGTATGATCAGCCACGTGAACAGTGCATGCTCAGTCACGTGATCAGGGCCTGCTGAGCTGCGTGATTACTGTCTGCTCATCTGCTTGACAATTGCCAGCTGAGCTGCACGATTCCTGCCTGTCATCTGCTTGACAATTGCCAGCTGTGCTGCGTAATTCCTGCCTGCTCAGCTGCTTGATTATTGCCAGCTGAGCAGCATGATTCCTCACAGCTGAGTTCCATGATTATTGCCTGCTGACTGTTTGATTCGTGCCTACTCAGCTCTTTGTTTATTGCCTCCAGAGGCACATGATCAGTGTATGATAGCAAACATGATCAGCGCATGATCAGTCACATGATCAGCGCCATTAAGTCACGTGATCACTACATGATAGTCATGTGATCAGTCCATGCTCAGTCACGGTATCAGTGCATGATCAGCCACGTGATCAGTGCATGATCAGCCAGGTGATCAGTTCATGATAGCTATGTGATCAGTGCATGATCAGTCACGTGATCAGTGCATGATCAGGCACGTGATCAGTGCATGATCAGTCACCTGATGGGTGTATGATCAGTCACGTGACCAGTACATGGTAGCTACATGATCATTGCATGATCAGCCACGTGAGTAGTGCATGATAGCCACGTGATCAGTGCATGATCAGTCACGTGATCAGTGCATGATCAGTCATGTGATCAGTGCATGATCAGGCACGTGATCAGTGCATGATCAGCCACGTGATCAGTGCATGATAGCCACGTGATCAGTGCATGATCAGTCACGTGATCAGTGCATGATCAGTCACGTGATCAGTGCATGATCAGCCACGTGATCAGTGCATGATCAGCCACGTGATCAGTGCATGATCAGTCACGTGATCAGTGCATGGTAGCTACGTGATCAGTGCATGATCAGCCACGTGATCAGTGCATGATAGCCACGTGATCAGTGCATGATCAGTCACGTGATCAGTGCATGATCAGTCACGTGATCAGTGCATGATCAGTCACGTGATCAGTGCATGATCAATTACGTGATCAGTGCATGATCAGTCACGTGATCAGTGCATGGTAGCTACGTGATCATTGCATGATCAGCCACGTGATCAGTGCATGATAGCCACGTGATCAGTGCATGATCAGTCACGTGATCAGTGCATGATCATCCACGTGATCAGTGCATGATCAGTCACGTGATCAGTGCATGATATAGACGTGATCAGTGCATGATCAGTCACGTGATCAGTGCATGATCAGCCACGTGATCAGTGCATGATAGCCACGTGATCAGTGCATGATAGCCACGTGATCAGTGCATGATCAGTCACGTGATCAGTGCATGATCAGCCACGTGATCAGTGCATGATAGCCACGTGATCAGTGCATGATCAGTCACGTGATCAGTGCATGATCAGTCACGTGATCAGTGCATGATCAGCCACGTGATAGTGCATGATCAATTACGTGATCAGTGCATGATCAGCCACGTGATCAGTGCATGATAGCCACGTGATCAGTGCATGATCAGTCACGTGATCAGTGCATGATCAGTCACGTGATCAGTGCATGATCATTTACGTGATCAGTGCATGATCAGCCACGTGATCAGTGCATGATAGCCACGTGATCAGTGCATGATCAGTCACGTGATAGTGTGTGATCAGCCACGTGATCAGTGCATGATCAGCCACGTGATCAGTGCATGATAGCCACGTGATCAGTGCATGATATGTCACGTGACAGTGTGTGATCAGCCACGTGAACAGTGCATGTTCAGCCACGTGATCAGTGCATGATAGCCACGTGATCAGTGCATGATCAGTTACGTGAGCAGTGTATGATCAGCCACGTGATCAGTGCATGGTCAGACACGTGAACAGTGTATGATCAGCCACGTGATCAGTGCATGATATCCAAGTGATCAGTGCATGATCAATCACGTGATCAGTGTATGATCAGCCACGTGAACAGTGCATGCTCAGTCACGTGATCAGGGCCTGCTGAGCTGCGTGATTACTGTCTGCTCATCTGCTTGACAATTGCCAGCTGAGCTGCACGATTCCTGCCTGTCATCTGCTTGACAATTGCCAGCTGTGCTGCGTAATTCCTGCCTGCTCAGCTGCTTGATTATTGCCAGCTGAGCAGCATGATTCCTCACAGCTGAGTTCCATGATTATTGCCTGCTGACTGTTTGATTCGTGCCTACTCAGCTCTTTGTTTATTGCCTCCAGAGGCACATGATCAGTGTATGATAGCAAACATGATCAGCGCATGATCAGTCACATGATCAGCGCCATTAAGTCACGTGATCACTACATGATAGTCATGTGATCAGTCCATGCTCAGTCACGGTATCAGTGCATGATCAGCCACGTGATCAGTGCATGATCTGTCACATGATTAGTGTATGATCATCCACGTGATCAGTGCATGGGCAGTCATGTGATCAGTGCATGATATAGACGTGATCAGTGCATGATCAGTCTCGTGATCAGTGCATGATAGCCACGTGATCAGTGCATGATCAGTCACCTGATGGGTGTATGATCATTCACGTGACCTGTACATGGTAGCTACATGATCATTGCATGATCAGCCACGTGAGTAGTGCATGATAGCCACGTGATCAGTGCATGATCAGTCACGTGATCAGTGCATGATCAGTCATGTGACCAGTACATGGTAGCTGCGTGATCATGCATGATCAGCCACGTGAGCAGTGCATGATAGCCACGTGATCAGTGCATGATCAGACACGTGATCAGTGCATGATCAGTCACGTGATCAGTGCATGATCAGCCACGTGATCAGTGCATGATCAGGCACGTGATCAGTGTATGATCAGCCACGTGATCAGTGCATGATCAGTCACGTGATCAGTGCATGATCAGTCACGTGATCAGTGCATGATCAGCCACGTGATCAGTGCATGATCAGCCACGTGATCAGTGCATGATCAATTACGTGATCAGTGCATGATCAGTCACGTGACCAGTACATGGTAGCTACGTGATCATTGCATGATCAGCCACGTGATCAGTGCATGATAGCCACGTGATCAGTGCATGATCAGTCACGTGATCAGTGCATGATCAGTCACGTGATCAGTGCATGATCAGCCACGTGATCAGTGCATGTCAGTCATGTATCAGTGCATGATCAGCCCGTGATCAGTGCATGATCAGTCCCGTGATCAGTATGATCAGCCACGTGATCAGTGCATGATAGCCACGTGATCAGTGCATGATCAGTCACGTGATCAGTGCATGATCAGTCACGTGATCAGTGTGTGATCAGCCACGTGAACAGTGCATGCTCAGTCACGTGATCAGGGCCTGCTGAGCTGCGTGATTACTGTCTGCTCATCTGCTTGACAATTGCCAGCTGAGCTGCACGATTCCTGCCTGTCATCTGCTTGACAATTGCCACCTGTGCTGCATAATTCCTGCCTGCTCATCTACTTGATTATTGCCAGCTGAGCAGCATGATTTCTCAGAGGTGAGTTCCATGATTATAGCCTGCTGACTGATTCCTGCCTACTCAGCTCTATGTTCATTGCCTCCAGAGGCACATGATCAGTGTGTGACACCAAACATGATCAGCACATGATCAGTCACATGATCAGTGCATGATAAGCCACGTGATCAGTGCATGATCAATTATGTGATCAGTGCATGATCAGTCACGTGACCAGTACATGGTAGCTACGTGATCAGTGCATGATCAGCCACGTGAGCAGTGCATGATAGCCACGTGATCAGTGCATGATCAGTCACGTGATCAGTGCATGATCAGTCACGTGATCAGTGCATGATCAGTCACGTGATCAGTGCATGATCAGTCACGTGATCAGTGCATGATCAGTCACGTGATCAGTGCATGATAGCTACGTGATCATTGCATGATCAGCCACGTGATCAGTGCATGATAGCCACGTGATCAGTGCATGATCAGTCACGTGATCAGTGCATGGTACCTGCATGATCAGTGCATGATCAGCCACGTGATCAGTGCATGATAGCCACGTGATCAGTGCATGATCAGTTACGTGAGCAGTGTATGATCAGCCACGTGATCAGTGCATGGTCAGACACGTGAACAGTGTATGATCAGCCACGTGATCAGTGCATGATATCCAAGTGATCAGTGCATGATCAATCACGTGATCAGTGTATGATCAGCCACGTGAACAGTGCATGCTCAGTCACGTGATCAGGGCCTGCTGAGCTGCGTGATTACTGTCTGCTCATCTGCTTGACAATTGCCAGCTGAGCTGCACGATTCCTGCCTGTCATCTGCTTGACAATTGCCAGCTGTGCTGCGTAATTCCTGCCTGCTCAGCTGCTTGATTATTGCCAGCTGAGCAGCATGATTCCTCACAGCTGAGTTCCATGATTATTGCCTGCTGACTGTTTGATTCGTGCCTACTCAGCTCTTTGTTTATTGCCTCCAGAGGCACATGATCAGTGTATGATAGCAAACATGATCAGCGCATGATCAGTCACATGATCAGCGCCATTAAGTCACGTGATCACTACATGATAGTCATGTGATCAGTCCATGCTCAGTCACGGTATCAGTGCATGATCAGCCACGTGATCAGTGCATGATCTGTCACATGATTAGTGTATGATCATCCACGTGATCAGTGCATGGGCAGTCATGTGATCAGTGCATGATATAGACGTGATCAGTGCATGATCAGTCTCGTGATCAGTGCATGATAGCCACGTGATCAGTGCATGATCAGTCACCTGATGGGTGTATGATCATTCACGTGACCTGTACATGGTAGCTACATGATCATTGCATGATCAGCCACGTGAGTAGTGCATGATAGCCACGTGATCAGTGCATGATCAGTCACGTGATCAGTGCATGATCAGTCATGTGACCAGTACATGGTAGCTGCGTGATCATGCATGATCAGCCACGTGAGCAGTGCATGATAGCCACGTGATCAGTGCATGATCAGACACGTGATCAGTGCATGATCAGTCACGTGATCAGTGCATGATCAGCCACGTGATCAGTGCATGATCAGGCACGTGATCAGTGCATGATCAGCCACGTGATCAGTGCATGATAGCCACGTGATCAGTGCATGATCAGTCACGTGATCAGTGCATGATCAGTCACGTGATCAGTGCATGATCAGCCACGTGATCAGTGCATGATCAGCCACGTGATCAGTGCATGATCAATTACGTGATCAGTGCATGATCAGTCACGTGACCAGTACATGGTAGCTACGTGATCATTGCATGATCAGCCACGTGATCAGTGCATGATAGCCACGTGATCAGTGCATGATCAGCCACGTGATCAGTGCATGATCAGTCACGTGATCAGTGCATGATCAGTCACGTGATCAGTGCATGATCAGCCACGTGATCAGTGCATGTCAGTCATGTATCAGTGCATGATAGCCCGTGATCAGTGCATGATCAGTCCCGTGATCAGTGTATGATCAGCCACGTGATCAGTGCATGATAGCCACGTGATCAGTGCATGATCAGTCACGTGATCAGTGCATGATCAGTCACGTGATCAGTGTATGATCAGCCACGTGAACAGTGCATGCTCAGTCACGTGATCAGGGCCTGCTGAGCTGCGTGATTACTGTCTGCTCATCTGCTTGACAATTGCCAGCTGAGCTGCACGATTCCTGCCTGTCATCTGCTTGACAATTGCCACCTGTGCTGCATAATTCCTGCCTGCTCATCTGCTTGATTATTGCCAGCTGAGCAGCATGATTTCTCAGAGCTGAGTTCCATGATTATAGCCTGCTGACTGATTCCTGCCTACTCAGCTCTTTGTTCATTGCCTCCAGAGGCACATGATCAGTGTATGACACCAAACATGATCAGCACATGATCAGTCACATGATCAGTGCATGATAAGCCACGTGATCAGTGCATGATCAATCATGTGATCAGTGCATGATCAGTCACGTGACCAGTACATGGTAGCTGCGTGATCATTGCATGATCAGCCACGTGATCAGTGCATGATAGCCACGTGATCAGTGCATGATAGCCACGTGATCAGTGCATGATCAGTCACGTGATAGTGCATGATCAGCCACGTGATCAGTGCATGATAGCCACGTGATCAGTGCATGATAGCTACGTGATCAGTGCATGATCATTCACGTGATCAGTGCATGATCAGTCACGTGATACGTGTGTGATCAGCCACGTGATCAGTGCATGATCAGCCACGTGATCAGTGCATGATCAGTCACGTGATCAGTGCATGATCAGTCACGTGACCAGTACAGTGTGTGATCAGCCACGTGATCAGTGCATGATCAGCCACGTGATCAGTGCATGATAGCCACGTGATCAGTGCATGATCAGTCACGTGATCAGTGCATGATCAGCCACGTGATCAGTGCATGATCAGCCACGTGATCAGTGCATGATCAGCCACGTGATCAGTGCATGATATCCACGTGATCAGTGCATGATCAGTCACGTGATCAGTGCATGATCAGCCACGTGAACAGTGCATGATCAGTCACGTGATCAGTGCATGATCAGCACGTGATTACTGTCATGATCATCTGCGTGACAAGTGCAGCTGAGCTGCGTGATTCCTGCCTGTCATCTGCTTGACAATTGCCAGTGTGCTGCGTATTCCTGCGTGCTCAGCTGCATGATTATTGCCAGGTGAGCAGCATGATTCCTCACAGCTGAGTTCCATGATTATTGCCTGCTGACATGATTCGTGCCTACTCAGCTCTTTGTTCATTGCCTCCAGAGGCACGTGATCAGTGCATGATAGCAAACATGATCAGTGCATGATCAGTCACATGATCAGTGCCATTAAGTCACGTGATCAGTGCATGATAGTCATGTGATCAGTCCATGATCAGTCACGTGATCAGTGCATGATCAGCCACGTGATCAGTGCATGATCAGACACGTGATCAGTGCATGATCAGTCACGTGATCAGTGCATGATAGCCACGTGATCAGTGCATGATCAGTCACGTGATCAGTGTATGATCAGTCACGTGAACAGTGCATGATCAGCACGTGATCAGTGCATGATCAGCCACGTGATCAGTGCATGATAGCCACGTGATCAGTGCATGATCAGTCACGTGATCAGTGCATGATCAGTCATGTGATCAGTGCATGATCAGGCACGTGATCAGTGCATGATCAGCCACGTGATCAGTGCATGATAGCCACGTGATCAGTGCATGATCAGTCACGTGATCAGTGCATGATCAGCCACGTGATCAGTGCATGATCAGTCACGTGATCAGTGTGATCAGCCACGTGATCAGTGCATGATCAGTGCATGATCAGCCACGTGATCAGTGCATGATAGCCACGTGATCAGTGCATGATCAGTCACGTGATCAGTGCATGATCAGTCACGTGATCAGTGCATGATCAGTCACGTGATCAGTGCATGATCAGTCACGTGATCAGTGCATGATCAGTCACGTGATCAGTGCATGATCAGCCACGTGATCAGTGCATGATCAGTCACGTGATCAGTGCATGATCAGTCACGTGATCAGTGCATGATCAGCCACGTGATCAGTGCATGATCAGTCACGTGATCAGTGCATGATCAGTCACGTGATCAGTGCATGATCAGCCACGTGATCAGTGCATGATCAGTCACGTGATAGTGCATGATCAGCCACGTGATCAGTGCATGATCAGTGCATCACGTGATCAGTGCATGATCAGCCACGTGATCAGTGCATGATCAGTCACGTGATCAGTGTGTGATCAGCCACGTGATCAGTGCATGATATCAGTGCATGATCAGCCACGTGATCAGTGCATGATAGCCACGTGATCAGTGCATGATCAGTCACGTGATCAGTGCATGATCAGCCACGTGATCAGTGCATGATATCAGTGCATGATCAGCCACGTGATCAGTGCATGATCAGCCACGTGATCAGTGCATGATCAGTCACGTGATCAGTGCATGATCAGCCACGTGATCAGTGCATGATCAGTGCATGAGAGCCACGTGATCAGTGCATGATAGCCACGTGATCAGTGCATGATCAGCCACGTGATCAGTGCATGATCAGTCACGTGATCAGTGCATGATCAGTCACGTGATCAGTGCATGATCAGCCACGTGATCAGTGCATGATCAGCCACGTGATCAGTGCATGATCAGCCACGTGATCAGTGCATGATCAGTCACGTGATCAGTGCATGATCAGCCACGTGATCAGTGCATGATCAGCCACGTGATCAGTGCATGATAGCCACGTGATCAGTGCATGATCAGCCACGTGATCAGTGCATGATCAGTCACGTGATCAGTGCATGATCAGTCACGTGATCAGTGTATGATCAGCCACGTGAACAGTGCATGCTCAGTCACGTGATCAGGGCCTGCTGAGCTGCGTGATTACTGTCTGCTCATCTGCTTGACAAT
Organism: Bos javanicus; assembly: GCF_032452875.1. Taxonomy (NCBI): domain Eukaryota; kingdom Metazoa; phylum Chordata; class Mammalia; order Artiodactyla; family Bovidae; genus Bos; species Bos javanicus. Next base: position 115,233 of record NW_026893608.1, on the reverse strand, counting down.
TGCCAGCTGAGCTGCACGATTCCTGCCTGTCATCTGCTTGACAATTGCCAGCTGTGCTGCGTAATTCCTGCCTGCTCAGCTACTTGATTATTGCCAGCTGAGCAGCATGATTCCTCACAGATGAGTTCCATGATTATTGCCTACTGATTCGTGCCTACTCAGCTCTTTGTTTATTGCCTCCAGAGGCACATGATCAGTGTATGATAGCAAACATGATCAGTGCATGATCAGTCACATGATCAGTGCATGATAAGTCACGTGATCAGTGCATGATCAGTCATGTGATCAGTCCATGATCAGTCACGTGATCAGTGCATGATCAGCCACGTGATCAGTGCATGATCTGTCACGTGATCAGTGCATGATCAGCCACGTGATCAGTGCATGATCAGTCACGTGATCAGTGCATGATAGCCACGTGATCAGTGCATGATCAGTCACGTGATCAGTGCATGATAGCCACGTGATCAGTGCATGATCAGTCACCTGATGTGATGATCATTGCCACGTGATCTGTACATGATAGCACTGATCATTGCATGATCAGCCACGTGAGTCAGTGCATGATAGCCACGTGATCAGTGCATGATCAGCCACGTGATCAGTGCATGATCAGTCATGTGACCAGTGCATGATAGCTACGTGATCAGTGCATGATCAGCCACGTGATCAGTGCATGATAGCCACGTGATCAGTGCATGATCAGCCACGTGATCAGTGCATGATCAGTCACGTGATCAGTGCATGATCAGCCACGTGATCAGTGCATGATCAGTCACGTGATCAGTGCATGATCAGCCACGTGATCAGTGCATGATAGCCACGTGATCAGTGCATGATCAGTCACGTGATCAGTGCATGATCAGTCACGTGATCAGTGCATGATCAGCCACGTGATCAGTGCATGATCAGCCACGTGATCAGTGCATGATCAATTACGTGATCAGTGCATGATCAGCCACGTGATCAGTGCATGATCAGCCACGTGATCAGTGCATGATCAGCCACGTGATCAGTGCATGATCAGCCACGTGATCAGTGCATGATCAGCCACGTGATCAGTGCATGATCAGTCACGTGATCAGTGCATGATCAGTCACGTGATCAGTGCATGATCAGTCACGTGATCAGTGCATGATCAGTCACGTGACAGTGATCAGCCACGTGATCAGTGCATGATCAGTCACGTGATCAGTGCATGATCAGCACGTGATCAGTGCATGATCAGCCACGTGATCAGTGCATGATCAGCCACGTGATCAGTGCATGATCAGTCACGTGATCAGTGCATGATCAGTCACGTGATCAGTGCATGATCAGTCACGTGATCAGTGCATGATCATTTACGTGATCAGTGCATGATCAGTCACGTGACCAGTGCATGATAGCTACGTGATCATTGCATGATCAGCCACGTGATCAGTGCATGATAGCCACGTGATCAGTGCATGATCAGTCACGTGATCAGTGTATGATCAGCCACGTGATCAGTGCATGATCCACGTGATCAGTGCATGATATCACGTGATCAGTGCATGATCAGTCACGTGATCAGTGCATGATCAGCCACGTGATCAGTGCATGATAGCCACGTGATCAGTGCATGATCAGCCACGTGATCAGTGCATGATCAGTCACGTGATCAGTGCATGATCAGCCACGTGATCAGTGCATGATCAGCCACGTGATCAGTGCATGATCAGTCACGTGATCAGTGCATGATCAGTCACGTGATCAGTGCATGATCAGCCACGTGATCAGTGCATGATCAGCCACGTGATCAGTGCATGATCAGTCACGTGATCAGTGCATGATCAGCCACGTGATCAGTGCATGATCAGTCACGTGATCAGTGCATGATCAGCCACGTGATCAGTGCATGATCAGTCACGTGATCAGTGCATGATCAGCCAGTGATCAGTGCATGATCAGTCCCGTGATCAGTGCATGACAGTCATGATCAGTGCATGATAGCTGCGTGATCAGTGCATGATCAGCCACGTGATCAGTGCATGATAGCCACGTGATCAGTGCATGATCAGCCACGTGATCAGTGCATGATCAGCCACGTGATCAGTGCATGATAGCCACGTGATCAGTGCATGATCAGTCACGTGATCAGTGCATGATCAGTCACGTGATCAGTGCATGATCAGCCACGTGATCAGTGCATGATAGCCACGTGATCAGTGCATGATCAGTCACGTGATCAGTGCATGATCAGTCACGTGATCAGTGCATGATCAGCACGTGATCAGTGCATGATCAGCCACGTGATCAGTGCATGATCAGTCACGTGATCAGTGCATGATCAGTCACGTGATCAGTGCATGATCAGTCACGTGATCAGTGCATGATCAGCCACGTGATCAGTGCATGATCAGTCACGTGATCAGTGCATGATCAGCCACGTGATCAGTGCATGATCAGTCACGTGATCAGTGCATGATCAGCCACGTGATCAGTGCATGATATCCACGTGATCAGTGCATGATCAGTCACGTGATCAGTGCATGATCAGCCACGTGATCAGTGCATGATCAGCCACGTGATCAGTGCATGATCAGTCACGTGATCAGTGCATGATCAGTCACGTGATCAGTGCATGATCAGTCACGTGATCAGTGCATGATCAGCCACGTGATCAGTGCATGATCAGCCACGTGATCAGTGCATGATAGCCACGTGATCAGTGCATGATCAGTCACGTGATCAGTGCATGATCAGTCACGTGATCAGTGCATGATCAGCCACGTGATCAGTGCATGATCAGTCACGTGATCAGTGCATGTAGCTACGTGATCAGTGCATGATCAGCCACGTGATCAGTGCATGATAGCCACGTGATCAGTGCATGATCAGTTACGTGATCAGTGCATGATCAGCCACGTGATCAGTGCATGAGTAGCCACGTGATCAGTGCATGATATGTCACGTGATCAGTGCATGATCAGCCACGTGATCAGTGCATGTTCAGTCACGTGATCAGTGCATGATAGCCACGTGATCAGTGCATGATCAGTCACGTGATCAGTGTATGATCAGCCACGTGATCAGTGCATGATCAGACACGTGATCAGTGTATGATCAGCCACGTGATCAGTGCATGATATCCACGTGATCAGTGCATGATCAATCACGTGATCAGTGCATGATCAGCCACGTGATCAGTGCATGATCAGTCACGTGATCAGTGCATGATGAGCTGCGTGATCACTGTCTGATCATCTGCTTGATCAAGTGCATGAGCTGCACGATTCCTGCCTGATCATCTGCTTGACATTGCCAGTGCTGCGTAATTCCTGCCTGATCAGTGCTTGATTAGCCAGTGAGCAGCATGATCAGTCACAGATGAGTCCATGATCATTGCCTGATGACTGATCGTGCCTATCAGTGTTCATGATCAGTCACGTGATCAGTGCATGATCAGCACGTGATCAGTGCATGATCAGTCACGTGATCAGTGCATTAAGTCACGTGATCAGTGCATGATAGTCATGTGATCAGTCCATGATCAGTCACGTATCAGTGCATGATCAGCCACGTGATCAGTGCATGATAGCCACGTGATCAGTGCATGATCAGTCACGTGATCAGTGCATGATCAGTCACGTGATCAGTGCATGATATCCACGTGATCAGTGCATGATCAGCCACGTGATCAGTGCATGATAGCCACGTGATCAGTGCATGATCAGTCACGTGATACGTGTATGATCAGCCACGTGATCAGTGCATGATGAGCCACGTGATCAGTGCATGATCAGCCACGTGATCAGTGCATGATCAGTCACGTGATCAGTGCATGATCAGTCACGTGATCAGTGCATGATCAGTCACGTGAGCAGTGCATGATAGCCACGTGATCAGTGCATGATCAGTCACGTGATCAATACATGATCAGTCACGTGAACAGTGCATGATCAGCACGTGATCTGTGCATGATCAGTCACGTGACCAGTGCATGATAGCCACGTGATCATTGCATGATCAGCCACGTGAGCAGTGCATGATCAGCCACGTGATCAGTGCATGATCAGTTACGTGATCAGTGCATGATCAGTCACGTGATCAGTGCATGAGTACGTGATCAGTGCATGATATGTCACGTGACAGTGTGTGATCAGCCACGTGAACAGTGCATGTTCAGCCACGTGATCAGTGCATGATAGCCACGTGATCAGTGCATGATCAGCCACGTGATCAGTGTATGATCAGACACGTGATCAGTGCATGGTCAGACACGTGAACAGTGTATGATCAGCCACGTGATCAGTGCATGATATCCAAGTGATCAGTGCATGATCAATCACGTGATCAGTGTATGATAAGCCACGTGAACAGTGCATGCTCAGTCACGTGATCAGGGCCTGCTGAGCTGCCTGATTACTGTCTGCTCATCTGCTTGACAATTGCCAGCTGAGCTGCACGATTCCTGCCTGTCATCTGCTTGACAATTGCCAGCTGTGCTGCGTAATTCCTGCCTGCTCAGCTGCTTGATTATTGCCAGCTGAGCAGCATGATTCCTCACAGCTGAGTTCCATGATTATTGACTGCTGACTGATTCGTGCCTACTCAGCTCTTTGTTTATTGCCTCCAGAGGCACATGATCAGTGTATGATAGAAAACATGATCAGCGCATGATCAGTCACATGATCAGCGCCATTAAGTCACGTGATCACTACATGATAGTCATGTGATCAGTCCATGCTCAGTCACGGTGATCAGTGCATGATCACGTGATCAGTGCATGATCTGTCACATGATCAGTGCATGATCATCCACGTGATCAGTGCATGATCAGTCACGTGATCAGTGCATGATCAGACGTGATCAGTGCATGATCAGTCACGTGATCAGTGCATGATCAGCCACGTGATCAGTGCATGATCAGTCACGTGATCAGTACATGGTAGCTACATGATCATTGCATGATCAGCCACGTGATAGTGCATGATAGCCACGTGATCAGTGCATGATCAGTCACGTGATCAGTGCATGATCAGTCATGTGATCAGTGCATGATCAGTGCGTGATCAGTGCATGATCAGCCACGTGAGCAGTGCATGATAGCCACGTGATCAGTGCATGATCAGACACGTGATCAGTGCATGATCAGTCACGTGATCAGTGCATGATCAGCCACGTGATCAGTGCATGATCAGTCACGTGATCAGTGCATGATCAGCCACGTGATCAGTGCATGATCAGCCACGTGATCAGTGCATGATCAGCACGTGATCAGTGCATGATCAGTCACGTGATCAGTGCATGATAGCTACGTGATCAGTGCATGATCAGCCACGTGATCAGTGCATGATAGCCACGTGATCAGTGCATGATCAGCCACGTGATCAGTGCATGATCAGCCACGTGATCAGTGCATGATCAGCCACGTGATCAGTGCATGATCAGCCACGTGATCAGTGCATGATCAGCCACGTGATCAGTGCATGATCAGTCACGTGATCAGTGCATGATAGCCACGTGATCAGTGCATGATCAGTCACGTGATCAGTGTGTGATCAGCCACGTGATCAGTGCATGCTCAGTCACGTGATCAGTGCCTGATGATACGTGATCAGTGCATGCTCAGTCACGATTCAGCTGTCATGACAGCCACGTGATCTGCACAATTGCCATGTGCTGCATGATTGCCAGCTGAGCAGTGATTCTCAGCTGACATGATCAGTGCATGATTCTGCCTGTTCATTGCCTGAGAGGCACATGATCAGTGTATGATCAGACATGATCAGCACATGATCAGTCACATGATCAGTGCATGATAAGCCACGTGATCAGTGCATGATCAATTACGTGATCAGTGCATGATCAGTCATGTGATCAGTGCATGATAGTCACGTGATCAGTGCATGATCAGCCACGTGATCAGTGCATGATCAGTCACGTGATCAGTGCATGATCAGCCACGTGATCAGTGCATGATCAGTCACGTGATCAGTGCATGATCAGCCACGTGATCAGTGCATGATCAGTCACGTGATCAGTGCATGATCAGCCACGTGATCAGTGCATGATGATCAGTGCATGATCAGCCACGTGATCAGTGCATGATCAGCCACGTGATCAGTGCATGATCAGTCACGTGATCAGTGTGTGATCAGCCACGTGATCAGTGCATGATAGCCACGTGATCAGTGCATGATAGCCACGTGATCAGTGCATGATCAGTCACGTGATCAGTGCATGATCAGTCACGTGATACAGTGTGATCAGCCACGTGATCAGTGCATGATGAGCCACGTGATCAGTGCATGATCAATCACGTGATCAGTGCATGATCAGTCACGTGATCAGTGCATGATCAGCACGTGATCAGTGCATGATCAGCCACGTGATCAGTGCATGATCAGTCACGTGATCAGTGCATGATCAGTCACGTGATCAGTGCATGATCAGCCACGTGATCAGTGCATGATAGCCACGTGATCAGTGCATGATCAGTCACGTGATCAGTATATGATCAGCCACGTGATCAGTGCATGAGTGCCACGTGATCAGTGCATGATAGTCACGTGATGTGTGCATGATCAGCCACGTGATCAGTGCATGATCAGCCACGTGATCAGTGCATGATAGCCACGTGATCAGTGCATGATCAGTCACGTGATCAGTGTATGATCAGCCACGTGATCAGTGCATGATCAGCCACGTGATCAGTGCATGATCAGCCACGTGATCAGTGCATGATCAGTCACGTGATCAGTGCATGATCAGCCACGTGATCAGTGCATGGTCAGACACGTGCAGTGCATGATCAGCCACGTGATCAGTGCATGCAGTGATCAGTGCATGATCAATCACGTGATCAGTGCATGATCAGCCACGTGAACAGTGCATGCTCAGTCACGTGATCAGGGCCTGCTGAGCTGCGTGATTACTGTCTGCTCATCTGCTTGACAATTGCCAGCTGAGCTGCACGATTCCTGCCTGTCATCTGCTTGACAATTGCCAGCTGTGCTGCGTAATTCCTGCCTGCTCAGCTGCTTGATTATTGCCAGCTGAGCAGCATGATTCCTCACAGCTGAGTTCCATGATTGGTGCCTGCTGACTGTTTGATTCGTGCCTACTCAGCTCTTTGTTTATTGCCTCCAGAGGCACATGATCAGTGTATGATAGCAAACATGATCAGCGCATGATCAGTCACATGATCAGCGCCATTAAGTCACGTGATCACTACATGATAGTCATGTGATCAGTCCATGCTCAGTCACGGTATCAGTGCATGATCAGCCACGTGATCAGTGCATGATCTGATCACATGATTAGTGTGATGATCCACGTGATCAGTGCATGGGCAGTCATGTGATCAGTGCATGATATAGACGTGATCAGTGCATGATCAGTCACGTGATCAGTGCATGATAGCCACGTGATCAGTGCATGATCAGTCACGTGATCAGTGCATGATCAGTCACGTGATCAGTGCATGGTAGCTACATGATCATTGCATGATCAGCCACGTGATCAGTGCATGATAGCCACGTGATCAGTGCATGATCAGTCACGTGATCAGTGCATGATCAGTCACGTGATCAGTGCATGATCAGCCACGTGATCAGTGCATGATCAGCCACGTGATCAGTGCATGATCAGCCACGTGATCAGTGCATGATAGCACGTGATCAGTGCATGATCAGCCACGTGATCAGTGCATGATCAGCCACGTGATCAGTGCATGATCAGTCACGTGATCAGTGCATGATCAGCCACGTGATCAGTGCATGATCAGCCACGTGATCAGTGCATGATCAATTACGTGATCAGTGCATGATCAGTCACGTGATCAGTGCATGTAGCTACGTGATCATTGCATGATCAGCCACGTGATCAGTGCATGATAGCCACGTGATCAGTGCATGATCAGTCACGTGATCAGTGCATGATCATCCACGTGATCAGTGCATGATCAGTCACGTGATCAGTGCATGATAGACGTGATCAGTGCATGATCAGTCACGTGATCAGTGCATGATCAGCCACGTGATCAGTGCATGATAGCCACGTGATCAGTGCATGATCAGCCACGTGATCAGTGCATGATCAGTCACGTGATCAGTGCATGATCAGCCACGTGATCAGTGCATGATATCGTGATGACAGTGATCAGTGCATGATCAATCAGTGAGTGCATGATCAGCCTGTCATGATCAATTGCCAGTGCATGATCAGTGCATGATCAGTCACGTGATCAGCAGTGATCAGTGCATGATCACGTGATCAGTGCATGATCAGCCACGTGATCAGTGCATGATCAGTGATCAGTGCATGATCAGTCACGTGATCAGTGCATGCATGATCAGCACATGATCAGTCACGTGATCAGTGCATGATAGCCACGTGATCAGTGCATGATCAGTCACGTGATCAGTGCATGATCAGTCACGTGATCAGTGCATGATCAGCCACGTGATCAGTGCATGATCAGCCACGTGATCAGTGCATGATAGTCACGTGATCAGTGCATGATCAGTCACGTGATCAGTGCATGATCAGTCACGTGATCAGTGCATGATCAGCCACGTGATCAGTGCATGATCAGCCACGTGATCAGTGCATGATCAGTCACGTGATCAGTGCATGATCAGCCACGTGATCAGTGCATGATAGCCACGTGATCAGTGCATGATCAGCCACGTGATCAGTGCATGATCAGCCACGTGATCAGTGCATGATCAGTCACGTGATCAGTGCATGATCAGCCACGTGATCAGTGCATGATCAGTCACGTGATCAGTGCATGATCAGCCACGTGATCAGTGCATGATCAGCCACGTGATCAGTGCATGATAGCCACGTGATCAGTGCATGATCAGTTACGTGATCAGTGCATGATCAGCCACGTGATCAGTGCATGGTGCACGTGATCAGTGCATGATCAGTCACGTGATCAGTGCATGATCAGCCACGTGATCAGTGCATGATCAGCCACGTGATCAGTGCATGATCAGTCACGTGATCAGTGCATGATCAGTCACGTGATCAGTGCATGATCAGTTACGTGATCAGTGCATGATCAGCCACGTGATCAGTGCATGATAGCCACGTGATCAGTGCATGATCAGTCACGTGATCAGTGTGTGATCAGCCACGTGATCAGTGCATGATCAGCCACGTGATCAGTGCATGATGCCACGTGATCAGTGCATGATATGTCACGTGACAGGTGTGTGATCAGCCACGTGAACAGTGCATGTTCCGCCACGTATTCAGTGCATGATAGCCACGTGATCAGTGCATGATCAGTTACGTGAGCAGTGTATGACCAGACATGTGATCAGTGCATGGTCAGACACGTGAACAGTGTATGATCAGCCACGTGATCAGTGCATGATATCCAAGTGAGCAGTGCATGATCAAACACGTGATCAGTGTATGATCAGCCACGTGAACAGTGCATGCTCAGTCACGTGATCAGGGCCTGCTGAGCTGCGTGATTACTGTCTGCTCATCTGCTTGACAATTGCCAGCTGAGCTGCACGATTCCTGCCTGTCGTCTGCTTGACAATTGCCAGCTGTGCTGCGTAATTCCTGCCTGCTCAGCTGCTTGATTATTGCCAGCTGAGCAGCATGATTCCTCACAGCTGAGTTCCATGATTAGTGCATGATCAGTCACGTGATCATTGCCTCCAGAGGCACATGATCAGTGTATGATAGCAAACATGATCAGCGCATGATCAGTCACATGATCAGCGCCATTAAGTCACGTGATCACTACATGATAGTCATGTGATCAGTCCATGCTCAGTCACGGTATCAGTGCATGATCAGCCACGTGATCAGTGCATGATCTGTGTGTGTATGAGTGCAGTGCATAGCAGTCATGTGATCATGCAGTGATCAGTGCATGATTCAGTCACATGATGACGTGATCCATGATCAGTGCCTGATGGGTGTCATTCACGTGACCTGTACCAGCTACATGATCATTGCATGATCAGCCTGCACACGTGATCAGTGCATGATCAGCCACATGAGTCAGTGCATGATAGATCACATGATCAGTGCATGATAGCCACGTGATCAGTGCATGATCAGTCACGTGATCAGTCAGTCACGTGATCAGTGCATGATCAGCCACGTGATCAGTGCATGATCAGCCACGTGATCAGTGCATGATCAGCCACGTGATCAGTGCATGATCAGTCACGTGATCAGTGCATGATCAGTCACGTGATCAGTGCATGATCAGCCACGTGATCAGTGCATGATCAGCCACGTGATCAGTGCATGATCAATTACGTGATCAGTGCATGATCAGTCACGTGACCAGTACATGGTAGCTACGTGATAATTGCCTGATCAGCCACGTGATCAGTGCATGATAGCTACGTGATCAGTGCATGATCAGTCACGTGATCAGTGCATGATCAGTCACGTGATCAGTGCATGATCAGCCACGTGATCAGTGCATGTCAGTCATGTATCAGTGCATGACAGCCCGTGATCAGTGCATGATCAGTCCCGTGATCAGTGCATGATCAGCCACGTGATCAGTGCATGATAGCCACGTGATCAGTGCATGATCAGTCACGTGATCAGTGCATGATCAGTCACGTGATCAGTGTGTGATCAGCCACGTGAACAGTGCATGCTCAGTCACGTGATCAGGGCCTGCTGAGCTGCGTGATTACTGTCTGCTCATCTGCTTGACAATTGCCAGCTGAGCTGCACGATTCCTGCCTGTCATCTGCTTGACAATTGCCACCTGTGCTGCATAATTCCTGCCTGCTCATCTACTTGATTATTGCCAGCTGAGCAGCATGATTTCTCAGAGGTGAGTTCCATGATTATAGCCTGCTGACTGATTCCTGCCTACTCAGCTCTATGTTCATTGCCTCCAGAGGCACATGATCAGTGTATGACACCAAACATGATCAGCACATGATCAGTCACATGATCAGTGCATGATAAGCCACGTGATCAGTGCATGATCAATTATGTGATCAGTGCATGATCAGTCACGTGACCAGTACATGGTAGCTGCGTGATCAGTGCATGATCAGCCACGTGATCAGTGCATGATAGCCACGTGATCAGTGCATGATCAGTCACGTGATCAGTGCATGATCAGTCACGTGATCAGTGCATGATCAGTCACGTGATCAGTGCATGATCAGTCACGTGATCAGTGCATGATCAGTCACGTGATCAGTGCATGATAGCCACGTGATCAGTGCATGATCAGCCACGTGATCAGTGCATGATAGCCACGTGATCAGTGCATGATCAGTCACGTGATCAGTGCATGTACCTGCATGATCATTGCATGATCAGCCACGTGATCAGTGCATGATAGCCACGTGATCAGTGCATGATCAGTTACGTGAGCAGTGTATGATCAGCCACGTGATCAGTGCATGGTCAGACACGTGAACAGTGTATGATCAGCCACGTGATCAGTGCATGATATCCAAGTGATCAGTGCATGATCAATCACGTGATCAGTGTATGATCAGCCACGTGAACAGTGCATGCTCAGTCACGTGATCAGGGCCTGCTGAGCTGCGTGATTACTGTCTGCTCATCTGCTTGACAATTGCCAGCTGAGCTGCACGATTCCTGCCTGTCATCTGCTTGACAATTGCCAGCTGTGCTGCGTAATTCCTGCCTGCTCAGCTGCTTGATTATTGCCAGCTGAGCAGCATGATTCCTCACAGCTGAGTTCCATGATTATTGCCTGCTGACTGTTTGATTCGTGCCTACTCAGCTCTTTGTTTATTGCCTCCAGAGGCACATGATCAGTGTATGATAGCAAACATGATCAGCGCATGATCAGTCACATGATCAGCGCCATTAAGTCACGTGATCACTACATGATAGTCATGTGATCAGTCCATGCACAGTCACGGTATCAGTGCATGATCAGCCACGTGATCAGTGCATGATCTGTCACATGATTAGTGTATGATCATCCACGTGATCAGTGCAGGGGCAGTCATGTGATCAGTGCATGATATAGACGTGATCAGTGCATGATCAGTCTCGTGATCAGTGCATGATAGCCACGTGATCAGTGCATGATCAGTCACCTGATGGGTGTATGATCATTCACGTGACCTGTACATGGTAGCTACATGATCATTGCATGATCAGCCACGTGAGTAGTGCATGATAGCCACGTGATCAGTGCATGATCAGTCACGTGATCAGTGCATGATCAGTCATGTGACCAGTACATGGTAGCTGCGTGATCATGCATGATCAGCCACGTGATCAGTGCATGATAGCCACGTGATCAGTGCATGATCAGTCACGTGATCAGTGCATGATCAGTCACGTGATCAGTGCATGATCAGCCACGTGATCAGTGCATGATCAGGCACGTGATCAGTGTATGATCAGCCACGTGATCAGTGCATGATAGCCACGTGATCAGTGCATGATCAGTCACGTGATCAGTGCATGATCAGTCACGTGATCAGTGCATGATCAGCCACGTGATCAGTGCATGATCAGCCACGTGATCAGTGCATGATCAATTACGTGATCAGTGCATGATCAGTCACGTGACCAGTACATGGTAGCTACGTGATCATTGCATGATCAGCCACGTGATCAGTGCATGATAGCCACGTGATCAGTGCATGATCAGCCACGTGATCAGTGCATGATCAGTCACGTGATCAGTGCATGATCAGTCACGTGATCAGTGCATGATCAGCCACGTGATCAGTGCATGTCAGTCATGTAGTCAGTGCATGATAGCCCGTGATCAGTGCATGATCAGTCCCGTGATCAGTGTATGATCAGCCACGTGATCAGTGCATGATAGCCACGTGATCAGTGCATGATCAGTCACGTGATCAGTGCATGATCAGTCACGTGATCGGTGTATGATCAGCCACGTGAACAGTGCATGCTCAGTCACGTGATCAGGGCCTGCTGAGCTGCGTGATTACTGTCTGCTCATCTGCTTGACAATTGCCAGCTGAGCTGCACGATTCCTGCCTGTCATCTGCTTGACAATTGCCACCTGTGCTGCATAATTCCTGCCTGCTCATCTGCTTGATTATTGCCAGCTGAGCAGCATGATTTCTCAGAGCTGAGTTCCATGATTATAGCCTGCTGACTGATTCCTGCCTACTCAGCTCTATGTTCATTGCCTCCAGAGGCACATGATCAGTGTGACACCAAACATGATCAGCACATGATCAGTCACATGATCAGTGCATGATAAGCCACGTGATCAGTGCATGATCAATTATGTGATCAGTGCATGATCAGTCACGTGACCAGTACATGGTAGCTGCGTGATCATTGCATGATCAGCCACGTGATCAGTGCATGATAGCCACGTGATCAGTGCATGATCAGCCACGTGATCAGTGCATGATCAGTCACGTGATACGTGCATGATCAGCCACGTGATCAGTGCATGATAGCCACGTGATCAGTGCATGATAGCCACGTGATCAGTGCATGATCATTCACGTGATCAGTGCATGATCAGTCACGTGATCGTGTGTGATCAGCCACGTGATCAGTGCATGATCAGCCACGTGATCAGTGCATGATCAGTCACGTGATCAGTGCATGATCAGTCACGTGACCAGTACATGGTGTGTGATCAGCCACGTGATCAGTGCATGATCAGCCACGTGATCAGTGCATGATAGCCACGTGATCAGTGCATGATCAGTACGTGAGCAGTGTATGATCAGCCACGTGATCAGTGCATGGTCAGACACGTGATCAGTGTATGATCAGCCACGTGATCAGTGCATGATATCCAAGTGATCAGTGCATGATCAATCACGTGATCAGTGTATGATCAGCCACGTGAACAGTGCATGCTCAGTCACGTGATCAGGGCCTGCTGAGCTGCGTGATTACTGTCTGCTCATCTGCTTGACAATTGCCAGCTGAGCTGCACGATTCCTGCCTGTCATCTGCTTGACAATTGCCAGCTGTGCTGCGTAATTCCTGCCTGCTCAGCTGCTTGATTATTGCCAGCTGAGCAGCATGATTCCTCACAGCTGAGTTCCATGATTATTGCCTGCTGACTTTTGATTCGTGCCTACTCAGCTCTTTGTTTATTGCCTCCAGAGGCACATGATCAGTGTATGATAGCAAACATGATCAGCGCATGATCAGTCACATGATCAGCGCCATTAAGTCACGTGATCACTACATGATAGTCATGTGATCAGTCCATGCTCAGTCACGGTATCAGTGCATGATCAGCCACGTGATCAGTGCATGATAGCCATGTGATCAGTGCATGATCAGTCACGTGATCAGTGCATGATCAGGCACGTGATCAGTGCATGATCAGTCACGTGATGGGTGTATGATCAGTCACGTGACCAGTACATGGTAGCTACATGATCATTGCATGATCAGCCACGTGAGTAGTGCATGATAGCCACGTGATCAGTGCATGATCAGTCACGTGATCAGTGCATGATCAGTCATGTGATCAGTGCATGATCAGGCACGTGATCAGTGCATGATCAGCCACGTGATCAGTGCATGATAGCCACGTGATCAGTGCATGATCAGTCACGTGATCAGTGCATGATCAGCCACGTGATCAGTGCATGATCAGTCACGTGATCAGTGCATGATCAGCCACGTGATCAGTGCATGATATCAGTGCATGAGAGCCACGTGATCAGTGCATGATAGCCACGTGATCAGTGCATGATCAGTCACGTGATCAGTGCATGATAGCCACGTGATCAGTGCATGATCAGTCACGTGATCAGTGCATGATCAGTCACGTGATCAGTGCATGATCAGTCACGTGATCAGTGCATGATCAGCCACGTGATCAGTGCATGATCAGTCACGTGATCAGTGCATGATCAGTCACGTGATCAGTGCATGATCAGCCACGTGATCAGTGCATGATCAGTCACGTGATCAGTGCATGATCAGTCACGTGATCAGTGCATGATCAGCCACGTGATCAGTGCATGATCAGTCACGTGATCGTGTGTGATCAGCCACGTGATCAGTGCATGATATCAGTGCATGAGAGCCACGTGATCAGTGCATGATAGCCACGTGATCAGTGCATGATCAGTCACGTGATACGTGTGTGATCAGCCACGTGATCAGTGCATGATATCAGTGCATGAGAGCCACGTGATCAGTGCATGATAGCCACGTGATCAGTGCATGATCAGTCACGTGATCGTGTGTGATCAGCCACGTGATCAGTGCATGATATCAGTGCATGAGAGCCACGTGATCAGTGCATGATAGCCACGTGATCAGTGCATGATCAGTCACGTGATCGTGCATGATCAGCCACGTGATCAGTGCATGATATCAGTGCATGAGAGCCACGTGATCAGTGCATGATAGCCACGTGATCAGTGCATGATAGCCACGTGATCAGTGCATGATAGTCACGTGATCAGTGCATGATCAGTCACGTGATCGTGTGTGATCAGCCACGTGATCAGTGCATGATCAGCCACGTGATCAGTGCATGATCAGCCACGTGATCAGTGCATGATCAGTCACGTGATCAGTGCATGATAGCTACGTGATCAGTGCATGATCAGCCACGTGATCAGTGCATGATCAGCCACGTGATCAGTGCATGATCAGTCACGTGATCAGTGCATGATCAATCACGTGATCAGTGCATGATCAGTCACGTGATCAGTGTATGATCAGCCACGTGAACAGTGCATGCTCAGTCACGTGATCAGGGCCTGCTGAGCTGCGTGATTACTGTCTGCTCATCTGCTTGACAATTGCCAGCTGAGCTGCACGATTCCTGCCTGTCATCTGCTTGACAATTGCCAGCTGTGCTGCGTAATTCCTGCCTGCTCAGCTGCTTGATTATTGCCAGCTGAGCAGCATGATTCCTCACAGCTGAGTTCCATGATTATTGCCTGCTGACTTTTGATTCGTGCCTACTCAGCTCTTTGTTTATTGCCTCCAGAGGCACATGATCAGTGTATGATAGCAAACATGATCAGCGCATGATCAGTCACATGATCAGCGCCATTAAGTCACGTGATCACTACATGATAGTCATGTGATCAGTCCATGCACAGTCACGGTATCAGTGCATGATCAGCCACGTGATCAGTGCATGATCTGTCACATGATTAGTGTATGATCATCCACGTGATCAGTGCATGGGCAGTCATGTGATCAGTGCATGATATAGACGTGATCAGTGCATGATCAGTGCATGATCAGTGCATGATAGCCACGTGATCAGTGCATGATCAGTCACTGATGGGTGTATGATCATTCACGTGACCTGTACATGGTAGCTACATGATCATTGCATGATCAGCCATGACAGTAGTGCATGATAGCCACGTGATCACTGCATGATCAGTCACGTGATCAGTGCATGATCAGTCATGTGACCAGTACATGGTAGCTGCGTGATCATGCATGATCAGCCACGTGAGCAGTGCATGATAGCCACGTGATCAGTGCATGATCAGACACGTGATCAGTGCATGATCAGTCACGTGATCAGTGCATGATCAGCCACGTGATCAGTGCATGATCAGGCACGTGATCAGTGTATATCAGCCACGTGATCAGTGCATGATAGCCACGTGATCAGTGCATGATCAGTCACGTGATCAGTGCATGATCAGTCACGTGATCAGTGTATGATCAGCCACGTGATCAGTGCATGATCAGCCACGTGATCAGTGCATGATCAATTACGTGATCAGTGCATGATCAGTCACGTGACCAGTACATGGTAGCTACGTGATCATTGCATGATCAGCCACGTGATCAGTGCATGATAGCCACGTGATCAGTGCATGATAGCCACGTGATCAGTGCATGATCAGCCACGTGATCAGTGCATGATCAGTCACGTGATCAGTGCATGATCAGTCACGTGATCAGTGCATGATCAGTCACGTGATCAGTGCATGATCAGCCACGTGATCAGTGCATGATCAGTCACGTGACCAGTATATGGTAGCTACGTGATCATTGCATGATCAGCCACGTGATCAGTGCATGATAGCCACGTGATCAGTGCATGATCAGTCACGTGATCAGTGCATGATCAGTCACGTGATCAGTGCATGATCAGTCACGTGATCAGTGCATGATCAATTACGTGATCAGTGCATGATCAGTCACGTGACCAGTGCATGGTAGCTACGTGATCATTGCATGATCAGCCACGTGATCAGTGCATGATAGCCACGTGATCAGTGCATGATCAGTCACATGATCAGTGTATGATCATCCGCGTGATCAGTGCATGATCAGACACGTGATCAGTGCATGATATAGACGTGATCAGTGCATGATCAGTCACGTGATCAGTGCATGATCAGCCACGTGATCAGTGCATGATAGCCACGTGATCAGTGCATGATAGCCAGTGATCAGTGCATGATCAGCCACGTGATCAGTGCATGATCAGCCACGTGATCAGTGCATGATAGCCACTGATCAGTGCATGATCAGCCACGTGATCAGTGCATGATCAGTCACGTGATCATTGCATGATCAGCCACGTGATCAGTGCATGATCAGCCAAATGATCAGTGCATGATCAATTACGTGATCAGTGCATGATCAGCCACGTGAGCAGTGCATGGTCAGTCACGTGATCAGTGCATGATCATCCACGTGATCAGTGCATGTGGATTCATGTAGACAATGCATGATAGCGCAGTGATCAGTGCACGATCAGTCCCGTGATGAGTGTATGATCAGTCAAGTGATCAGTGCAAGATAGCTACGTGATCAGTGCATGATCAGCCACGTCATCAGTGCATGATAGCCACGTGATCATTGCATGATAGCCACATGATCATGTGCATGATCAGCCAGGTGATCAGTACATGATAGCTAAGTAATTAGTTCATGATTAGTCACCTGATCTGTGCATGACCAGGCAGGTGATCAGTGTATGATCAGCCTCGTTAACAATGCAATATAGCCACGTTATCAGTACATGATCAGTAACCTGATGGGTGTATTATCAGTCACGCGACTGGTACATGGTCGCTACATGATAATTGCATGATCAGCCACGTGATCAGTGCATGATAGCCACTTGATCAGGGCATGATCAGTCACGTGACCAGTGCCTGATCAGTCACGTGATCAGTGCATGATAGCCACGTGATCAGTGCATGATTAGTTACGTGAGCAGTGTATGATCAGCCACGTGATCAGTGCATGGTCAGACACCTGAACAGTGTATGATCAGCCACGTGATCAGTGCATGATATCCAAGTGACCAGTGCATGATCAATCACGTGATAAGTGTATGATCAGCCACGTGAATAGTGCATGCTCAGTCACGTGATCAGTACATGATCAGTCACGTTAACAGTGCAGGATCAATTACGTGATCAGTGCATGATCAGTCACGAGACGAGTACATGGTTGCTACGTGATCGTTGCATGATCAGCCACGTGAGCAGAGCATGATAGCCACGTGATCAGTGCATGATCAGTCACGTGATCAGTACATGATCAGTCACGTTAACAGTGCATGATCATTTACGTGATCTGTGCATGATCAGTCACGTGACCAGTATATGGTAGCTACGTGACCATTCCATGACGAACCACGTGAGCAGTGCATGATAGCCACGTGATGTGTGCATGATGAGTTACGTGAGCAGAGTATGATCAGCCACGTGATCAGTGCATGAGTGCCGCGTGATCAGTGCATGATATGTCACGTGACAGGTGTGTGATCAGCCACGTGAACAGTGCATGTTCCGCCACGTGATCAGTGCATGATAGCCACGTGATCAGTGCATGATCGGTACGTGAGCAGTGTATGACCAGACACGTGATCAGTGCATGGTCAGACACGTGAACAGTGTATGATCAGCCACGTAA
This sequence comes from Bos javanicus, assembly GCF_032452875.1. NCBI lineage: Eukaryota > Metazoa > Chordata > Mammalia > Artiodactyla > Bovidae > Bos > Bos javanicus. The sequence goes on along the minus strand of NW_026893608.1, from coordinate 96,396 downwards.
TCAGTGCATGATATCCAAGTGATCGGTGCATGATCAATCACGTGATCAGTGTATGATCAGCGACGTGAACAGTGCATGCTCAGTCACGTGATCAGGGCCTGCTGAGCTGCGTGATTACTGTCTGCTCATCTGCTTGACAATTGCCAGCTGAGCTGCACGATTCCTGCCTGTCATCTGCTTGACAATTGCCAGCTGGGCTGCGTAATTCCTGCCTGCTCAGCTGCTTGATTATTGCCAGCTGAGCAGCATGATTCCTCACAGCTGAGTTCCATGATTATTGACTGCTGACTTATGATTCGTGCCTACTCAGCTCTTTGTTTATTGCCTCCAGAGGCACATGATCAGTGTATGATAGAAAACATGATCAGCGCATGATCAGTCACATGATCAGCGCCATTAAGTCACATCATCACTACATGATAGTCATGTGATCAGTCCATGCACAGTCACGGTATCAGTGCATGATCAGCCACGTGATCAGTGCATGATCTGTCACATGATTAGTGTATGATCATCCACGTGATCAGTGAATGGGCAGTCATGTGATCAGTGCATGATATAGACGTGATCAGTGCATGATCAGTCTCGTGATCAGTGCATGATAGCCACGTGATCAGTGCATGATGTGTCACCTGATGGGTGTATGATCATTCACGTGACCTTTACATGGTAGCTACATGATCATTGCATGATCAACCACGTGAGTAGTGCACGATAGCCACGTGATCACTGCATGATCAGTCACATGATCACTGCATGATCAGTCATGTGACCAGTACATGGTAGCTGCGTGATCATCGCATGTTCAGCCACGTGAGCCATGCATGATAGCCACGTGATCAGTGCGTGATCAGACATGAGATCAGTGCATGATCAGTCACGTGATCAGTGCATGATCAGTCACGTGATCAGTGTATGATCAGCCACGTGATCAGTGCATGATCAGCCACATTATCAGTGCATGATCAATTACGTGATCAGTGCATGATCAGTCACGTGACCAGTACTTGGTAGCTAGGTGATCATTGTATGATCAGCCACGTGAGCAGTGCATGATAGCCACGTGATCAGTGCATGATTAGCCATGTGATCAGTGCATGATCAGTCACGTGATCAGGGCATGATCAGCCACGTCATCAGTGCATGATAGCCACGTGATCAGTGCATACAATTACGTGATCAATGCATGCGCAATCACGTGATCTGTGCATGAGAGCCTCGTGATCAGTGCATGATCATTCACGTGATAGGTGTGTGATCAGCGACGTGAACAGTGCATGCTCAGTCACGTGATCAGGGCCTGCTGAGCTTCGTGATTACTGTCTGCTCATGTGCTTGACAATTGCCAGCTGAGCTGTACGATTCCTGCCTGTCATCTCCTTGACAATTGCCACCTGTGCTGCATAATTCCTGCCTGCTCATCTACCTGATTATTGCCAGCTGAGCAGCATGATTTCTCAGAGCTGAGTTCCATGATTATTGCCTACTGATTCCTGCCTACTCAGCTCTTTGTTCATTGCCTCCAGAGGCACATGATCAGTGTATGACACGAAACATGATCAGCACATGATGAATCACATAATCAATGCATGGTAAGCCAGGTGATCAGTGCATGATCAATTACGTGATTAGTGCATGATCAGTCATGTGACCAGTACATGGTTGCTGCGTGATCATTGCATGATCAGCCATGTGATCAGTGCAAGATCAGTCACGTGATCAGTGCATGATCAGCCACGTGAATAGTGCAAGATCAGTCACGTGATCAGTGCATGATTAGCCACGTGATCAGTGCATGATCAGTCACGTGACCAGTACATGGTAGCTACGTGATCATTGCATGATCAGCCACGTTATCTGTGCATGATAGCCACGTGATCAGTGCATGATAGCCACGTGAGCAGTGCATGACAGCCACGTGATCAGTGCATGATCTGTCACGTGATACGTGTGTGATCAGCCACGTGATCAGTGCAGGATAGCCACGTGATCACTTCATGATTAGTCACGTGATCTGTACATGATCAGTCACGTGATACGAGTGTGATCAGCCACCGGATCAGTGCGTGATGAGCCACGTGATCAGTGCAGGATCAATTACGTGATCAGTGCATGATCAGTCACGAGACCAGTACATGGTTGCTACGTGATCGTTGCATGATCAGCCACGTGAGCAGAGCATGATAGCCACGTGATCAGTGCATGATCAGTCACGTGACCAGTATACGGTAGCTAGGTGATCATTGCATGATCAGCCACATGAGCCGTGCATGATAGCCACGAGATCAGTGCATGATCAGTCACGTGATCAGTGCATGATCACTCACGTGACCAGTACATGGTAGCTACGTGATCATTGCATGAACAGCCGCGTGAACAGTGCATGATAGCCACGTGATCAGTGCATGATCTGTCACATGATCAGTGTATGTTCATCCGGGTGATCAGTGCATGGGCAGTCATGTGATCAGTGCATGATATAGACTTGATCAGTGCATGATCAGTGTCGGAATCAGTGTATGATCAACCACGTGATCAGTGCACGATAGCCAGGTAATGAGTGCATGATAGCCAGATGATCAGTGCATTATCAGTCACATGATCAGTGTATGATCAGCCAAGTAATCAGTGCATGATAGCCAACTGATCCATGGATGGTCAGTCACGTGATCAGTGCATGGTCAGTCACGTGATCATTGCATGATCAGCCACGTTAATAGTGCGTGATCAATTACGTGATCAGTGCATGATCAGTCACGTGATCAGTACATGATCAGTCACGTGAACAGTGCATGATCAGTCATGTGATCAGTGTATGACCAGCCAAGTGATCAGTGCATGATCAGTCACGTGATCAGTGCATGTTCAGTCACGTGATCAGTGTATGATCAGCCACGTGATCAGTGCATGATCAGTCACGTGATACGTGTGTGATAAGCCACGTGACCAGTGCATGATATCAGTGCATGATAGCCACGTGATCAGTGCATGATAGCCACGTGATCAGTGCATCATCAGTCACGTGATACGTGTGTGATCAGCCACGTGATCAGTGCATGATATCCACGTGATCAGTGCAGGATAGCCACGTGATCACTTCATGAGTAGTCACGTGATCTATACATGATCAGTCACGTGATACGTGTGTGATCAGCCACCGGATCAGTGGGTGATGAGCCACGTGATCAGTGCAGGATCAATTACGTGATCAGTGCATGATCAGTCACGAGACGAGTACATGGTTGCTACGTGATCGTTGCATGATCAGCCACGTGAGCAGAGCATGATAGCCACGTGATCAGTGCATGATCAGTCACGTGATCAGTACATGATCAGTCACCTTAACAGTGCATGATCATTTACTTGATCTGTGCATGATCAGTCACGTGACCAGTATATGGTAGCTACGTGACCATTCCATGACGAACCACGTGAGCAGTGCATGATAGCCACGTGATGTGTGCATGATGAGTTACGTGAGCAGAGTATGATCAGCCACGTGATCAGTGCATGAGTGCCGCGTGATCAGTGCATGATATGTCACGTGACAGGTGTGTGATGAGCCACGTGAACAGTGCATGTTCCGCCACGTGATCAGTGCATGATAGCCACGTGATCAGTGCATGATCAGTACGTGAGCAGTGTATGACCAGACACGTGATCAGTGCATGGTCAGACACGTGAACAGTGTATGATCAGCCACGTGATCAGTGCATGATATCCAAGTGATCAGTGCATGATCAATCACGTGATCAGTGTATGATCAGCCACGTGAACAGTGCATGCTCAGTCACGTGATCAGGGCCTGCTGAGCTGCGTGATTACTGTCTGCTCATCTGCTTGACAATTGCCAGCTGAGCTGCACGATTCCTGCCTGTCATCTGCTTGACAATTGCCAGCTGTGCTGCGTAATTCCTGCCTGCTCAGCTGCTTGATTATTGCCAGCTGAGCAGCATGATTCCTCACAGCTGAGTTCCATGATTATTGACTGCTGACTTATGATTCGTGCCTACTCAGCTCTTTGTTTATTGCCTCCAGAGCCACATGATCAGTGTATGATAGAAAACATGATCAGCGCATGATCAGTCACATGATCAGCGCCATTAAGTCACGTGATCACTACATGATAGTCATGTGATTAGTCCATGCACAGTCACGGTATCAGTGCATGATCAGCCACGTGATCAGTGCATGATCTGTCACATGATTAGTGTATGATCATCCACGTGATCAGTGCATGGGCAGTCATGTGATCAGTGCATGATATAGACGTGATCAGTGCATGATCAGTCTCGTGATCAGTGCATGATAGCCACGCGATCAGTGCCTGATCTGTCACCTGATGGGTGTATGATCATTCACGTGACCTTTACATGGTAGCTACATGATCATTGCATGATCAACCACGTGAGTAGTGCACGATAGCCACGTGATCACTGCATGATCAGTCACATGATTACTGCGTGATCAGTCATGTGACCAGTACATGGTAGCTGCGTGATCATCACATGTTCAGCCACGTGAGCCATGCATGATAGCCACGTGATCAGTGCGTGATCAGACACGAGATCAGAGCATGATCAGTCACGTGATCAGTGCATGATCAGCCACGTGATCAGAGCATGATCAGTCACGTGATCAGTGTATGATCAGCCACGTGATCAGTGCATGATCAGCCACATTATCAGTGCATGATCAATTACGTGATCAGTGCATGATCAGTCACGTGACCAGTACTTGGTAGCTACGTGATCATTGCCAGATCAGCCACGTGAGCAGTGCATGATAGCCACGTGATCAGTGCATGATTAGCCATGTGATCAATGCATGATCAGTCACGTGATCAGGGCATGATCAGCCACGTCATCAGTGCATGATAGCCACGTGATCAGTGCATACAATTACGTGATCAATGCATGCGCAATCACGTGATCTGTGCATGAGGGCCACGTGATCAGTGCATGATCATTCACGTGATAGGTGTGTGATCAGCGACGTGAACAGTGCATGCTCAGTCACGTGATCAGGGCCTGCTGAGCTTCGTGATTACTGTCTGCTCATGTGCTTGACAATTGCCAGCTGAGCTGTACGATTCCTGCCTGTCATCTCCTTGACAATTGCCACCTGTGCTGCATAATTTCTGCCTGCTCATCTACTTGATTATTGCCAGCTGAGCAGCATGATTTCTCAGAGCTGAGTTCCATGATTATTGCCTACTGATTCCTGCCTACTCAGCTCTTTGTTCATTGCCTCCAGAGGCACATGATCAGTGTATGACACGAAACATGATCAGCACATGATGAATCACATAATCAATGCATGGTAAGCCAGGTGATCAGTGCATGATCAGTTACGTGATCAGTGCATGATCAGTCATGTGACCAGTACATGGTAGCTGCGTGATCATTGCATGATCAGCCACGTGATCAGTGCAAGATCAGTCACGTGATCAGTGCATGATCAGCCACGTGATCAGTGCATGATCAGTCACGTGACCAGTACATGGTAGCTACGTGATCATTGCATGATCAGCCACGTTATCTGTGCATGATAGCCACGTGATCAGTGCATGATAGCCACGTGAGCAGTGCATGATAGCCACGTGATCAGTGCATGATCAGTCACGTGATACGTGTGTGATCAGCCACGTGATCAGTGCATGATATCCACGTGATCAGTGCAGGATAGCCACGTGATCACTTCATGATTAGTCACGTGATCTGTACATGATCAGTCACGTGATACGAGTGTGATCAGCCACCGGATCAGTGCGTGATGAGCCACGTGATCAGTGCAGGATCAATTACATGATCAGTGCATGATCAGTCACGAGACCAGTACATGGTTGCTACGTGATCGTTGCATGATCAGCCACGTGAGCAGAGCATGATAGCCACGTGATCAGTGCATGATCAGTCACGTGATCAGTACATGATCAGTCATGTGAACAGTGCATGATCATTTACGTGATCTTTGCATGATCAGTCACGTGACCTTTATATGGTAGCTTCATGATCATTCCATGACAAACCACGTGAGCAGTGCCTGATAGCCACGTGATGTGTGCATGATCAGTGACGTGACCAGAGTATGATCAGCCACGTGATCAGTGTATGAGTGCCATGTGATCAGTGCATGATATGTCACATGACAGGTGTGTGATCAGCCACGTGAACAGTGCATGTTCAGCCACGTGATCAGTGCATGATAGCCACGTGATCAGTGCCTGATCAGTTACGTGAGCAGTGTATGATCAGCCACGCGATCAGTGCATGGTCAGACACGTGAACAGTGTATGATCAGCCTCGTGATCAGTGCATGATATCCAAGTGATCAGTGCATGATCAATCACGTGATCAGTGTATGATCAGCCACGTGAACAGTGCATGCTCAGTCACGTGATCAGGGCCTGCTGAGCTGCGTGATTACTGTCTGCTCATCTGCTTGACAATTGCCAGCTGAGCTGCACGATTCCTGCCTGTCATCTGCTTGACAATTGCCAGCTGTGCTGTGTAATTCCTGCCTGCTAGCTGCTTGATTATTGTCAGCTGAGCAGCATGATTCACGTGAATAGTGCATGCTCAGTCACGTGATAAGGGCCTGCTGAGCTGCGTGATTACTGTCTGCTCATCTGCTTGACAATTGCCAGCTGAGCTGCACGATTCCTGCCTGTCATCTGCTTGACAATTGCCAGCTGTGCTGCGTAATTTCTGCCTGCTCAGCTGCTTGATTATTGCCAGCTTAGCAGCATGATTCCTCACAGCTGAGTTCCATGATTGGTGCCTGCTGACTGTTTGATTCGTGCCTACTCAGCTCTTTGTTTGTTGCCTCCAGAGGCACATGATCAGTGCATGAAAGCAAACATGATCAGCGCATGATCAGTCACATGATCAGCGCCATTAAGTCACGTGATCACTACATGATAGTCATGTGATCAGTCCATGCTCAGTCACGGTATTAGTGCATGATCAGCAATGTGATCAGTGCATGATCAGCCAGGTGATCATTTCATGATAGCTATGTGATCAGTTCATGATTTGTCACGTGATCTGTGCATGACCAGGCAGGTGATCAGTGTATGATCCGTCACCTAATGGGTGTATGATCAGTCACCTGACCGGTACATGGTAGCTACATGATCATTGCATGATCAGCCACGTGAGTAGTGCATGATAGCCACGTGCTCAGTGCATGATGAGTCACGTGTTCAGTGCATGATCAGCCATGTAATCTGTGCATGACCAGGCACGTGATCAGTGTATGACCAGCCAAGTTATCAGTGCATGATAGCCACGTGATCAGTGCATGATCTGTCACATGATCAGTGTATGTTCATCCGGGTGATCAGTGCATGGGCAGTCATGTGATCAGTGCATGATATAGACGTGATCAGTGCATGATCAGTCTCGGAATCAGTGTATGATCAACCACGTGATCAGTGCACGATAGCCAGGTAATGAGTGCATGATAGCCAGATGATCAGTGCATTATCAGTCAAGTGATCAGTGTATGATCAGCCAAGTAATCAGTGCATGATAGCCAACTGATCCGTGGATGGTCAGTCACGTGATCAGTGCATGGTCAGTCACGTGATCATTGCATGATCAGCCACGTTAATAGTGCATGATCAATTACGTGATCAGTGCATGATCAGTCACGTGATCAGTACATGATCAGTCACGTGAACAGTGCATGATCAGTCATGTGATCAGTGTATGACCAGCCAAGTGATCAGTGCATGATCAGTCACGTGATCAGTGCATGTTCAGTCACGTGATCAGTGTATGATCAGCCACGTGATCAGTGCATGATCAGTCACGTGATACGTGTGTGATAAGCCACGTGACCAGTGCATGATATCAGTGCATGATAGCCACGTGATCAGTGCATGATAGCCACGTGATCAGTGCATCATCAGTCACGTGATACGTGTGTGATCAGCCACGTGATCAGTGCATGATATCCACGTGATCAGTGCAGGATAGCCACGTGATCACTTCATGAGTAGTCACGTGATCTATACATGATCAGTCACGTGATACGTGTGTGATCAGCCACCGGATCAGTGCGTGATGAGCCACGTGATCAGTGCAGGATCATTTACGTGATCAGTGCATGATCAGTCACGAGACGAGTACATGGTTGCTACGTGATCGTTGCATGATCAGCCACGTGAGCAGAGCACGATAGCCACGTGATCAGTGTATGATCAGCCACGTGAATAGTGCATGCTCAGTCACGTGATAAGGGCCTGCTGAGCTGCGTGATTACTGTCTGCTCATCTGCTTGACAATTTCCAGCTGAGCTGCACGATTCCTGCCTGTCATCTGCTTGAGAATTGCCAGCTGTGCTGTGTAATTCCTGCCTGCTTGCTGCTTGATTATTGCCAGCTGAGCAGCATGATTCACGTGAATAGTGCATGCTCAGTCACGTGATAAGGGCCTGCTGAGCTGCGTGATTACTGTCTGCTCATCTGCTTGACAATTGCCAGCTGAGCTGCACGATTCCTGCCTGTCATCTGCTTGACAATTGCCAGCTGTGCTGCGTAATTCCTGCCTGCTCAGCTGCTTGATTATTGCCAACTGAGCAGCATGATTCCTCACAGCTGAGTTCCATGATTGGTGCCTGCTGACTGTTTGATTCGTGCCTACTCAGCTCTTTGTTTATTGCCTCCAGAGGCACATGATCAGTGCAAGAAAGCAAACATGATCAGCGCATGATCAGTCACATGATCAGCGCCATTAAGTCACGTGATCACTACATGATAGTCATGTGATCAGTCCATGCTCAGTCACGGTATTAGTGCATGATCAGCAATGTGATCAGTGCATGATCAGCCAGGTGATCATTTCATGATAGCTATGTGATCAGTTCATGATTTGTCACGTGATCTGTGCATGACCAGGCAGGTGATCAGTGTATGATCCGTCACCTAATGGGTGTATGATCAGTCACCTGACCGGTACATGGTAGCTACATGATCATTGCATGATCAGCCACGTGAGTAGTGCATGATAGCCACGTGCTCAGTGCATGATGAGTCACGTGTTCAGTGCATGATCAGCCATGTAATCTGTGCATGACCAGGCACGTGATCAGTGTATGACCAGCCAAGTTATCAGTGCATGATAGCCACGTGATCAGTGCATGATCAGTCACGTGATCAGTGCATGATCAGTCACGTGACCAGTGGATGATCAGCCACATGATCAGTGCATGATCAGCCACATGATCAGTGCATGATCAGTCACGTGCCCAGTATATGGTAACTAGGTGATCATTGCATGATCAGCCACATGAGCCGTACATGATAGCCACGAGATCAGTGCATGATCAGTCACGTGATCAGTGCATGATCACTCACGTGAACAGTGCATGATAAGTCAACTAATCAGTGCATGATCACTTACGTGATCAGTGCATGATCACTCACGTGACCAGTACATGGTAGCTACGTGATCATTGCATGAACAGCCGCGTGAGCAGTGCATGATAGCCACGTGATCAGTGCATGATCTGTCACATGATCAGTGTATGTTCATCCGGGTGATCAGTGCATGGGCAGTCATGTGATCAGTGCATGATATAGACGTGATCAGTGCATGATCAGTCTCGGAATCAGTGTATGATCAACCACGTGATCAGTGCACGATAGCCAGGTAATGAGTGCATGATAGCCAGATGATCAGTGCATTATCAGTCAAGTGATCAGTGTATGATCAGCCAAGTAATCAGTGCATGATAGCCAACTGATCCGTGGATGGTCAGTCACGTGATCAGTGCATGGTCAGTCACGTGATCATTGCATGATCAGCCACGTTAATAGTGCATGATCAATTACGTGATCAGTGCATGATCAGTCACGTGATCAGTACATGATCAGTCACGTGAACAGTGCATGATCAGTCATGAGATCAGTGTATGACCAGCCAAGTGATCAGTGCATGATCAGTCACGTGATCAGTGCATGATCAGTCACGTGATCAGTGTATGATCAGCCACGTGATCAGTGCATGATCAGTCACGTGATACGTGTGTGATAAGCCACGTGACCAGTGCATGATATCAGTGCATGATAGCCACGTGACCAGTGCCTGATATCAGTGCATGATAGCCACGTGATCAGTGCATGATAGCCACGTGATCAGTGCATGATCAGTCACGTGATACGTGTGTGATCAGCCACGTGATCAGTGCATGATATCCACGTGATCAGTGCAGGATAGCCACGTGATCACTTCATGAGTAGTCACGTGATCTATACATGATCAGTCACGTGATACGTGTGTGATCAGCCACCGGATCAGTGCGTGATGAGCCACGTGATCAGTGCAGGATCAATTACGTGATCAGTGCATGATCAGTCACGAGACGAGTACATGGTTGCTACGTGATCGTTGCATGATCATTTACGTGATCTGTGCATGATCAGTCCCCTGACCTGTATATGATAGCTTCATGATCATTCCATGATGAACCACGTGAGCAGTGCATGATAGCCACGTGATGTGTGCATGATCAGTTACGTGAGCAGAGTATGATCAGCCACGTGATCAGTGCATGAGTGCCACGTGATCAGTGCATGATATGTCACGTGACAGGTGTGTGATCAGCCACGTGAACAGTGCATGTTCAGCCACGTGATCAGTGCATGATAGCCACGTGATCAGTGCATGATCAGTTACGTGAGCAGTGTATGATCAGCCACGCGATCGGTGCATGGTCAGACACGTGAACAGTGTATGATCAGCCTCGTGATCAGTGCATGATATCCAACTGATCAGTGCATGATCAATCACGTGATCAGTGTATGATCAGCCACGTGAACAGTGCATGCTCAGTCACGTGATCAGGGCCTGCTGAGCTGCGTGATTACTGTCTGCTCGTCTGCTTGACAATTTCCAGCTGAGCTGCACGATTCCTGCCTGTCATCTGCTTGACAATTGCCAGCTGTGCTGTGTAATTCCTGCCTGCTAGCTGCTTGATTATTGCCAGCTGAGCAGCATGATTCACGTGTATAGTGCATGCTCAGTCACGTGATAAGGGCCTGCTGAGCTGCGTGATTACTGTCTGCTCATCTGCTTGACAATTGCCAGCTGAGCTGCACGATTCCTGCCTGTCATCTGCTTGACAATTGCCAGCTGTGCTGCATAATTCCTGCCTGCTCAGCTGCTTGATTATTGCCAGCTGAGCAGCATGATTCCTCACAGCTGAGTTCCATGATTGGTGCCTGCTGACTGTTTGATTCGTGCCTACTCAGCTCTTTGTTTATTGCCCCCAGAGGCACATTATCAGTGTATGATAGCAAACATGATCAGCGCATGATCAGTCACATGATCAGCGCCATTAAGTCACGTGATCACTACATGATAGTCATGTGATCAGTCCATGCACAGTCACGGTATCAGTGCATGATCAGCCACGTGATCAGTGTATGATCTGTCACAGGATTAGTGTATGATCATCCACGTGATCAGTGCATGGGCAGTCATGTGATCAGTGCATGATAGCCACGTGATCAGTGCATGATCTGTCACCTGATGGGTGTATGATCATTCACGTGACCTGTACATGGTAGCTACATGATCATTGCATGATCAGCCACGTGAGTAGTGCACGATAGCCACGTGATCACTGCATGATCAATTACGTGATCAGTGCATGATCAGTCACGTGATCAGTGCATGATCAGCCACGTGATCAGTGCATGATCAGTCACGTGATCAGTGTATGATCAGCCACGTGATCAGTGCATGATCAGCCACATGATCAGTGCATGATCAGCCACATGATCAGTGCAAGATCAATTACGTGATCAGTGCATGATCAGTCACGTGACCAGTACTTGGTAGCTACGTGATCATTGCCAGATCAGCCACGTGAACAGTGCATGATAGCCACGTGATCAGTGCATGATCAGCCACGTTAATAGTGCATGATCAATTACGTGATCAGTGCATGATCAGTCACGTGATCAGTACATGATCAGTGACGTGAACAGTGCATGATCAGTCATGAGATCAGTGTATGACGAGCCAAGTGATCAGTGCATGATCAGTCACGTGATCAGTGCATGATCAGTCACGTGATCAGTGTATGATCAGCCACGTGATCAGTGCATGATCAGTCACGTGATACGTGTGTGATAAGCCACGTGACCAGTGCATGATATCAGTGCATGATAGCCACGTGACCAGTGCCTGATATCAGTGCATGATAGCCACGTGATCAGTGCATGATAGCCACGTGATCAGTGCATGATCAGTCACGTGATACGTGTGTGATCAGCCACGTGATCAGTGCATGATATCCACGTGATCAGTGCAGGATAGCCACGTGATCACTTCATGAGTAGTCACGTGATCTATACATGATCAGTCACGTGATACGTGTGTGATCAGCCACCGGATCAGTGCGTGATGAGCCACGTGATCAGTGCAGGATCAATTACGTGATCAGTGCATGATCAGTCACGAGACGAGTACATGGTTGCTACGTGATCGTTGCATGATCATTTACGTGATCTGTGCATGATCAGTCCCCTGACCTGTATATGATAGCTTCATGATCATTCCATGATGAACCACGTGAGCAGTGCATGATAGCCACGTGATGTGTGCATGATCAGTTACGTGAGCAGAGTATGATCAGCCACGTGATCAGTGCATGAGTGCCACGTGATCAGTGCATGATATGTCACGTGACAGGTGTGTGATCAGCCACGTGAACAGTGCATGTTCAGCCACGTGATCAGTGCATGATAGCCACGTGATCAGTGCATGATCAGTTACGTGAGCAGTGTATGATCAGCCACGCGATCGGTGCATGGTCAGACACGTGAACAGTGTATGATCAGCCTCGTGATCAGTGCATGATATCCAACTGATCAGTGCATGATCAATCACGTGATCAGTGTATGATCAGCCACGTGAACAGTGCATGCTCAGTCACGTGATCAGGGCCTGCTGAGCTGCGTGATTACTGTCTGCTCGTCTGCTTGACAATTTCCAGCTGAGCTGCACGATTCCTGCCTGTCATCTGCTTGACAATTGCCAGCTGTGCTGTGTAATTCCTGCCTGCTAGCTGCTTGATTATTGCCAGCTGAGCAGCATGATTCACGTGTATAGTGCATGCTCAGTCACGTGATAAGGGCCTGCTGAGCTGCGTGATTACTGTCTGCTCATCTGCTTGACAATTGCCAGCTGAGCTGCACGATTCCTGCCTGTCATCTGCTTGACAATTGCCAGCTGTGCTGCGTAATTCCTGCCTGCTCAGCTGCTTGATTATTGCCAGCTGAGCAGCATGATTCCTCACAGCTGAGTTCCATGATTGGTGCCTGCTGACTGTTTGATTCGTGCCTACTCAGCTCTTTGTTTATTGCCCCCAGAGGCACATTATCAGTGTATGATAGCAAACATGATCAGCGCATGATCAGTCACATGATCAGCGCCATTAAGTCACGTGATCACTACATGATAGTCATGTGATCAGTCCATGCTCAGTCACGGTATCAGTGCATGATCAGCCACGTGATCAGTGCACGATAGCCAGGTAATGAGTGCATGATAGCCAGATGATCAGTGCATTATCAGTCACGTGATCAGTGTATGATCAGCCAAGTAATCAGTGCATGATTGTCAGCTCATCAGTGCATGATCAGTCACGTGATCAGTGCATGATCAGTCACGTGATCAGTGCATGATAGCCACGTGAACAGTGCATGATCAGTTACGTGAGCAGTGTATGATCAGCCACGTGATCAGTGCATGGTCAGACACGTGAACAGTGTATGATCAGCCACATGATCAGTGCATGATATCCAAGTGATCAGTGCATGATCAATCACGTGATAAGTGTATGATCAGCCACTTGAACAGTGCATGCTCAGTCACGTGATCAGGGCCTGCTGAGCTGCGTGATTACTGTCTGCTCATCTGCTTGACAATTGCCAGCTGAGCTACACGATTCCTGCCTGTCATCTGCTTGACAATTGCCAGCTGTGCTGCGTAATTCCTGCCTGCTCAGCTGCTTGATTATTGCCAGCTGAGCAGCATGATTCCTCACAGCTGAGTTCCATGATTATTGCCTGCTGACTGTTTGATTCGTGCCTACTCAGCTCTTTGTTATTGCCTCCAGAGGCACATGATCAGTGTATGATAGCAAACATGATCAGCGCATGATCAGTCACATGATCAGCGCCATTAAGTCACGTGATCACTACATGATAGTCATGTGATCAGTCCATGCTCAGTCACGGTATCAGTGCATGATCAGCCACGTGATCAGTGCATGATCTGTCACATGATTAGTGTATGATCATCCATGTGATCAGTGCATGGGCAGTCATGTGATCAGTGCATGATTAGACGTGATCAGTGCATTTTCAGTGTCGTGGTCAGTGCATGATAGCCACGTGATCAGTGCATGATCAGTCACCTGATGGGTGTATGATCATTCAGGTGACCGGTACATGGTAGCCATATGATCAGTGTATGATCAGCCATGTGATAAGTGCATGATAGCCACGTGATCATGGCATGATCAGCCACATGATCAGTGCATGATCAATTACGTTATCAGTGCATGATCAGTCACGTGACCAGTACATGGTAGCTGCGTGATCAGTGTATGACCAGCCAAGTGATCAGTGCATGATAGCCACCTGATGTGTGCATGATCAGTTACGTGAACAGAATTTGATCAGCCACGTGATCAGTGCATGAGTGCCACGTGATCAGTGCATAATCAGTCACGTGACAGGTGTGTGATAAGCCACATGAACAGTGCATGTTCAGCTACGTGATCAGTGCATGATCAGTCACGTGATCAGTGCATGATCAGCAACATGATCAGTGAATGATCAATTACGTCATCAGTGCATGATCAGTCACGTGACCAGTACATGGTATCTATGTGATCATTGCATGATCAGCCAAGTTAGCAGTGCATGATAGCCACGTGATCAGTGCATGATCAGTCACGTGATCAGTGCATGATTATTCACGTGTTCACTGCATGATCAACCACGTGATCAGTGCATGATCAATTCGTGATCAGTGCATGATCAGTCACGTGACCAGTACATGGTAGCTATGTGATCATTGCATGATCAGCCACGGGATCAGTGCATGATAGCCACGTTATCAGTGCATGATCAGTCATGTGATACGTGTGTTCAGCCACGTGATCAGTGCATGATATCCACGTGATCAGTGAATGATAGCCACGTGATTAGTGCATGATAGCCACGTGATCAGTGCATGATCAGTCACGTGACACGTGTGTGATCAGCCACGTAATCAGTGCATGATGAGTCAGATGATCAGTGCAGGATTAATTACGTGATCAGTGCATGATCAGTCACGTGACCAGTACATTGTTGTTACGTGATCATTGCATGATCAGCCACGTGAGCAGTGCATGATAGCCACGTGATCAGTGCATGATCAGTCACGTGATCAGTACATGATCAGTCAACTGAACAGTGCATGATCATTTACGTGATCTGAGGATGATGAGTCACGTGACCAGTATATGGTAGCTACGTGAACATTGCATGACCAGCCAGGTGAGAAGAGCATGATAGCCACGTGATGTGTGCATGATCAGTTACGTGAGCAGAGTATGATCAGCCACGTGATCAGTGCATGAGTGCCACGTGATCAGTGCATGATCAGTCACGTGACAGGTGTGTGGTAAGCCACGTGAACAGTGCATGTTCAGCCACGTGAGCAGTGCATGGTCACACACGTGAACAGTGTATGATCAAACAGGTGATCAGTGCATGATATCCACGTGATCTGTGCATGATGAGTCTCGTGAACAGTGCATGATCAGTCACGTAATCAGTGCATGATCAGCCACGGGATCAGTGCATGATCAGTCACGTGACCAGTATATGGTAACTACGTGATCATTGCATGATCAGCCATGTGATCTGTGCATAATAGCCACGTGATCACTGCATGATAGCCACGTGATCAGTGCATGATCAGTCACGTGATCAGTGCATGATCAGTCACGTGATCAGTGCATGATCAGCCACATGACCAGTGCATAATCAATTACGTGATCAGTGCATGATCAGTCACGTGACCAGTACATGGTAGCTACGTGATCATTGCATGATCAGTCACGTAAGCAGTGCATGATATCCACGTGATCAGTGCATGATCAGCAACGTGATCAGTGCATAATCAGTCACGTGATCAGTGCATGGTCAGTCACGTGATCAGTGCATGATCATTCATGTGATCAGTGCATGTGGAGTCATGTAGTCAATGCATGATAGCGCCTTATTCAGTGCACGATCAGTCCCGTGATGAGTGTATGATCAGCCAAGTGATCAGTGCAAGATAGCTACGTGATCAGTGCATGATCAGTCACATGATCAGTGCATGATAGCCACGTGAGCAGTGCATACAATTACGTGATCAGTGCATGAGTGCCAGGTGATCAGTGCATGATATCCAAGTGATCAATGCTTGATCAATCACGTGATCAGTGTATGATCAGCCAGGTGAACAGTGCATGCTCAGTCACGTGATCAGGGCCTGCTGAGCTGCGTGATTCCTGTCTGCTCATCTGCTTGACAATTGCCAGCTGAGCTGCACGATTCCTGCCTGTCATCTGCTTGACAATTGCCAGCTGTGCTGCATAATTCCTGCCTGCTCAGCTGCTTGATTATTGCCAGCTGAGCAGCATGATTCCTCACAGCTGAGTTCCATGATTATTGCCTGCTGACTGTTTCATTCGTGCCTACTCAGCTCTTTGTTTATTGCCTCCAGAGGCACATGATCAGTGTATGATAGCAAACATGATCAGCGCATGATCAGAGCCATTAAGTCACGTGATCACTACATGATAGTCATGTGATCAGTCCATGCTCAGTCACGGTATCAGTGCATGATCAGCCACGTGATCAGTGCATGATCCGTCACCTGATGGGTGTATGATCAGTCACCTGACCGGTACATGGTAGCTACATTATCATTGCATGATCAGCCACGTGAGTAGTGCATGATAGCCACGTGATCAGTGCATGATCAGTCACGTGTTCAGTGCATGATCAGTCATGTAATCTGTGCATGAGCAGGCACGTGATCAGTGTATGATAGCCACGTGATCAGTGCATGATCAGTCACGTGATCAGTGCTTGATCAGTCACGTGATCAGTGGATGATCAGCCACGTGATCAGTGCATGTTCAGCCACATGATCAATGCATGATCAATTACGTGATCAGTGCATGATCAGTCACGTGACCAGTATATTTTAGCTAGGTGATCATTGCATGATCAGCCACATGAGCCGTGCATGATAGCCACGAGATCAGTGCATGATCAGTCACGTGATCAGTGCATGATCACTCACGTGAACAGTGCATGATAAGTCACCTGATCAGTGCATGATCAATTACGTGATCAGTGCATGATCACTCACGTGACCAGTACATGGTAGCTACGTGATCATTGCATGAACAGCCGCGAGAGCAGTGCATGATAGCCATGTGATCACTGCATGAACTGTCACATGATCAGTGTATGATCATCCGGGTGATCAGTGCATGGGCAGTCATGTGATCAGTGCATGATATAGACGTGATCAGTGCATGATCAGTCTCGTGATCAGTGTATGATCAACCACGTGATCAGTGCACGATAGCCAGGTAATGAGTGCATGATAGCCAGATGATCAGTGCATTATCAGTCACGTGATCAGTGTATAATCAGCCAAGTAATCAGTGCATGATTGCCAACTGATCATTGGATGATCCGTCACGTGATCAGTGCATGATCAGTCACGTGATCATTGCATGATCAGCCACGTGAATAGTGCATGATCAATTACATGATCAGTGCATAATCAGTCACGTGAACAGTGCATGATCAGTCACGTGATCAGTGTATGATCAGCCACGTGATCAGTGCATGATCAGCCAAATGATCAGTGCATGATCAATTATGTGATCAGTGCATTATCAGCCACGTGATCAGTGCATGGTCAGTCACGTGATCAGTGCATGATCATCCACGTGATCAGTGCATGTGGAGTCATGTAGACAATGCATGATAGCGCCGTGATCAGTGCACGATCAGTCCCGTGATGAGTGTATGATCAATCAAGTGATCAGTGCAAGATAGCTACGTGATCAGTGCATTATCAGCCACGTCATCAGTGCATGATAGCCACGTGAGCAGTGCATACAATTACGTGATCAGTGCATGCGCAATCACGTGATCAGTGCATGAGAGCCACGTGATCAATGCATGATTATTCACGTGATAGGTGTGTGATCAGCCACGTGAACAGTGCATGCTCAGTCACGTGATAAGGGCCTGCTGAGCTGCGTGATTACTCTCTGCTCATCTGCTTGACAATTGCCAGCTGAGCTGCACGATTCCTGCCTGTCATCTCCTTGACAATTGCCACCTGTGCTGCATAATTCCTGCCTGCTCATCTACTTGATTATTGCCAGGTGAGCAGCATGATTTCTCAAAGCTGAGTTCCATGATTATAGCCTGCTGACTGATTCCTGCCTACTCAGCTCTTTGTTCATTGCCTGCAGATGCACATGATCAGTGTGTGACACCAAACATGATCAGCACATGATCAGTCACATGATCAATGCATGATAAGCCAGGTGATCAGTGCATGATCAATTACATGATCATTGCATGATCAGCCACGTGAGCAGTGCATGATAGCCACGTGATCAGTGCATGATCAGTCACATGATCAGTGCATGATCAGTCACGTGTTCAGTGCATGATCAGCCACGTGATCAGTGCATGATAAAGTACGTCTTCAGTGCATGATCACTCACGGGACCAGTACATGGTACCTACATTATCATTGCATAATCAGCCACGTGATCAGTGCATGATCTATTACGTGATCAGTTCATGATCAGTTAGGTGAGCAGTGTATGATCAGCCATGTGATCAGTGCATGGTCAGACACGTGAACAGTGTATGATCAGCCACGTGATCTGTGCATGATATCCAAGTGATCAGTGCATGATCAATCACGTGATCAGTGTATGATCAGCCAGGTGAACAGTGCATGCTCAGTCACGTGATCAGGGCCTGCTGAGCTGCGTGATTCCTGTCTGCTCATCTGCTTGACAATTGCCAGCTGAGCTGCATGATTCCTGCCTGTCATCTGCTTGACAATTGCCAGCTGTGCTGTGTAATTCCTGCCTGCTCAGCTCCTTGATTATTGCCAGCTGAGCAGCATGATTCCTCACAGCTGAGTTCCATGATTTTTGCCTGCTGACTGTTTTATTCGTGCCTACTCAGCTCTTTGTTTATTGCCTCCAGAGGCACATGATCAGTGTATGAAAGCAAACATGATCAGCGCATGATCAGTCACATGATGAGAGCCATTAAGTCACGTGATCACTACATGATAGTTATGTATTCAGTCCATGCTCAGTCACGGTATCAGTGCATGATCAGCCACGTGATCAGTGCATGATAGCCACGTGATCATTGCCTGATAGCCACATGATCATGTGCATGATCAGCCAGGTGATCAGTACATGATAGCTAAGTAATCAGTTCATGATTAGTAACCTGATCTGTGCATGACCAGGCAGGTGATCAGTGTATGATCAGCCACGTTAACAATGCAATATAGCCATGTGATCAGTGCATGATCAGTAACCTGATGGGTGTATTATCGGTCACGTGACTGGTACATGGTAGCTACATGATCATTGCATGATTAGCCACGTGATTAGTGCATGACAGCCACTTGATCAGGGCATGATCAGTCACGTGACCAGTGCATGATCAGTCACGTGATCAGTGCATGATAGCCACGTGATCAGTGCATGATAGCCACGTGAGCAGTCTATGATCAGCCACGTGATCAGTGCATGGTCAGACACGTGATAAGTGTATGATCAGCCACGTGATCAGTGCATGGTCAGACACGTGAACAGTGTATGATCAGCCACGTGATCAGTGCATGATAGCCACGTGATCAGTGCATGATCAGACACGAGATCAGTACATGATCAGTCACGTGATCAGTGCATGATCAGCCACGTGATCAGTGCATGACCAGGCACGTGATCAGTGTATACCCAGCCAAGTGATCAGTGCATGATAGCCACGTGATCAGTGCATGATCAGTCACGTGGTCAGTGCATGATCAGTTATGTGATCAGTATATGATCAGCCACGTGATCAGTGCATTATCAGCCACATGATCAGTGCATGATCAATTACGTGATCAGTGCATGATCAGTCACGTGACCAGTACATGGTAGCTACGTGATCATTGCCTGATCAGCCACGTGATCAGTGCATGATAGCCACGTGATCAGTGCATGATAGCCACGTGATCAGTGCATGATCAGTCATGTGATACGTGTGTGATCAGCCACGTGATCAGTGCATGATATCCACGTGATCAGTGCATGACAGCCACGTGATCAGTGCAAGGGAGCCACGTGATCAGTGCATGATCAGTCACGTGATACATGTGTGATCAGCCACGTGATCAGTGCATGATGAGCCACGTGATCAGTGCAGGATCAATTACGTGATCAGTGCATGATCAGTCAGGTGACCAGTACATGTTTGCTACGTGATCGTTGCGTGATCAGCCACGTGAGCAGAGCATGATAGCCACGTGATCAGTGCATGATCAGTCACGTGATCAGTACGTGATCAGTCACGTGAACAGTGCATGATCATTTACGTGATCTTTGCATGATCAGTCACGTGACCAGTATATGGTAGCTATGTGATCATTCTATGACGAGCCAGATGAGCAGTGCATGATAGTCACGTGATGTGTGCATGATGAGTTACATGAGCAGAGTATGATCAGCCACGTGATCAGTGCATGATAGCCACGTGATCAGTGCGTGATCAGTCACGTGATCAGTACATGGTTGCTACGTGATCATTTCATGATCAGCCACGTGAGCAGTGCATGATAGCCACGTGATCAGTGCGTGATCAGTCACGTGATCAGTACATGATCAGTCACGTGAACAGTGCATGATCATTTACGTAATCTGTGCATGATCAGTCACGTGACCAGTATATGGTAGCTATGTGAACATTGCTAGACCAGCCAGGTGAGAAGTGCATGATAGCCACCTGATGTGTGCATGATCAGTTACGTGAGCAGAATATGATCAGCCACGTGATCAGTGCATGAGTGCCACGTGATCAGTGCATGATCAGTCACGTGACAGGTGTGTGATAAGCCACGTGAACAGTGCATGTTCAGCCACGTGATCAGTGCATGATATCCACGTGATCAGTGCATGATCAGTTACGTGAACAGTGTATGATCAGCCACGTGAGCAGTGCATGGTCAGACACGTGAACAGTGTATGATCAAACACGTGATCAGTGCATGATATCCACGTGATCAGTGCATGATCAGTCACGTGATCAGTGTATGATCAGTCACGTGATCAGTGCATGATCACCCACATGACCACTGCATGATCAATTACATGATCAGTGCATGATCAGTCACGTGACCAGTACATGGTAGCTACGTGATCATTGCATGATCAGCCACATGAGCAGTGCATGATAGCCACGTTATCAGTGCATGATCAGCCACGTGATCAGTGCATAATCAGTCACGTGATCAGTGCATGTTCAGTCACGTGATCAGTGCATGATCATCCACGTGATCAGTGCATGTGGAGTCATGTAGTCAATGCATGATAGCGCCGTAATCAGTGCACGATCAGTCCCGTGATGAGTGTATGATCAGCCAAGTGATCAGTGCAAGATAGCTACGTGATCAGTGCATGATCAGTCACATGATCAGTGTATGATAGCCACGTGAGCAGTGCATACAATTACGTGATCAGTGCATGCGCAATCACGAGATCAGTGCATGAGAGCCACGTGATCAGTGCATGATCATTCACGTGATAGGTGTGTGATCAGCAACGTGAACAGTGCACGCTCAGTCACGTGATCAGGGCCTGCTGAGCTGCGTGATTACTGTCTGCTCATCTGTTTGACAATTGCCAGCTAAGCTGTACGATTCCTGCCTGTCATCTCCTTGAGTATTGCCACCTGTGCTGCATAATTCCTGCCTGCTCATCTACTTGATTATTTCCAGCTGAGCAGCATGATTTCTGAGAGCTGAGTTCCATGATTGTAGCCTGCTGACTGATTCCTGCCTACTCAGCTCTTTGTTCATTGCCTCCAGATGCACATGATCAGTGTGTGACACCAAACATGATCAGCACATGATCAGTCACATGATGAATGCATGATAAGCCAGGTGATCAGAGCATGATCAATTACGTGATCAGTGCATGATCAGTCATGTGACCAGTACATGGTAGCTGCGTGATCACTGCATGATCAGCCACGTGAGCAGTGCATGATAGCCACATCATCAGTGCATGATCAGTCACGTGATCAGTGCATGATCAGTCACGTGTTCAGTGCATGATCAGCCACGTGATCAGTGCATGATCAATTACGTGATCAGTGCATGATCAATTACGTGAGCAGTGTATGATCAGCCACGTGATCAGTGCATGATCAATTACGTGATCAGTGCATGGTCAGACACATGAACAGTGTATGATTAGCCACGTGATCAGTGCGTGATATCCAAGTGATCAATGCTTGATCAATTACGTGATCAGTGTATGATCAGCCAGTTGAACAGTGCATGCTCAGTCACGTGATCAGGGCCTGCTGAGCTGCGTGATTACTGTCTGCTCATCTGCTTGACAATTGCCAGCTGAGCTGCATGATTCCTGCCTGTCATCTGCTTGACAATTGCCAGCTGTGCTGTGTAATTCCTGCCTGCTCAGCTGCTTGATTATTGCCAGCTGAGCAGCATGATTCCTCACAGCTGAGTTCCATGATTATTGCCTGCTGACTGTTTCAGTCATGCCTACTCAGCTCTTTGTTTATTGCCTCCAGAGGCACATGATCAGTGTATGATAGCAAACATGCTCAGCGCATGATCAGTCACATGGTCAGCGCCATTAAGTCACGTGATCACTACATGATAGTCATGTGATCAGTCCATGCTCAGTCACGGTATCAGTGCATGATCAGCCACGTGATCAGTGCATGATAGCCACGTGATCATTGCATGATAGCCACGTGATCAGTGCATGATCAGCCAGGTGATCAGTGAATGATTGCTACGTGATCAGTTCATGATTAGTCACGTGATCTGTGCATGACCAAACAGGTGATCAGTGTATGATCAGCCACATGATCAGTGCATGATAGCCACGTGATCAGTGCATTATCAGTCCCCTGATGTGTGTATGATCAGTTACGTGACCGGTACATGGTAGCTACATGATCATTGCATGATCAGCCCCGTGAGTAGTGCATGATAGCCACGTGATCAGTGCATGATCAGTCATGTAATCTGTGCATGACCAGGCACGTGATCAGTTCCTGACCACCTGACCGCGCATGCAGTGATACCTGGCTGGTCGTTCACTGATCACGTGTTTATCATACGGTGATCACGTGACTGAGAGGCGCTGATCACGTGACTGTGCCGTCAGTGATCACGTGGCTGAGCAGGCACTGATATCGTGACTGAGCATGCACTGATCATGTGCCGGGAGCCGGGGAGGCATTCCACTCTGGACAAAGGTTATGAGGAAGGAGGCTCGGCATACGCAAATGCGGGATCGAGCCTCAGGAGTCCACCCGGATATTCTCGAGCATCTCCCCCCAAAAACACCGGAGTCTGCCTACTGTATTGCTTTGTGCTCTCACCTCTGATTTCACTGGGGGCTGTCCCCCACCACCATCTCGCTCTCTCTGTCAAAGAGGTAACTTACAGCTCCAATTCATAAAGTTCCTTGTCATTCTTCCCTTTAACTTCCAGCTGAGTCTCCATCTGGAGCGCGGAACCCACCACGCTTCCTAATTATGCCTGGGCTGCTAAGACCCACTCGAGAAGGTGTCTAGGGTGAGGCACCTTTCGCCATTCGAGAGGGCGCCTGCGGCCTACGTAAGTGGTGCAAACTTCTTGTCTTGAAGTTTGATTGGTCTTCCGCGTAAACCAAGCTACTCAGTCTCTTTTCTTCACCGAATTTCCTACTGAGCTCTCCTCATACTATTATTCTTGACATCTCTGATTAGCATATAAATAGTCGCCTAGGCCATCTCTACTTCGAATACCCTGGATCAGTTGGGGCTGGTCCCCGGCAGGTGGCGACCGAACAGGGACCTCAGGAGGCAATACTCAAAGAGCTGAGCAGACACGAACCACGCAATCAGCAGGCAATAAGCATGGAGCTCAGCAGTGACGAATCATGCTGCTCAACTGGCAATAATCAAGCACGTGACCAGGCAGGAATCACGCAGCTCAGCTGGCAATTGTCAAGCAGATGAGCCGACAGGAATCACGCAGCTCAGATGGCAATTGTCATGCAGATGAGCCGGCAGGAATCACGCAGCTCAGCAGGCCCTGATCACGTGACTCTGCAGGCACTGATCACGTGGCTGATCAAGTCCAGATCACGTGACTGAGCAGGCACTGATCACGTGGCTATCATGCACTGATGACGTGACTGCCCATGCACTGATGACGTGGCTGATCGAGCACTGATCACAAGGCTCATCATGCACTGATCACGTGTTTCTCAGGCAATGATCAGTGACTGACAGGCGCTGATCATGGGACTGTGCACGCACTGATCACGTGGCTATCATGCACTGATGACGTGACTGCGCATGCACTGATGACGTGGCTGTTCGGGCACTGATCACGGGTTTAACAGGCAGTGATCAGTGACTGACAGGCGCTGATCAGGGGACTGTGCACGCACTGATCAGGTGGCTGATCAGGAACTGACCACCTGACCGCGCATGCAGTGATCACCTGGCTGGTCGTTCACTGATCACGTGTTCATCATACGGTGATCACGTGACTGAGAGGCGCTGATCACGTGACTGTGCCGTCAGTGATCACGTGCCTGAGCCGGCACTGATATCGTGACTGAGCATGCACTGATCATGTGCCGGGAGCCGGGGAGGCATTCCACTCTGGACAAAGGTCATGAGGAAGGAGGCTCGGCATACGCAAATGCGGGATCGAGCCTCAGGAGTCCACCCGGATATTCTCGAGCATCTCCCCCCCAAAAACACCGGAGTCTGCCTACTGTATTGCTTTGTGCTCTCACCTCTGATTTCACTGGGGGCTGTCCCCCACCACCATCTCGCTCTCTCTGTCAAAGAGGTAACTTACAGCTCCAATTCATAAAGTTCCTTGTCATTCTTCCCTTTAACTTCCAGCTGAGTCTCCATCTGGAGTGCGGAACCCACCACGCTTCCTAATTATGCCTGGGCTGCTAAGACCCACTCGAGAAGGTGTCTAGGGTGAGGCCCCTTTCGCCATTCGAGAGGGAGCCTGCGGCCTACGTAAGTGGTGCAAACTTCTTGTCTTGCAGTTTGATTGGTCTTCGCGTAAACCAAGGTACTCAGTCTCCTTTCTCCACCGAATTTTCCTACTGAGCTCTCCTCATACTATTATTCTTGACATCTCTGATTAGCATATAAATAGTCGACTAGGCCATCTCTCCTTCGAATACCCTGGATCAGTTGGGGCTGGTCCCCGGCAGGTGGCGACCGAACAGGGACCTCAGGAGGCAATACTCAAAGAGCTGAGCAGACACGAACCACGCAATCAGCAGGCAATAAGCATGGAGCTCAGCAGTGACGAATCATGCTGCTCAACTGGCAATAATCAAGCACGTGACCAGGCAGGAATCACGCAGCTCAGCTGGCAATTGTCAAGCAGATGAGCCGACAGGAATCACGCAGCTCAGATGGCAATTGTCATGCAGATGAGCCGGCAGGAATCACGCAGCTCAGCAGGCCCTGATCACGTGACTCTGCAGGCACTGATCACGTGGCTGATCAAGTCCAGATCACGTGACTGAGCAGGCACTGATCACGTGGCTATCATGCACTGATGACGTGACTGCGCATGCACTGATGACGTGGCTGATCGGCACTGATCACATGGCTCATCATGCACTGATCACGTGTTTCTCAGGCAATGATCAGTGACTGACAGGCGCTGATCATGGGACTGTGCACGCACTGATCACGTGGCTATCATGCACTGATCACGTGACTGCGCATGCACTGATGACGTGGCTGTTCGGGCACTGATCACGGGTTTATCAGGCAGTGATCAGTGACTGACAGGCGCTGATCAGGGGACTGTGCACGCACTGATCAGGTGGCTGATCAGGAACTGACCACCTGACCGCGCATGCAGTGATCACCTGGCTGGTCGTTCACTGATCACGTGTTTATCATATGGTGATCACGTGACTGAGAGGCGCTGATCACGTGACTGTGCCGTCAGTGATCACGTGGCTGAGCAGGCACTGATATCGTGACTGAGCATGCACTGATCATGTGCCGGGAGCCGGGGAGGCATTCCACTCTGGACAAAGGTCATGAGGAAGGAGGCTCGGCATACGCAAATGCGGGATCGAGCCTCAGGAGTCCACCTGGATATTCTCGAGCATCTCCCCCCCAAAAACACCGCAGTCTGCCTACTGTATTGCTTTGTGCTCTCACCTCTGATTTCACTGGGGGCTGTCCCCCACCACCATCTCGCTCTCTCTGTCAAAGAGGTAACTTAGAGCTCCAATTCATAAAGTTCCTTGTCATTCTTCCCTTTAACTTCCAGCTGAGTCTCCATCTGGAGCGCGGAACCCACCATGCTTCCTAATTATGCCTGGGCTGCTAAGACCCACTCGAGAAGGTGTCTAGGGTGAGGCCCCTTTCGCCATTCGAGAGGGCGCCTGCGGCCTACGTAAGTGGTGCAAACTTCTTGTCTTGAAGTTTGATTGGTCTTCCGCGTAAACCAAGCTCCTCAGTCTCTTTTCTCCACCGAATTTTCCTACTGAGCTCTCCTCATACTATTATTCTTGACATCTCTGATTAGCATATAAATAGTCGCCTAGGCCATCTCTCCTTCGAATACCCTGGATCAGTTGGGGCTGGTCCCCGGCAGGTGGCGACCGAACAGGGACCTCAGGAGGCAATACTCAAAGAGCTGAGCAGACACGAACCACGCAATCAGCAGGCAATAAGCATGGAGCTCAGCAGTGACGAATCATGCTGCTCAACTGGCAATAATCAAGCACGTGACCAGGCAGGAATCACGCAGCTCAGCTGGCAATTGTCAAGCAGATGAGCCGACAGGAATCACGCAGCTCAGCTGGCAATTGTCATGCAGATGAGCCGGCAGGAATCACGCAGCTCAGCAGGCCCTGATCACGTGACTCTGCAGGCACTGATCACGTGGCTGATCAAGTCCAGATCACGTGACTGAGCAGGCACTGATCACGTGGCTATCATGCACTGATGACGTGACTGCGCATGCACTGATGACGTGGCTGATCGGGCACTGATCACAAGGCTCATCATGCACTGATCACGTGTTTCTCAGGCAATGATCAGTGACTGACAGGCGCTGATCATGGGACTGTGCACGCACTGATCACGTGGCTATCATGCACTGATGACGTGACTGCGCATGCACTGATGACGTGGCTGTTCGGGCACTGATCACGGGTTTAACAGGCAGTGATCAGTGACTGACAGGCGCTGATCAGGGGACTGTGCACGCACTGATCAGGTGTCTGATCAGGAACTGACCACCTGACCGCGCATGCAGTGATCACCTGGCTGGTCGTTCACTGATCACGTGTTCATCATACGGTGATCACGTGACTGAGAGGCGCTGATCACGTGACTGTGCCGTCAGTGATCACGTGCCTGAGCCGGCACTGATATCGTGACTGAGCATGCACTGATCATGTGCCGGGAGCCGGGGAGGCATTCCACTCTGGACAAAGGTCATGAGGAAGGAGGCTCGGCATACGCAAATGCGGGATCGAGCCTCAGGAGTCCACCCGGATATTCTCGAGCATCTCCCCCCCAAAAACACCGGAGTCTGCCTACTGTATTGCTTTGTGCTCTCACCTCTGATTTCACTGGGGGCTGTCCCCCACCACCATCTCGCTCTCTCTGTCAAAGAGGTAACTTACAGCTCCAATTCATAAAGTTCCTTGTCATTCTTCCCTTTAACTTCCAGCTGAGTCTCCATCTGGAGTGCGGAACCCACCACGCTTCCTAATTATGCCTGGGCTGCTAAGACCCACTCGAGAAGGTGTCTAGGGTGAGGCCCCTTTCGCCATTCTAGAGGGCGCCTGCGGCCTACGTAAGTCGTGCAAACTTCTTGTCTTGAAGTTTGATTGGTCTTCCGCGTAAACCAAGCTCCTCAGTCTCCTTTCTCCACCGAATTTTCCTACTGAGCTCTCCTCATACTATTATTCTTGACATCTCTGATTAGCATATAAATAGTCGCATAGGCCATCTCTCCTTCGAATACCCTGGATCAGTTGGGGCTGGTCCCCGGCAGGTGGCGACCGAACAGGGACCTCAGGAGGCAATACTCAAAGAGCTGAGCAGACACGAACCACGCAATCAGCAGGCAATAAGCATGGAGCTCAGCAGTGACGAATCATGCTGCTCAACTGGCAATAATCAAGCACTTGACCAGGCAGGAATCACGCAGCCCAGCTGGCAATTGTCAAGCAGATGAGCCGACAGGAATCACGCAGCTCAGATGGCAATTGTCATGCAGATGAGCCGGCAGGAATCACACAGCTCAGCAGGCCCTGATCACGTGACTCTGCAGGCACTGATCACGTGGCTGATCAAGTCCAGATCACGTGACTGAGCAGGCACTGATCACGTGGCTATCATGCACTGATGACGTGACTGTGCATGCACTGATGACGTGGCTGATCGGGCACTGATCACACGGCTCATCATGCACTGATCACGTGTTTCTCAGGCAATGATAAGTGACTGACAGGCGCTGATCATGGGACTGTGCACGCACTGATCACGTGGCTCTCATGCACTGATGACGTGACTGCGCATGCACTGATGACGTGGCTGTTCGGGCACTGATCACCGGTTTATCAGGCAGTGATCAGTGACTGACAGGCGCTGATCAGGGGACTGTGCACGCACTGATCAGGTGGCTTATCAGGAACTGACCACCTGACCTCGCATGCAGTGATCATCTGGCTGGTCGTTCACTGATCACGTGTTCATCATACGGTGTTCACGTGACTGAGAGGCGCTGATCACGTGACTGTGCCCTCAGTGATCACGTGGCTGAGCAGGCACTGATCACGTGGCTGTCATGCACTGATGACGTGACTGCCCATGCACTGATGACGTGGCTGATCGGGCACTGATCACATGGCTCATCATGCACTGATCACGTGTTTCTCAGGCAATGATCAGTGACTGACAGGCGCTGATCATGGGACTGTGCACGCACTGATCACGTGGCTATCATGCACTGATGACGTGACTGCGCATGCACTGATGACGTGGCTGTTCGGGCACTGATCACGGGTTTATCAGGCAGTGATCAGTGACTGACAGGCGCTGATCAGGGGACTGTGCACGCACTGATCAGGTGGCTGATCAGGAACTGACCACCTGACCGCGCATGCAGTGATCACCTGGCTGGTCGTTCACTGATCACGTGTTCATCATACGGTGATCACGTGACTGAGAGGCGCTGATCACGTGACTGTGCCGTCAGTGATCACGTGGCTGAGCAGGCACTGATATCGTGCCTGAGCATGCACTGATCATGTGTCGGGAGCCGGGGAGGCATTCCACTCTGGACAAAGGTCATGAGGAAGGAGGCTCGGCATACGCAAATGCGGGATCGAGCCTCAGGAGTCCACCCGGATATTCTCGAGCATCTCCCCCCCAAAAACACCGGAGTCTGCCTACTGTATTGCTTTGTGCTCTCACCTCTGATTTCACTGGGGGCTGTCCCCCACCACCATCTCGCTCTCTCTGTCAAAGAGGTAACTTACAGCTCCAATTCATAAAGTTCCTTGTCATTCTTCCCTTTAACTTCCAGCTGAGTCTCCATCTGGAGTGCGGAACCCACCACGCTTCCTAATTATGCCTGGGCTGCTAAGACCCACTCGAGAAGGTGTCTAGGGTGAGGCCCCTTTCGCCATTCGAGAGGGAGCCTGCGGCCTACGTAAGTGGTGCAAACTTCTTGTCTTGCAGTTTGATTGGTCTTCGCGTAAACCAAGGTACTCAGTCTCCTTTCTCCACCGAATTTTTCTACTGAGCTCTCCTCATACTATTATTCTTGACATCTCGGATTAGCATATAAATAGTCGCCTAGGCCATCTCTCCTTCGAATACCCTGGATAAGTTGGGGCTGGTCCCCGACAGGTGGCGACCGAACAGGGACCTCAGGAGGCAATACTCAAAGAGCTGAGCAGACACGAACCACGCAATGAGCAGGCAATAAGGATGGAGCTCAGCAGTGACGAATCATGCTGCTCAACTGGCAATAATCAAGCACGTGACCAGGCAGGAATCACGCAGCTCAGCTGGCAATTGTCAAGCAGATGAGGCGACAGGAATCACGCAGCTCAGATGGCAATTGTCATGCAGATGAGCCGGCAGGAATCACGCAGCTCAGCAGGCGCTGATCACGTGACTCTGCAGGCACTGATAACGTGGCTGATCAAGTCCAGATCACGTGACTGAGCAGGCACTGATCACGTGGCTCTCATGCACTGATGACGTGACTGCGCATGCACTGATGACGTGGCTGTTCGGGCACTGATCACGGGTTTATCAGGCAGTGATCAGTGACTGACAGGCGCTGATCAGGGGACTGTGCACGCACTGATCAGGTGGCTATCATGCACTGATCACGTGACTGCGCATGCACTGATGACGTGGCTGATCGGGCACCGATCACATGGCTCATCATGCACTGATCACGTGTTTCTCAGGCAATGATCAGTGACTGACAGGCGCTGATCATGGGACTGTGCACGCACTGATCACGTGGCTATCATGCACTGATGACGTGACTGCGCATGCACTGATGACGTGGCTGTTCGGGCACTGATCACGGGTTTATCAGGCAGTGATCAGTGACTGACAGGCGCTGATCAGGGGACTGTGCACGCACTGATCAGGTGGCTGATCAGGAACTGACCACCTGACCGCGCATGCAGTGATCACCTGGCTGGTCGTTCACTGATCACGTGTTCATCATACGGTGATCACGTGACTGAGAGGCGCTGATCACGTGACTGATCATGCACTGATCACGTGGCTATTATGCAGTGATCACGTGGCTCTCATGCACAGATCACATGGCTGATCATGCAATGATCACGTAGCTAGCATATACTGGTCACGTGACTGATCATGCACTGATCACGTGGCTGATGATGCACTGATCACGTGACTTATCATGCACTGTTCACGATACTCATCATGCACTGATCACGTGGATATCATGCACTGATCACGTGTTTGATCATACACTGTTCACGTGTCTGACCATGCACTGCTCACGTGGCTGATCATACACTGTTCACGTAACTGATCATGCACTGATCACATGGATATCATGCACTGATCACGTGGCTGAACATGCACTGTTCACGTGGCTTACCACACACCTGTCACGTGATTGATCATGCACTGATCACGTGGCACTCATGCACTGATCACGTGGCTGATCATACTCTGCTCACGTAACTGATCATGCACACATCACGTGGCTATCATGCACTTCTCACCTGGCTGGTCATGCAATGTTCACGTAGCTACCATATACTGGTCACGTGACTCATCATGCTCAGATCATGTGGCTGATCATGCACTGAGCACATGAATAATCATGCACTGATCACGTGACTGATCATGCACTGATCACGTGGCTATCATGCACTGCTAACTTGGCTGATCATGCAATGATCACGCAGCTACCATGTACTGGTCACTTGACTGATCATGCACTGGTGACGTAATTGATCATGCACTGATCATGTGGCTGATCATGCACTGATCACGTGACTTATCATGCACTGATCACGCGGCTAATCATGCACTGATCACATGGCTATCATGCACTTATCACATGGCTGGTCATACACTGATCATATAGCTACCATGTACCGGTCACCTGAATGATCATACACCCATCAGGTGACTGATCATGCACTGATCACGTGGCTATCATGCACTGACCACGAGACTGAAAATGCACTGATCACGTCTAATCATGCACTGATCACATGACTGCCCATGCACTGATACCGTGACTGAGCATGGACTGATCACATGACTATCATGTAGTGATCACGTGACTTAATGGCGCTGATCATGTGACTGATCATGCGCTGATCATGTTTGCTATCATACACTGATCATGTGCCTCTAAGGCAATAAACAAAGAGCTGAGTAGGCACGAATCGTACAGTCAGCAGGCAATAATCATGGAACTCAGCTGTGAGGAATCATGCTGCTCAGCTGGCAATAATCAAGCAGCTGAGCAGGCAGGAATTACACAGCACAGCTGGCAATTGTCAAGCAGATGACAGGCAGGAATCGTGCAGCTCAGCTGGAAATTGTCAAGCTGATGAGCAGACAGTAATCACGCAGCTCAGCAGGCCCTGATCACGTGACTGAGCGTGCACTGTTCAGGTGGCCGATCATACACTTATCACGTGATTGATCATGCACTGATCACTTGGATATCATGCACTGATCACGTGGCTGATCATACACTGTTCACGTGTCTGACCATGCACTGATCACGTGGCTGATCATACGCTGCTCACGTAACTGATCATGCACTGATCACGTGGCTATCATGCACTGATCACGTGACTGATCATGCCTGATCACGTGACTGACCATGCACTAATCACGTGACTGATCATGCACTCATGAGCTGGCAATCATGCACTGATTACTTGGCTGATCATACACTGATCACGTGACTGATAATGCACTGATCATCTGGCTATCGTGCACTCATTAACTGGCTATCGTGCACTGATCACGTGGTTGATCATACACTGATCACGAGACTGATCTTGCACTGATCACGTCTGTATCATGCACTGATCACCTGACTGCCCATGCACTGATCACGTGGATAAACATACACTGATCATGTCACAGATCATGCAGTGATCACGCAGCTATCATGCACTGCTCACGTGGCTGATCATGCAATGATCACGTAGCTACCATGTACTGGTCACGTGAGTGATCATGCACTGATCACGTAATTGATCATACACTGATCAGGTGACTTATCATGCACTGTTCACGAGACTGATCATGCACTGATCACGTGGATATCATGCACTGATCACGTGTTTGATCATACACTGTTCACGTGTCTGACCATGCACTGCTCACGTGGCTGATCATACACTGTTCACGTAACAGATCATGCACTGATCACGTGGATATCATGCACTGATCACGTGGCTGAACATGCACTGTTCACGTGGCTTATCACACACCTGTCACGTGACTGATCATGCACTGATCACGTGGCACTCATGCACTGATCACGTGGCTGATCATATTCTGCTCACGTAACTGATCATGCACACATCAGGTGGCTATCATGCACTTCTCACCTGGCTGGTCATGCAATGTTCACATA
Source organism: Bos javanicus (assembly GCF_032452875.1). Classification (NCBI taxonomy): domain Eukaryota; kingdom Metazoa; phylum Chordata; class Mammalia; order Artiodactyla; family Bovidae; genus Bos; species Bos javanicus. Next base: position 62,848 of record NW_026893608.1, on the reverse strand, counting down.
GCTACCATATAATGGTCACGTGACTGATCATGCAGAGATAACGTAAATGATCATGCACTGTTCACGTGACTGATCATGAACTGATCACGTGACTGATCACGCACTGATCACGTGGCTATCATGCACTGCTCACGTGGCTGATCATGCAATGATCACGTAGCAACCATGTACTGGTCACGTGACTGATCTTGCACTGATCACGTAATTAATCCTGCACTGATAACCTGACTCATCATGCACTGATCACGTGGCTGATCACACACGTATCACGTGACTGATCATGCACTGATCACGTGGCTATCATGCACTGATCACGTGGCTATCATGCACTGATCACGTGGCTGATCATGCAATGATCACGTAGCTACCATGTACTGGTCACGTGACTGATCTTGCACTGATCATGTGGCTGATCATGCCCTGATCACGTGACTGAACATGCACTGATCAAGTGGCTATCATGCACTGATCACTTGGCTGGTCATACACTGATCACGCAGCTACCATGTACTGGTCACGTGACTGATCATGCACTGATGACGTAATTGATCATGCACTGATCAAGTGGCTGATCATGCACTGATCACTTTCTGATCATGCACTGATCACGTGACTGATCATGCACTGATCACCTGGCTATCATGCACTGATCACCCACGTGATCAGTGCCTGCTCAGTCACGTGATCTGGACTTCATCAGCCACGTGATCAGTGCCTGCAGAGTCACGTGATCAGGGCCTGCTGAGCTGCGTGATTCCTGCCGGCTCATCTGCATGACAATTGCCAGCTGAGCTCGTGATTCCTGCCTGGTCACGTGCTTGATTATTGCCAGTTGAGCAGCATGATTCGTCACTGCTGAGCTCCATGCTTATTGCCTGCTGATTGCGTGGTTCGTGTCTGTCAGCTCTTGAGTATTGCCTCCTGAGGTCCCTGTTCGGTCGCCACCTGCCGGGGACAAGCCCCAACTGATCCAGGGTATTCGAAGGAGAGATGGCCTAGGCGACTATTTATATGCTAATCACAGATGTCAAGAATAATAGTATGAGGAGAGCTCAGTAGGAAAATTCGGTGGAGAAAAGAGACTGAGGAGCTTGGTTTACGCGGAAGACCAATGAAACTTCAAGACAAGAAGTTTGCACCACTTACGTAGGTCGCAGGCGCCCTCTCGAATGGCGAAAGGTGCCTCACCCTAGACACCTTCTCGAGTGGGTCTTAGCAGCCCAGGCATAATTAGGAAGCATGGTGGGTTCCTCGCTCCAGATGGAGACTCAGCTGGAAGTTAAAGGGAAGAATGACAAGGAACTTTATGAATTGGAGCTGTAAGTTACCTCTTTGACAGAGAGAGCGAGATGGTGGTGGGGGACAGCCCCCAGTGAAATCAGAGGTGAGAGCACAAAGCAATACAGTAGGCAGACTCCGGTGTTTTTGGGGGGGAGATGCTCGAGAATGTCCGGGTGGACTCCTGAGGCTCGATCCCGCATTTGCCTATGCCGAGCCTCCTTCCTCATGACCTTTGTCCAGAGTGGAATGCCTCCCCGGCTCCCGGCACATGATCAGTGCATGCTCAGTCAGGATATCAGTGCCTGCTCAGCCACGTGATCACTGACGGCACAGTCACGTGATCAGCGCCTCTCAGTCACGTGATCACCGTATGATAAACACGTGATCAGTGAACGACCAGCCAGGTGATCACTGCATGCGCGGTCAGGTGGTCAGTTCCTGATCAGACACCGGATCAGTGCGTGCACAGTCCCCTGATCAGCGCCTGTCAGTCACTGATCACTGCCTGATAAACCCGTGATCAGTGCCCGAACAGCCACGTCATCAGTGCATGCGCAGTCACGTGATCAGTGCATGAGAGCCACGTGATCAGTGCGTGCAGAGTCCCATGATCAGCGCCTGTCAGTCACTGATCATTGCCTGAGAAACACGTGATCAGTGCATGATGAGCCATGTGATCAGTGCCCGATCAGCCACGACATCAGTGCATGCGCAGTCACGTCATCAGTGCATGATAGCCACGTGATCAGTGCCTGCTCAGTCACGTGATCTGGACTTGATCAGCCACGTGATCAGTGCCTGCAGAGTCACGTGATCAGGGCCTGCTGAGCTGCGTGATTCCTGCCGGCTAATCTGCTTGACAATTGCCAGCTGAGCTGCGTGATTCCTGCCTGGTCACGTGCTTGATTATTGCCAGTTGAGCAGCATGATTCGTCACTGCTGAGCTCCATGCTTATTGCCTGCTGATTGCGTGGTTCGTGTCTGCTCAGCTCTTTGAGTATTGCCTCCTGAGGTCCCTGTTCGGTCGCCACCTGTCGGGGACCAGCCGCAACTGATCCAGGGTATTCGAAGGAGAGATGGCCTAGGCGACTATTTATGTGCTAATCAGAGATGTCAAGAATAATAGTATGAGGAGAGCTCAGTAGGAAAATTCGGTGGAGAAAAGAGACTGAGGAGCTTGGTTTACGCGGAAGACCAATCAAACTTCAGGACAAGAAGTTTGCACCACTTACGTAGGCCGCAGGCGCCCTCTCGAATGGCGAAAGGTGCCTCACCCTAGACACCTTCTCGAGTGGGTCTTAGCAGCCCAGGCATAATTAGGAAGCATGGTGGGTTCCGCGCTCCAGATGGAGACTCAGCTGGAAGTTAAAGGGAAGAATGACAAGGAACTTTATGAATTGGAGCTGTAAGTTACCTCTTTGACAGAGAGAGCGGGATGGTGGTGGGGGACAGCCCCCAGTGAAATCAGAGGTGAGAGCACAAAGCAATACAGTAGGCAGACTCCGGTTTTTTTGGGGAGGAGATGCTCGAGAATACCCGGGTGGACTCCTGAGGCTCGATCCCGCATTTGCATATGCCGAGCCTCCTTCCTCATGACCTTTGTCCAGAGTGGAATGCCTTCCCGGCTCCCGGCACGTGATCAGTGCAGGCTCAGTCACGATATCAGTGCCTGCTCAGCCACGTGATCACTGACGGCACAGTCACGTAATCAGCGCCTCTCAGTCACGTGATCACCGTATGATGAACACGTGATCAGTGAACGACCAGGCAGGTGATCACTGCATGCGCGGTCAGGTGGTCAGTTCCTGATCAGCCACCTGATCAGTGCGTGCACAGTCCCCTGATCAGCGCCTGTCAGTCACTGATCACTGCCTGATAAACCCGTGATCAGTGCCCGAACAGCCACGTCATCAGTGCATGCGAAGTCACGTGATCAGTGCATGATAGCCACGTGATCAGTGCATGCAGAGTCCCATGATCAGCGCCTGTCAGTCACTGATCATTACCTGAGAAACACGTGATCAGTGCATGATGAGCCATGTGATCAGTGCCCGATCAGCCACGTCATCAGTGCATGTGCAGTCACGTCATCAGTGCATGATAGCCACGTGATCAGTGCCTGCTCAGTCACGTGATCTGCACTTGATCAGCCACGTGATCAGTGCCTGCAGAGTCACGTGATCAGGGCCTGCTGAGCTGCGTGATTCCTGCCGGCTCATCTGCATGACAATTGCCATCTGAGCTGCGTGATTCCTGTCGGCTCATCTGCTTGACAATTGCCAGCTGAGCTGCGTGATTCCTGCCTGTTCACGTGCTTGATTATTGCCAGTTGAGCAGCATGATTCGTCACTGCTGAGCTCCATGCTTATTGCCTGCTGATTGCGTGGTTCGTGTCTGCTCATCTCTTTGAGTATTGCCTCCTGAGGTCCCTGTTCGGTTGCCACCTGTCGGGGACCAGCCCCAACTGATCCAGGGTATTCGAAGGAGAGAAGGCCTAGGCGACTATTTATGTGCTAATCAGAGATGTCAAGAATAATAGTATGAGGAGAGCTCAGTAGGAAAATTCGGTGTAGGAAAGAGACTTAGGAGCTTGGTTTACGCGGAAGACCAATCAAACTTCAAGACAAGAAGTTTGCACCACTTACGTAGGCCGCAGGCGCCCTCTCGAATGGCGAAAGGTGCCTCACCCTAGACACCTTCTCGAGTGGGTCTTAGCAGCCCAGGCATAATTAGTAAGCGTGGTGGGTTCCGCGCTCCAGATGGAGACTCAGCTGGAAGTTAAAGGGAAGAATGACAAGGAACTTTATGAATTGGAGCTGTAAGTTACCTCTTTGACAGAGAGAGCGAGATGGTGGTGGGGGACAGCCCCCAGTGAAATCAGAGGTGAGAGCACAAAGCAATACAGTAGGCAGACTCCGGTTTTTTTGGGGGGGAGATGCTCGAGAATATCCGGGTGGACTCCTGAGGCTCGATCCCGCATTTGCGTATGCCGAGCCTCCTTCCTCATGACCTTTGTCCAGAGTGGAATGCCTCCCCGGCTCCCGGCACATTATCAGTGCATGCTCAGTCACGATATCAGTGCCTGCTCAGCCACGTGATCACTGACGACACAGTCACGAGATCAGCGCCTCTCAGTCACGTGATCACCGTATGATGAACACGTGATCAGTGAACGACCACCCAGGTGATCACTGCATGCGCCGTCAGGTGGTCAGTTCCTGATCAGCCACCTGATCAGTGCGTGCACAGTCCCCTGATCAGCGCCTGTCAGTCACTGATCACTGCCTGAGAAATCCGTGATCAGTGCCCGAACAGACACGTCATCAGTGCATGCGCATTCACGTCATCAGTGCATGATAGCCACGTGATCAGTGCGTGCACAGTCCCATGATCAGCGCCTGTCAGTCACTGATCATTGCCTGATAAACACGTGATCAGTGCATGATGAGCCATGTGATCAGTGCCCGATCAGCCACGTCATCAGTGCATGCGCAGTCACGTCATCAGTGCATGATAGCCACGTGATCAGTGCCTGCTCAGTCACGTGATCTGGACTTGATCAGCCACGTGATCAGTGCCTGCAGAGTCACGTGATCAGGGCCTGCTGAGCTGCGTGATTCCTGCCGGCTCATCTGCATGACAATTGCCATCTGAGCTGTGTGATTCCTGTCGGCTCATCTGCTTGACAATTGCCAGCTGAGCTGCGTGATTCCTGCCTGGTCACGTGCTTGATTATTGCCAGTTGAGCAGCATGATTCGTCACTGCTGAGCTCCATGCTTATTGCCTGCTGATTGCGTGGTTCGTGTCTGCTCAGCTCTTTGTGTATTGCCTCCTGAGGTCCCTGTTCGGTCGCCACCAGCCAGGGACCAGCCCCAACTGATCTAGGGTATTCGAAGGAGAGATGGCCTAGGCGACTATTTATTTGCTAATCAGAGATGTCAAGAATAATGGTATGAGGAGAGCTCAGTAGGAAAATTCGGTGGAGAAAAGAAACTGAGGAGCTTGGTTTACGCGGAAGACCAATCAAACTTCAAGACAAGAAGTTTGCACCACTTACGTAGGCCGCAGGCGCCCTCTCGAATGGTGAAAGGTGCCTCACCCTAGACACCTTCTCGAGTGGGTCTTAGCAGCCCAGGCATAATTAGGAAGCGTGGTGGGTTCCGCGCTCCAGATGGAGACTCAGCTCGAAGTTAAAGGGAAGAATGACAAGGAACTTTAAGAATTGGAGCTGTAAGTTACCTCTTTGACAGAGAGAGCGAGATGGTGGTGGGGGACAGCCCCCAGTGAAATCAGAGGTGAGAGCACAAAGCAATACAGTAGGCAGACTCCGGTTTTTTTGGGGGGAGATGCTCGAGAATATCCGGGTGGACTCCTGAGGCTCGATCCCGCATTTGCGTATGCCGAGCCTCCTTCCTCATGACCTTTGTCCAGAGTGGAATGCCTCCCCGGCTCCCGGCACATGATCAGTGCATGCTCAGTCACGATATCAGTGCCTGCTCAGCCACGTGATCACTGACGGCACAGTCACGTGATCAGCGCCTCTCAGTCACGTGATCACCGTATGATGAACACGTGATCAGTGAACGACCACCCAGGTGATCACTGCATGCGCGGTCAGGTGGTCAGTTCCTGATCAGCCACCTGATCAGTGCGTGCACAGTCCCCTGATCAGCGCCTGTCAGTCACTTATCACTGCCTGATAAACCGGTGATCAGTGCCCGAACAGCAACGTCATCAGTGCATGCGCAGTCACGTCATCAGTGCATGATAGCCACGTGATCAGTGCCTGCTCAGTCACGTGATCTGCACTTGATCAGCCACGTGATCAGTGCCTGCAGAGTCACGTGATCAGGGCCTGCTGAGCTGCGTGATTCCTGCCGGCTCATCTGCATGACAATTGCCATCTGAGCTGCGTGATTCCTGTCGGCTCATCTGCTTGACAATTGCCAGCTGAGCTGCGTGATTCCTGCCTGGTCACGTGCTTGATTATTGCCAGTTGAGCAGCATGATTCGTCACTGCTGAGCTCCATGCTTATTGCCTGCTGATTGCGTGGTTCGTGTCTGCTCAGCTCTTTGAGTATTGCCTCCTGAGGTCCCTGTTCGGTCGCCACCTGCCGGGGACCAGCCCCAACTGATCCAGGGTATTCGAAGGAGAGATGGCCTAGGCGACTATTTATGTGCTAATCAGAGATGTCAAGAATAATAGTATGAGGAGAGCTCAGTAGGAAAATTCGGTGGAGAAAAGAGACTGAGGAGCTTGGTTTACGCGGAAGACCAATCAAACTTCAAGACAAGAAGTTTGCACCACTTACGTAGGCCGCAGGCGCCCTCTCGAATGGCGAAAGGTGCCTCACCCTAGACACCTCCTCGAGTGGGTCTTAGCAGCCCAGGCATAATTAGGAAGCGTGGTGGGTTCCGCGCTCCAGATGAAGACTCAGCTGGAAGTTAAAGGGAAGAATGACAAGGAACTTTATGAATTGGAGCTGTAAGTTACCTCTTTGACAGAGAGAGCGAGATGGTGGTGGGGGACAGCCCCCAGTGAAATCAGAGGTGAGAGCACAAAGCAATAGAGTAGGCAGACTCCGGTTTTTTTTGGGGGGAGATGCTCGAGTATATCCGGGTGGACTCCTGAGGCTCGATCCCGCATTTGCGTATGCCGAGCCTCCTTCCTCATGACCTTTGTCCAGAGTGGAATGCCTCCCCGGCTCCCGGCACATGATCAGTGCATGCTCAGTCACGATATCAGTGCCTGCTCAGCCACGTGATCACTGACGGCACAGTCACGTGATCAGCGCCTCTCAGTCACGTGATCACCGTATGATGAACACGTGATCAGTGAACGACCAGCCAGGTGATCACTGCATGCGCGGTCAGGTGGTCAGTTCCTGATCAGCCACCTGATCAGTGCGTGCACAGTCCCCTGATCAGCGCCTGTCAGTCACTGATCACTGCCTGATAAACCCGTGATCAGTGCCCGAACAGCCACGTCATGAGTGCATGCGCAGTCACGTGATCAGTGCATGATAGCCACGTGATCAGTGCGTGCACAGTCCCATGATCAGCGCCTGTCAGTCACTGATCATTGCCTGATAAACACGTGATCAGTGCATGATGAGCCATGTGATCAGTGCCCGATCAGCCACGTCATCAGTGCATGCGCAGTCACGTCATCAGTGCATGATAGCCACGTGATCAGTGCCTGCTCAGTCACGTGATCTGGACTTGATCAGCCACGTGATCAGTGCCTGCAGAGTCACGTGATCAGGGCCTGCTGAGCTGCGTGATTCCTGCCGGCTCATCTGCATGACAATTGCCATCTGAGCTGCGTGATTCCTGTCGGCTCATCTGCTTGACAATTGCCAGCTGAGCTGCGTGATTCCTGCCTGGTCACGTGCTTGATTATTGCCAGTTGAGCAGCATGATTCGTCACTGCTGAGCTCCATGCTTATTGCCTGCTGATTGCGTGGTTCGTGTCTGCTCAGCTCTTTGAGTATTGCCTCCTGAGGTCCCTGTTCGGTCGCCACCTGCCGGGGACCAGCCCCAACTGATCCAGGGTATTCGAAGGAGAGATGGCCTAGGCGACTATTTATGTGCTAATCAGAGATGTCAAGAATAATAGTATGAGGAGAGCTCAGTAGGAAAATTCGGTGGAGAAAAGAGACTGAGGAGCTTGGTTTACGCGGAAGACCAATCAAACTTCAAGACAAGAAGTTTGCACCACTTACGTAGGCCGCAGGCGCCCTCTCGAATGGCGAAAGGTGCCTCACCCTAGACACCTTCTCGAGTGGGTCTTAGCAGCCCAGGCATAATTAGGAAGCGTGGTGGGTTCCGCGCTCCAGATGGAGACTCAGCTGGAAGTTAAAGGGAAGAATGACAAGGAACTTTATGAATTGGAGCTGTAAGTTACCTCTTTGACAGAGAGAGCGAGATGGTGGTGGGGGACAGCCCCCAGTGAAATCAGAGGTGAGAGCACAAAGCAATACAGTAGGCAGACTCCGGTTTTTTTGGGGGAGATGCTCGAGAATATCCGGGTGGACTCCTGAGGCTCGATCCCGCATTTGCGTATGCCGAGCCTCCTTCCTCATGACCTTTGTCCAGAGTGGAATGCCTCCCCGGCTCCCGGCACATGATCAGTGCATGCTCAGTCACGATATCAGTGCCTGCTCAGCCACGTGATCACTGACGGCACAGTCACGTGATCAGCGCCTCTCAGTCACGTGATCACCGTATGATAAACACGTGATCAGTGAACGACCAGCCAGGTGATCACTGCATGCGCGGTCAGGTGGTCAGTTCCTGATCAGCCACCTGATCAGTGCGTGCACAGTCCCCTGATCAGCGCCTGTCAGTCACTGATCACTGCCTGATAAACCCGTGATCAGTGCCCGAACAGCCACGTCATCAGTGCATGCGCAGTCACGTGATCAGTGCATGATAGCCACGTGATCAGTGCGTGCACAGTCCCATGATCAGCGCCTGTCAGTCACTGATCATTGCCTGAGAAACACGTGATCAGTGCATGATGAGCCATGTGATCAGTGCCCGATCAGCCACGTCATCAGTGCATGCGCAGTCACGTCATCAGTGCATGATAGCCACGTGATCAGTGCCTGCTCAGTCACGTGATCTGGACTTGATCAGCCACGTGATCAGTGCCTGCAGAGTCACGTGATCAGGGCCTGCTGAGCTGCGTGATTCCTGCCGGCTCATCTGCATGACAATTGCCATCTGAGCTGCGTGATTCCTGTCGGCTCATCTGCTTGACAATTGCCAGCTGAGCTGCGTGATTCCTGCCTGGTCACGTGCTTGATTATTGCCAGTTGAGCAGCATGATTCGTCACTGCTGAGCTCCATGCTTATTGCCTGCTGATTGCGTGGTTCGTGTCTGCTCAGCTCTTTGAGTATTGCCTCCTGAGGTCCCTGTTCGGTCGCCACCTGCCGGGGACCAGCCCCAACTGATCCAGGGTATTCGAAGGAGAGATGGCCTAGGCGACTATTTATGTGCTAATCAGAGATGTCAAGAATAATAGTATGAGGAGAGCTCAGTAGGAAAATTCGGTGGAGAAAAGAGACTGAGGAGCTTGGTTTACGCGGAAGACCAATCAAACTTCAAGACAAGAAGTTTGCACCACTTACGTAGGCCGCAGGCGCCCTCTCGAATGGCGAAAGGTGCCTCACCCTAGACACCTTCTCGAGTGGGTCTTAGCAGCCCAGGCATAATTAGGAAGCGTGGTGGGTTCCGCGCTCCAGATGGAGACTCAGCTGGAAGTTAAAGGGAAGAATGACAAGGAACTTTATGAATTGGAGCTGTAAGTTACCTCTTTGACAGAGAGAGCGAGATGGTGGTGGGGGACAGCCCCCAGTGAAATCAGAGGTGAGAGCACAAAGCAATACAGTAGGCAGACTCCGGTTTTTTTGGGGGGAGATGCTCGAGAATATCCGGGTGGACTCCTGAGGCTCGATCCCGCATTTGCGTATGCCGAGCCTCCTTCCTCATGACCTTTGTCCAGAGTGGAATGCCTCCCCGGCTCCCGGCACATGATCAGTGCATGCTCAGTCACGATATCAGTGCCTGCTCAGCCACGTGATCACTGACGGCACAGTCACGTGATCAGCGCCTCTCAGTCACGTGATCACCGTATGATAAACACGTGATCAGTGAACGACCAGCCAGGTGATCACTGCATGCGCGGTCAGGTGGTCAGTTCCTGATCAGCCACCTGATCAGTGCGTGCACAGTCCCCTGATCAGCGCCTGTCAGTCACTGATCACTGCCTGATAAACCCGTGATCAGTGCCCGAACAGCCACGTCATCAGTGCATGCGCAGTCACGTGATCAGTGCATGATAGCCACGTGATCAGTGCGTGCAGAGTCCCATGATCAGCGCCTGTCAGTCACTGATCATTGCCTGAGAAACACGTGATCAGTGCATGATGAGCCATGTGATCAGTGCCCGATCAGCCACGTCATCAGTGCATGCGCAGTCACGTCATCAGTGCATGATAGCCACGTGATCAGTGCCTGCTCAGTCACGTGATCTGGACTTGATCAGCCACGTGATCAGTGCCTGCAGAGTCACGTGATCAGGGCCTGCTGAGCTGCGTGATTCCTGCCGGCTCATCTGCATGACAATTGCCATCTGAGCTGCGTGATTCCTGTCGGCTCATCTGCTTGACAATTGCCAGCTGAGCTGCGTGATTCCTGCCTGGTCACGTGCTTGATTATTGCCAGTTGAGCAGCATGATTCGTCACTGCTGAGCTCCATGCTTATTGCCTGCTGATTGCGTGGTTCGTGTCTGCTCAGCTCTTTGAGTATTGCCTCCTGAGGTCCCTGTTCGGTCGCCACCTGCCGGGGACCAGCCCCAACTGATCCAGGGTATTCGAAGGAGAGATGGCCTAGGCGACTATTTATGTGCTAATCAGAGATGTCAAGAATAATAGTATGAGGAGAGCTCAGTAGGAAAATTCGGTGGAGAAAAGAGACTGAGGAGCTTGGTTTACGCGGAAGACCAATCAAACTTCAAGACAAGAAGTTTGCACCACTTACGTAGGCCGCAGGCGCCCTCTCGAATGGCGAAAGGTGCCTCACCCTAGACACCTTCTCGAGTGGGTCTTAGCAGCCCAGGCATAATTAGGAAGCGTGGTGGGTTCCGCGCTCCAGATGGAGACTCAGCTGGAAGTTAAAGGGAAGAATGACAAGGAACTTTAGGAATTGGAGCTGTAAGTTACCTCTTTGACAGAGAGAGCGAGATGGTGGTGGGGGACAGCCCCCAGTGAAATCAGAGGTGAGAGCACAAAGCAATACAGTAGGCAGACTCCGGTTTTTTTGGGGGGAGATGCTCGAGAATACCCGGGTGGATTCCTGAGGCTCGATCCCGCATTTGCGTATGCCGAGCCTCCTTCCTCATGACCTTTGTCCAGAGTGGAATGCCTCCCCGGCTCCCGGCACATGATCAGTGCATGCTCAGTCACAATATCAGTGCCTGCTCAGCCACGTGATCACTGACGGCACAGTCACGTGATCAGCGCCTCTCAGTCACGTGATCACCGTATGATGAACACGTGATCAGTGAACGACCACCCAGGTGATCACTGCATGCGCGGTCAGGTGGTCAGTTCCTGATCAGCCACCTGATCAGTGCGTGCACAGTCCCCTGATCAGCGCCTGTCAGTCACTGATCACTGCCTGATAAACCCGTGATCAGTGCCCGAACAGCCACGTCAACAGTGCATGCGCAGTCACGTGATCAGTGCATGATAGCCACGTGATCAGTGCGTGCACAGTCCCATGATCAGCGCCTGTCAGTCACTGATCATTGCCTGATAAACACGTGATCAGTGCATGATGAGCCATGTGATCAGTGCCCGATCAGCCACGTCATCAGTGCATGCGCAGTCACGTCATCAGTGCATGATAGCCACGTGATCAGTGCCTGCTCAGTCACGTGATCTGGACTTGATCAGCCACGTGATCAGTGCCTGCAGAGTCACGTGATCAGGGCCTGCTGAGCTGCGTGATTCCTGCCGGCTCATCTGCATGACAATTGCCATCTGAGCTGCGTGATTCCTGTCGGCTCATCTGCTTGACAATTGCCAGCTGAGCTGCGTGATTCCTGCCTGTTCACGTGTTGATTATTGCCAGTTGAGCAGCATGATTCGTCACTGCTGAGCTCCATGCTTATTGCCTGCTGATTGCGTGGTTCGTGTCTGCTCATCTCTTTGAGTATTGCCTCCTGAGGTCCCTGTTCGGTCGCCACCTGCCGGGGACCAGCCCCAACTGATCCAGGGTATTCGAAGGAGAGAAGGCCTAGGCGACTATTTATGTGCTAATCAGAGATGTCAAGAATAATAGTATGAGGAGAGCTCAGTAGGAAAATTCGGTGGAGAAAAGAGACTGAGGAGCTTGGTTTACGCGGAAGACCAATCAAACTTCAAGACAAGAAGTTTGCACCACTTACGTAGGCCGCAGGCGCCCTCTCGAATGGCGAAAGGTGCCTCACCCTAGACACCTTCTCGAGTGGGTCTTAGCAGCCCAGGCATAATTAGGAAGCGTGGTGGGTTCCGCGCTCCAGATGGAGACTCAGCTGGAAGTTAAAGGGAAGAATGACAAGGAACTTTATGAATTGGAGCTGTAAGTTACCTCTTTGACAGAGAGAGCGAGATGGTGGTGGGGGACAGCCCCCAGTGAAATCAGAGGTGAGAGCACAAAGCAATACAGTAGGCAGACTCCGGTTTTTTTGGGGGGAGATGCTCGAGAATATCCGGGTGGACTCCTGAGGCTGGATCCCGCATTTGCGTATGCCGAGCCTCCTTCCTCATGACCTTTGTCCAGAGTGGAATGCCTCCCCGGCTCCCGGCACATGATCAGTGCATGCTCAGTCACGATATCAGTGCCTGCTCAGCCACGTGATCACTGACGGCACAGTCACGTGATCAGCGCCTCTCAGTCACGTGATCACCGTATGATGAACACGTGATCAGTGAACGACCAGCCAGGTGATCACTGCATGCGCGGTCAGGTGGTCAGTTCCTGATCAGCCACCTGATCAGTGCGTGCACAGTCCCCTGATCAGCGCCTGTCAGTCACTGATCACTGCCTGATAAACCCGTGATCAGTGCCCGAACAGCCACGTCATCAGTGCATGCGCAGTCACGTGATCAGTGCATGATAGCCACGTGATCAGTGCGTGCACAGTCCCATGATCAGCGCCTGTCAGTCACTGATCATTGCCTGATAAACACGTGATCAGTGCATGATGAGCCATGTGATCAGTGCCCGATCAGCCACGTCATCAGTGCATGCGCAGTCACGTCATCAGTGCATGATAGCCACGTGATCAGTGCCTGCTCAGTCACGTGATCTGGACTTGATCAGCCACGTGATCAGTGCCTGCAGAGTCACGTGATCAGGGCCTGCTGAGCTGCGTGATTCCTGCCGGCTCATCTGCATGACAATTGCCATCTGAGCTGCGTGATTCCTGTCGGCTCATCTGCTTGACAATTGCCAGCTGAGCTGCGTGATTCCTGCCTGGTCACGTGCTTGATTATTGCCAGTTGAGCAGCATGATTCGTCACTGCTGAGCTCCATGCTTATTGCCTGCTGATTGCGTGGTTCGTGTCTGCTCAGCTCTTTGAGTATTGCCTCCTGAGGTCCCTGTTCGGTCGCCACCTGCCGGGGACCAGCCCCAACTGATCCAGGGTATTCGAAGGAGAGATGGCCTAGGCGACTATTTATGTGCTAATCAGAGATGTCAAGAATAATAGTATGAGGAGAGCTCAGTAGGAAAATTCGGTGGAGAAAAGAGACTGAGGAGCTTGGTTTACGCGGAAGACCAATCAAACTTCAAGACAAGAAGTTTGCACCACTTACGTAGGCCGCAGGCGCCCTCTCGAATGGCGAAAGGTGCCTCACCCTAGACACCTTCTCGAGTGGGTCTTAGCAGCCCAGGCATAATTAGGAAGCGTGGTGGGTTCCGCGCTCCAGATGGAGACTCAGCTGGAAGTTAAAGGGAAGAATGACAAGGAACTTTATGAATTGGAGCTGTAAGTTACCTCTTTGACAGAGAGAGCGAGATGGTGGTGGGGGACAGCCCCCAGTGAAATCAGAGGTGAGAGCACAAAGCAATACAGTAGGCAGACTCCGGTTTTTTGGGGGGAGATGCTCGAGAATATCCGGGTGGACTCCTGAGGCTCGATCCCGCATTTGCGTATGCCGAGCCTCCTTCCTCATGACCTTTGTCCAGAGTGGAATGCCTCCCCGGCTCCCGGCACATGATCAGTGCATGCTCAGTCACAATATCAGTGCCTGCTCAGCCACGTGATCACTGACGGCACAGTCACGTGATCAGCGCCTCTCAGTCACGTGATCACCGTATGATGAACACGTGATCAGTGAACGACCAGCCAGGTGATCACTGCATGCGCGGTCAGGTGGTCAGTTCCTGATCAGCCACCTGATCAGTGCGTGCACAGTCCCCTGATCAGCGCCTGTCAGTCACTGATCACTGCCTGATAAACCCGTGATCAGTGCCCGAACAGCCACGTCATCAGTGCATGCGCAGTCACGTCATCAGTGCATGATAGCCACGTGATCAGTGCCTGCTCAGTCACGTGATCTGGACTTGATCAGCCACGTGATCAGTGCCTGCAGAGTCACGTGATCAGGGCCTGCTGAGCTGCGTGATTCCTGCCGGCTCATCTGCATGACAATTGCCATCTGAGCTGCGTGATTCCTGTCGGCTCATCTGCTTGACAATTGCCAGCTGAGCTGCGTGATTCCTGCCTGGTCACGTGCTTGATTATTGCCAGTTGAGCAGCATGATTCGTCACTGCTGAGCTCCATGCTTATTGCCTGCTGATTGCGTGGTTCGTGTCTGCTCAGCTCTTTGAGTATTGCCTCCTGAGGTCCCTGTTCGGTCGCCACCTGCCGGGGACCAGCCCCAACTGATCCAGGGTATTCGAAGGAGAGATGGCCTAGGCGACTATTTATGTGCTAATCAGAGATGTCAAGAATAATAGTATGAGGAGAGCTCAGTAGGAAAATTCGGTGGAGAAAAGAGACTGAGGAGCTTGGTTTACGCGGAAGACCAATCAAACTTCAAGACAAGAAGTTTGCACCACTTACGTAGGCCGCAGGCGCCCTCTCGAATGGCGAAAGGTGCCTCACCCTAGACACCTTCTCGAGTGGGTCTTAGCAGCCCAGGCATAATTAGGAAGCGTGGTGGGTTCCGCGCTCCAGATGGAGACTCAGCTGGAAGTTAAAGGGAAGAATGACAAGGAACTTTATGAATTGGAGCTGTAAGTTACCTCTTTGACAGAGAGAGCGAGATGGTGGTGGGGGACAGCCCCCAGTGAAATCAGAGGTGAGAGCACAAAGCAATACAGTAGGCAGACTCCGGTTTTTTTGGGGGGGAGATGCTCGAGAATATCCGGGTGGACTCCTGAGGCTCGATCCCGCATTTGCGTATGCCGAGCCTCCTTCCTCATGACCTTTGTCCAGAGTGGAATGCCTCCCCGGCTCCCGGCACATGATCAGTGCATGCTCAGTCACGATATCAGTGCCTGCTCAGCCACGTGATCACTGACGGCACAGTCACGTGATCAGCGCCTCTCAGTCACGTGATCACCGTATGATGAACACGTGATCAGTGAACGACCAGCCAGGTGATCACTGCATGCGCGGTCAGGTGGTCAGTTCCTGATCAGCCACCTGATCAGT
Organism: Bos javanicus; assembly: GCF_032452875.1. NCBI lineage: Eukaryota > Metazoa > Chordata > Mammalia > Artiodactyla > Bovidae > Bos > Bos javanicus. The sequence goes on along the minus strand of NW_026893608.1, from coordinate 47,347 downwards.
GCGTGCACAGTCCCCTGATCAGCGCCTGTCAGTCACTGATCACTGCCTGATAAACCCGTGATCAGTGCCCGAACAGCCACGTCATCAGTGCATGCGCAGTCACGTGATCAGTGCATGATAGCCACGTGATCAGTGCGTGCACAGTCCCATGATCAGCGCCTGTCAGTCACTGATCATTGCCTGAGAAACACGTGATCAGTGCATGATGAGCCATGTGATCAGTGCCCGATCAGCCACGTCATCAGTGCATGCGCAGTCACGTCATCAGTGCATGATAGCCACGTGATCAGTGCCTGCTCAGTCACGTGATCTGGACTTGATCAGCCACGTGATCAGTGCCTGCAGAGTCACGTGATCAGGGCCTGCTGAGCTGCGTGATTCCTGCCGGCTCATCTGCATGACAATTGCCATCTGAGCTGCGTGATTCCTGTCGGCTCATCTGCTTGACAATTGCCAGCTGAGCTGCGTGATTCTGCCTGGTCACGTGCTTGATTATTGCCAGTTGAGCAGCATGATTCGTCACTGCTGAGCTCCATGCTTATTGCCTGCTGATTGCGTGGTTCGTGTCTGCTCAGCTCTTTGAGTATTGCCTCCTGAGGTCCCTGTTCAGTCGCCACCTGCCGGGGACCAGCCCCAACTGATCCAGGGTATTCGAAGGAGAGATGGCCTAGGCGACTATTTATGTGCTAATCAGAGATGTCAAGAATAATAGTATGAGGAGAGCTCAGTAGGAAAATTCGGTGGAGAAAAGAGACTGAGGAGCTTGGTTTACGCGGAAGACCAATCAAACTTCAAGACAAGAAGTTTGCACCACTTACGTAGGCCGCAGGCGCCCTCTCGAATGGCGAAAGGTGCCTCACCCTAGACACCTTCTCGAGTGGGTCTTAGCAGCCCAGGCATAATTAGGAAGCGTGGTGGGTTCCGCGCTCCAGATGGAGACTCAGCTGGAAGTTAAAGGGAAGAATGACAAGGAACTTTATGAATTGGAGCTGTAAGTTACCTCTTTGACAGAGAGAGCGAGATGGTGGTGGGGGACAGCCCCCAGTGAAATCAGAGGTGAGAGCACAAAGCAATACAGTAGGCAGACTCCGGTTTTTTGGGGGGAGATGCTCGAGAATATCCGGGTGGACTCCTGAGGCTCGATCCCGCATTTTCGTATGCCGAGCCTCCTTCCTCATGACCTTTGTCCAGAGTGGAATGCCTCCCCGGCTCCCGGCACATGATCAGTGCATGCTCAGTCACGATATCAGTGCCTGCTCAGCCACGTGATCACTGACGGCACAGTCACGTGATCAGCGCCTCTCAGTCACGTGATCACCGTATGATGAACACGTGATCAGTGAACGACCAGCCAGGTGATCACTGCATGCGCGGTCAGGTGGTCAGTTCCTGATCAGCCACCTGATCAGTGCGTGCACAGTCCCCTGATCAGCGCCTGTCAGTCACTGATCACTGCCTGATAAACCCGTGATCAGTGCCCGAACAGCCACGTCATCAGTGCATGCGCAGTCACGTGATCAGTGCATGATAGCCACGTGATCAGTGCGTGCACAGTCCCATGATCAGCGCCTGTCAGTCACTGATCATTGCCTGATAAACACGTGATCAGTGCATGATGAGCCATGTGATCAGTGCCCGATCAGCCACGTCATCAGTGCATGCGCAGTCACGTCATCAGTGCATGATAGCCACGTGATCAGTGCCTGCTCAGTCACGTGATCTGGACTTGATCAGCCACGTGATCAGTGCCTGCAGAGTCACGTGATCAGGGCCTGCTGAGCTGCGTGATTCCTGCCGGCTCATCTGCATGACAATTGCCATCTGAGCTGCGTGATTCCTGTCGGCTCATCTGCTTGACAATTGCCAGCTGAGCTGCGTGATTCCTGCCTGGTCACGTGCTTGATTATTGCCAGTTGAGCAGCATGATTCGTCACTGCTGAGCTCCATGCTTATTGCCTGCTGATTGCGTGGTTCGTGTCTGCTCAGCTCTTTGAGTATTGCCTCCTGAGGTCCCTGTTCGGTCGCCACCTGCCGGGGACCAGCCCCAACTGATCCAGGGTATTCGAAGGAGAGATGGCCTAGGCGACTATTTATGTGCTAATCAGAGATGTCAAGAATAATAGTATGAGGAGAGCTCAGTAGGAAAATTCGGTGGAGAAAAGAGACTGAGGAGCTTGGTTTACGCGGAAGACCAATCAAACTTCAAGACAAGAAGTTTGCACCACTTACGTAGGCCGCAGGCGCCCTCTCGAATGGTGAAAGGTGCCTCACCCTAGACACCTTCTCGAGTGGGTCTTAGCAGCCCAGGCATAATTAGGAAGCGTGGTGGGTTCCGCGCTCCAGATGGAGACTCAGCTGGAAGTTAAAGGGAAGAATGACAAGGAACTTTATGAATTGGAGCTGTAAGTTACCTCTTTGACAGAGAGAGCGAGATGGTGGTGGGGGACAGCCCCCAGTGAAATCAGAGGTGAGAGCACAAAGCAATACAGTAGGCAGACTCCGGTTTTTTGGGGGGAGATGCTCGAGAATATCCGGGTGGACTCCTGAGGCTCGATCCCGCATTTGCCTATGCCGAGCCTCCTTCCTCATGACCTTTGTCCAGAGTGGAATGCCTCCCCAGCTCCCGGCACATGATCAGTGCATGCTCAGTCACGATATCAGTGCCTGCTCAGCCACGTGATCACTGACGGCACAGTCACGTGATCAGCGCCTCTCAGTCACGTGATCACCGTATGATAAACACGTGATCAGTGAACGACCAGCCAGGTGATCACTGCATGCGCGGTCAGGTGGTCAGTTCCTGATCAGCCACCTGATCAGTGCGTGCACAGTCCCCTGATCAGCGCCTGTCAGTCACTGATCACTGCCTGAGAAACCCGTGATCAGTGCCCGAACAGCCACGTCATCAGTGCATGCGCAGTCACGTGATCAGTGCATGATAGCCACGTGATCAGTGCGTGCACAGTCCCATGATCAGCGCCTGTCAGTCACTGATCATTGCCTGATAAACACGAGATCAGTGCATGATGAGCCATGTGATCAGTGCCCGATCAGCCACGTCATCAGTGCATGCGCAGTCTCGTCATCAGTGCATGATAGCCACGTGATCAGTGCCTGCTCAGTCACGTGATCTGGACTTGATCAGCCACGTGATCAGTGCCTGCAGAGTCACGTGATCAGGGCCTGCTGAGCTGCGTGATTCCTGCCGGCTCATCTGCATGACAATTGCCATCTGAGCTGCGTGATTCCTCTCGGCTCATCTGCTTGACAATTGCCAGCTGAGCTGCGTGATTCCTGCCTGGTCACGTGCTTGATTATTGCCAGTTGAGCAGCATGATTCGTCACTGCTGAGCTCCATGCTTATTGCCTGCTGATTGCGTGGTTCGTGTCTGCTCAGCTCTTTGAGTATTGCCTCCTGAGGTCCCTGTTCGGTCGCCACCTGCCGGGGACCAGCCCCAACTGATCCAGGGTATTCGAAGGAGAGATGGCCTAGGCGACTATTTATGTGCTAATCAGAGATGTCAAGAATAATAGTATGAGGAGAGCTCAGTAGGAAAATTCGGTGGAGAAAAGAGACTGAGGAGCTTGGTTTACGCGGAAGACCAATCAAACTTCAAGACAAGAAGTTTGCACCACTTACGTAGGCCGCAGGCGCCCTCTCGAATGGTGAAAGGTGCCTCACCCTAGACACCTTCTCGAGTGGGTCTTAGCAGCCCAGGCATAATTAGGAAGCGTGGTGGGTTCCGCGCTCCAGATGGAGACTCAGCTGGAAGTTAAAGGGAAGAATGACAAGGAACTTTATGAATTGGAGCTGTAAGTTACCTCTTTGACAGAGAGAGCGAGATGGTGGTGGGGGACAGCCCCCAGTGAAATCAGAGGTGAGAGCACAAAGCAATACAGTAGGCAGACTCCGGTTTTTTTGGGGGGAGATGCTCGAGAATATCCGGGTGGACTCCTGAGGCTCGATCCCGCATTTGCGTATGCCGAGCCTCCTTCCTCATGACCTTTGTCCAGAGTGGAATGCCTCCCCAGCTCCCGGCACATGATCAGTGCATGCTCAGTCACGATATCAGTGCCTGCTCAGCCACGTGATCACTGACGGCACAGTCACGTGATCAGCGCCTCTCAGTCACGTGATCACCGTATGATAAACACGTGATCAGTGAACGACCAGCCAGGTGATCACTGCATGCGCGGTCAGGTGGTCAGTTCCTGATCAGCCACCTGATCAGTGCGTGCACAGTCCCCTGATCAGCGCCTGTCAGTCACTGATCACTGCCTGAGAAACCCGTGATCAGTGCCCGAACAGCCACGTCATCAGTGCATGCGCAGTCACGTGATCAGTGCATGATAGCCACGTGATCAGTGCGTGCACAGTCCCAAGATCAGCGCCTGTCAGTCACTGATCATTGCCTGATAAACACGAGATCAGTGCATGATGAGCCATGTGATCAGTGCCCGATCAGCCACGTCATCAGTGCATGCGCAGTCTCGTCATCAGTGCATGATAGCCACGTGATCAGTGCCTGCTCAGTCACGTGATCTGGACTTGATCAGCCACGTGATCAGTGCCTGCAGAGTCACGTGATCAGGGCCTGCTGAGCTGCGTGATTCCTGCCGGCTCATCTGCATGACAATTGCCATCTGAGCTGCGTGATTCCTGTCGGCTCATCTGCTTGACAATTGCCAGCTGAGCTGCGTGATTCCTGCCTGGTCACGTGCTTGATTATTGCCAGTTGAGCAGCATGATTCGTCACTGCTGAGCTCCATGCTTATTGCCTGCTGATTGCGTGGTTCGTGTCTGCTCAGCTCTTTGAGTATTGCCTCCTGAGGTCCCTGTTCGGTCGCCACCTGCCGGGGACCAGCCCCAACTGATCCAGGGTATTCGAAGGAGAGATGGCCTAGGCGACTATTTATTTGCTAATCAGAGATGTCAAGAATAATAGTATGAGGAGAGCTCAGTAGGAAAATTCGGTGGAGAAAAGAGACTGAGGAGCTTGGTTTACGCGGAAGACCAATCAAACTTCAAGACAAGAAGTTTGCACCACTTACGTAGGCCGCAGGCGCCCTCTCGAATGGTGAAAGGTGCCTCACCCTAGACACCTTCTCGAGTGGGTCTTAGCAGCCCAGGCATAATTAGGAAGCGTGGTGGGTTCCGCGCTCCAGATGGAGACTCAGCTGGAAGTTAAACGGAAGAATGACAAGGAACTTTATGAATTGGAGCTGTAAGTTACCTCTTTGACAGAGAGAGCGAGATGGTGGTGGGGGACAGCCCCCAGTGAAATCAGAGGTGAGAGCACAAAGCAATACAGTAGGCAGACTCCGGTTTTTTTGGGGGGAGATGCTCGAGAATATCCGGGTGGACTCCTGAGGCTCGATCCCGCATTTGCGTATGCCGAGCCTCCTTCCTCATGACCTTTGTCCAGAGTGGAATGCCTCCCCGGCTCCCGGCACATGATCAGTGCATGCTCAGTCACGATATCAGTGCCTGCTCAGCCACGTGATCACTGACGGCACAGTCACCTGATCAGCGCCTCTCAGTCACGTGATCACCGTATGATGAACACGTGATCAGTGAACGACCAGCCAGGTGATCACTGCATGCGCGGTCAGGTGGTCAGTACCTGATCAGCCACCTGATCAGTGCGTGCACAGTCCCCTGATCAGCGCCTGTCAGTCACTGATCACTGCCTGATAAACCCGTGATCAGTGCCCGAACAGCCATGTCATCAGTTCATGCGCAGTCACGTGATCAGTGCATGATAGCCACGTGATCAGTGCGTGCACAGTCCCATGATCAGCGCCTGTCAGTCACTGATCATTGCCTGATAAACACGTGATCAGTGCATGATGAGCCATGTGATCAGTGCCCCATCAACCAGGTCATCAGTGCATGCGCAGTCACGTCATCAGTGCATGATAGCCACGTGATCAGTGCCGGCTCAGTCACGTGATCTGGACTTGATTAGCCACGTGATCAGTGCCTGCAGAGTCACGTGATCAGGGCCTGCTGAGCTGCGTGATTCCTGCCGGCTCATCTGCATGACAATTGCCATCTGAGCTGCGTGATTCCTGTCGGCTCATCTGCTTGACAATTGCCAGCTGAGCTGCGTGATTCCTGCCTGGTTACGTGCTTGATTATTGCCAGTTGAGCAGCATGATTCGTCACTGCTGAGCTCCATGCTTATTGCCTGCTGATTGCGTGGTTCGTGTCTGCTCAGCTCTTTGAGTATTGCCTCCTGAGGTCCTTGTTCGGTCGCCACCTGCCGGGGACCAGCCCCAACTGATCCAGGGTATTCGAAGGAGAGATGGCCTAGGCGACTATTTATGTGCTAATCAGAGATGTCAAGAATAATAGTATGAGGAGAGCTCAGTAGGAAAATTCGGTGGAGAAAAGAGACTGAGGAGCTTGGTTTACGCGGAAGACCAATCAAACTTCAAGACAAGAAGTTTGCACCACTTACGTAGGCCGCAGGCGCCCTCTCGAATGGCGAAAGGTGCCTCACCCTAGACACCTTCTCGAGTGGGTCTTAGCAGCCCAGGCATAATTAGGAAGCGTGGTGGGTTCCGCGCTCCAGATGGAGACTCAGCTGGAAGTTAAAGGGAAGAATGACAAGGAACTTTATGAATTGGAGCTGTAAGTTACCTCTTTGACAGAGAGAGCGAGATGGTGGTGGGGGACAGCCCCCAGTGAAATCAGAGGTGAGAGCACAAAGCAATACAGTAGGCAGACTCCGGTTTTTTTGGGGGAGATGCTCGAGAATATCCGGGTGGACTCCTGAGGCTCGATCCCGCATTTGCCTATGCCGAGCCTCCTTCCTCATGACCTTTGTCCAGAGTGGAATGCCTCCCCGGCTCCCGGCACATGATCAGTGCATGCTCAGTCACGATATCAGTGCCTGCTCAGCCACGTGATCACTGACGGCACAGTCACGTGATCAGCGCCTCTCAGTCACGTGATCACCGTATGATAAACACGTGATCAGTGAACGACCAGCCAGGTGATCACTGCATGCGCGGTCAGGTGGTCAGTTCCTGATCAGCCACCTGATCAGTGCGTGCACAGTCCCCTGATCAGCGCCTGTCAGTCACTGATCACTGCCTGATAAACCCGTGATCAGTGCCCGAACAGCCACGTCATCAGTGCATGCGCAGTCACGTGATCAGTGCATGATAGCCACGTGATCAGTGCGTGCACAGTCCCATGATCAGCGCCTGTCAGTCACTGATCATTGCCTGATAAACACGAGATCAGTGCATGATGAGCCATGTGATCAGTGCCCGATCAGCCACGTCATCAGTGCATGCGCAGTCTCGTCATCAGTGCATGATAGCCACGTGATCAGTGCCTGCTCAGTCACGTGATCTGGACTTGATCAGCCACGTGATCAGTGCCTGCAGAGTCACGTGATCAGGGCCTGCTGAGCTGCGTGATTCCTGCCGGCTCATCTGCATGACAATTGCCATCTGAGCTGCGTGATTCCTCTCGGCTCATCTGCTTGACAATTGCCAGCTGAGCTGCGTGATTCCTGCCTGGTCACGTGCTTGATTATTGCCAGTTGAGCAGCATGATTCGTCACTGCTGAGCTCCATGCTTATTGCCTGCTGATTGCGTGGTTCGTGTCTGCTCAGCTCTTTGAGTATTGCCTCCTGAGGTCCCTGTTCGGTCGCCACCTGCCGGGGACCAGCCCCAACTGATCCAGGGTATTCGAAGGAGAGATGGCCTAGGCGACTATTTATGTGCTAATCAGAGATGTCAAGAATAATAGTATGAGGAGAGCTCAGTAGGAAAATTCGGTGGAGAAAAGAGACTGAGGAGCTTGGTTTACGCGGAAGACCAATCAAACTTCAAGACAAGAAGTTTGCACCACTTACGTAGGCCGCAGGCGCCCTCTCGAATGGTGAAAGGTGCCTCACCCTAGACACCTTCTCGAGTGGGTCTTAGCAGCCCAGGCATAATTAGGAAGCGTGGTGGGTTCCGCGCTCCAGATGGAGACTCAGCTGGAAGTTAAAGGGAAGAATGACAAGGAACTTTATGAATTGGAGCTGTAAGTTACCTCTTTGACAGAGAGAGCGAGATGGTGGTGGGGGACAGCCCCCAGTGAAATCAGAGGTGAGAGCACAAAGCAATACAGTAGGCAGACTCCGGTTTTTTTGGGGGGAGATGCTCGAGAATATCCGGGTGGACTCCTGAGGCTCGATCCCGCATTTGCGTATGCCGAGCCTCCTTCCTCATGACCTTTGTCCAGAGTGGAATGCCTCCCCAGCTCCCGGCACATGATCAGTGCATGCTCAGTCACGATATCAGTGCCTGCTCAGCCACGTGATCACTGACGGCACAGTCACGTGATCAGCGCCTCTCAGTCACGTGATCACCGTATGATAAACACGTGATCAGTGAACGACCAGCCAGGTGATCACTGCATGCGCGGTCAGGTGGTCAGTTCCTGATCAGCCACCTGATCAGTGCGTGCACAGTCCCCTGATCAGCGCCTGTCAGTCACTGATCACTGCCTGAGAAACCCGTGATCAGTGCCCGAACAGCCACGTCATCAGTGCATGCGCAGTCACGTGATCAGTGCATGATAGCCACGTGATCAGTGCGTGCACAGTCCCATGATCAGCGCCTGTCAGTCACTGATCATTGCCTGATAAACACGAGATCAGTGCATGATGAGCCATGTGATCAGTGCCCGATCAGCCACGTCATCAGTGCATGCGCAGTCTCGTCATCAGTGCATGATAGCCACGTGATCAGTGCCTGCTCAGTCACGTGATCTGGACTTGATCAGCCACGTGATCAGTGCCTGCAGAGTCACGTGATCAGGGCCTGCTGAGCTGCGTGATTCCTGCCGGCTCATCTGCATGACAATTGCCATCTGAGCTGCGTGATTCCTGTCGGCTCATCTGCTTGACAATTGCCAGCTGAGCTGCGTGATTCCTGCCTGGTCACGTGCTTGATTATTGCCAGTTGAGCAGCATGATTCGTCACTGCTGAGCTCCATGCTTATTGCCTGCTGATTGCGTGGTTCGTGTCTGCTCAGCTCTTTGAGTATTGCCTCCTGAGGTCCCTGTTCGGTCGTCACCTGCCGGGGACCAGCCCCAACTGATCCAGGGTATTCGAAGGAGAGATGGCCTAGGCGACTATTTATTTGCTAATCAGAGATGTCAAGAATAATAGTATGAGGAGAGCTCAGTAGGAAAATTCGGTGGAGAAAAGAGACTGAGGAGCTTGGTTTACGCGGAAGACCAATCAAACTTCAAGACAAGAAGTTTGCACCACTTACGTAGGCCGCAGGCGCCCTCTCGAATGGTGAAAGGTGCCTCACCCTAGACACCTTCTCGAGTGGGTCTTAGCAGCCCAGGCATAATTAGGAAGCGTGGTGGGTTCCGCGCTCCAGATGGAGACTCAGCTGGAAGTTAAAGGGAAGAATGACAAGGAACTTTATGAATTGGAGCTGTAAGTTACCTCTTTGACAGAGAGAGCGAGATGGTGGTGGGGGACAGCCCCCAGTGAAATCAGAGGTGAGAGCACAAAGCAATACAGTAGGCAGACTCCGGTTTTTTGGGGGAGATGCTCGAGAATATCCGGGTGGACTCCTGAGGCTCGATCCCGCATTTGCGTATGCCGAGCCTCCTTCCTCATGACCTTTGTCCAGAGTGGAATGCCTCCCCGGCTCCCGGCACATGATCAGTGCATGCTCAGTCACGATATCAGTGCCTGCTCAGCCACGTGATCACTGACGGCACAGTCACCTGATCAGCGCCTCTCAGTCACGTGATCACCGTATGATGAACACGTGATCAGTGAACGACCAGCCAGGTGATCACTGCATGCGCGGTCAGGTGGTCAGTTCCTGATCAGCCACCTGATCAGTGCGTGCACAGTCCCCTGATCAGCGCCTGTCAGTCACTGATCACTGCCTGATAAACCCGTGATCAGTGCCCGAACAGCCACGTCATCAGTGCATGCGCAGTCACGTGATCAGTGCATGATAGCCACGTGATCAGTGCGTGCACAGTCCCATGATCAGCGCCTGTCAGTCACTGATCATTGCCTGAGAAACACGTGATCAGTGCATGATGAGCCATGTGATCAGTGCCCGATCAGCCAAGTCATCAGTGCATGCGCAGTCACGTCATCAGTGCATGATAGCCACGTGATCAGTGCCTGCTCAGTCACGTGATCTGGACTTGATCAGCCACGTGATCAGTGCCTGCAGAGTCACGTGATCAGGGCCTGCTGAGCTGCGTGATTCCTGCCGGCTCATCTGCATGACAATTGCCATCTGAGCTGCGTGATTCCTGTCGGCTCATCTGCTTGACAATTGCCAGCTGAGCTGCGTGATTCCTGCCTGGTTACGTGCTTGATTATTGCCAGTTGAGCAGCATGATTCGTCACTGCTGAGCTCCATGCTTATTGCCTGCTGATTGCGTGGTTCGTGTCTGCTCAGCTCTTTGAGTATTGCCTCCTGAGGTCCTTGTTCGGTCGCCACCTGCCGGGGACCAGCCCCAACTGATCCAGGGTATTCGAAGGAGAGATGGCCTAGGCGACTATTTATGTGCTAATCAGAGATGTCAAGAATAATAGTATGAGGAGAGCTCAGTAGGAAAATTCGGTGGAGAAAAGAGACTGAGGAGCTTGGTTTACGTGGAAGACCAATCAAACTTCAAGACAAGAAGTTTGCACCACTTACGTAGGCCGCAGGCGCCCTCTCGAATGGCGAAAGTTGCCTCACCCTAGACACCTCCTTGAGTGGGTCTTAGCAGCCCAGGCATAATTAGGAAGCGTGGTGGGTTCCGCGCTCCAGATGGAGACTCAGCTGGAAGGTAAAGGGAAGAATGACAAGGAACTTTATGAATTGGAGCTGTAAGTTACCTCTTTGACAGAGAGAGCGAGATGGTGGTGGGGGACAGCCCCCAGTGAAATCAGAGGTGAGAGCACAAAGCAATACAGTAGGCAGACTCCGGTTTTTTTGGGGGGAGATGCTCGAGAATATCCGGTTGGACTCCTGAGGCTCGATCCCGCATTTTCGTATGCCGAGCCTCCTTCCTCATGACCTTTGTCCAGAGTGGAATGCCTCCCCGTCTCCCGGCACATGATCAGTGCATGCTCAGTCACGATATCAGTGCCTGCTCAGCCACGTGATCACTGACGGCACAGTCACGTGATCAGCGCCTCTCAGTCACGTGATCACCGTATGATGAACACGTGATCAGTGAACGACCAGCCAGGTGATCACTGCATGCGCGGTCAGGTGGTCAGTTCCTGATCAGCCACCTGATCAGTGCGTGCACAGTCCCCTGATCAGCGCCTGTCAGTCACTGATCACTGCCTGATAAACCCGTGATCAGTGCCCGAACAGCCACGTCATCAGTGCATGCGCAGTCACGTGATCAGTGCATGATAGCCACGTGATCAGTGCGTGCACAGTCCCATGATCAGCGCCTGTCAGTCACTGATCATTGCCTGAGAAACACGTGATCAGTGCATGATGAGCCATGTGATCAGTGCCCGATCAGCCACGTCATCAGTGCATGCGCAGTCTCGTCATCAGTGCATGATAGCCACGTGATCAGTGCCTGCTCAGTCACGTGATCTGGACTTGATCAGCCACGTGATCAGTGCCTGCAGAGTCACGTGATCAGGGCCTGCTGAGCTGCGTGATTCCTGCCGGCTCATCTGCATGACAATTGCCATCTGAGCTGCGTGATTCCTGTCGGCTCATCTGCTTGACAATTGCCAGCTGAGCTGCGTGATTCCTGCCTGGTCACGTGCTTGATTATTGCCAGTTGAGCAGCATGATTCGTCACTGCTGAGCTCCATGCTTATTGCCTGCTGATTGCGTGGTTCGTGTCTGCTCAGCTCTTTGAGTATTGCCTCCTGAGGTCCCTGTTCGGTCGCCACCTGCCGGGGACCAGCCCCAACTGATCCAGGGTATTCGAAGGAGAGATGGCCTAGGCGACTATTTATGTGCTAATCAGAGATGTCAAGAATAATAGTATGAGGAGAGCTCAGTAGGAAAATTCGGTGGAGAAAAGAGACTGAGGAGCTTGGTTTACGCGGAAGACCAATCAAACTTCAAGACAAGAAGTTTGCACCACTTACGTAGGCCGCAGGCGCCCTCTCGAATGGTGAAAGGTGCCTCACCCTAGACACCTTCTCGAGTGGGTCTTAGCAGCCCAGGCATAATTAGGAAGCGTGGTGGGTTCCGCGCTCCAGATGGAGACTCAGCTGGAAGTTAAAGGGAAGAATGACAAGGAACTTTATGAATTGGAGCTGTAAGTTACCTCTTTGACAGAGAGAGCGAGATGGTGGTGGGGGACAGCCCCCAGTGAAATCAGAGGTGAGAGCACAAAGCAATACAGTAGGCAGACTCCGGTTTTTTGGGGGAGATGCTCGAGAATATCCGGGTGGACTCCTGAGGCTCGATCCCGCATTTGCGTATGCCGAGCCTCCTTCCTCATGACCTTTGTCCAGAGTGGAATGCCTCCCCGGCTCCCGGCACATGATCAGTGCATGCTCAGTCACGATATCAGTGCCTGCTCAGCCACGTGATCACTGACGGCACAGTCACGTGATCAGCGCCTCTCAGTCACGTGATCACCGTATGATAAACACGTGATCAGTGAACGACCAGCCAGGTGATCACTGCATGCGCGGTCAGGTGGTCAGTTCCTGATCAGCCACCTGATCAGTGCGTGCACAGTCCCCTGATCAGCGCCTGTCAGTCACTGATCACTGCCTGATAAACCGTGATCAGTGCCCGAACAGCCACGTCATCAGTGCATGCGCAGTCACGTGATCAGTGCATGATAGCCACGTGATCAGTGCGTGCACAGTCCCATGATCAGCGCCTGTCAGTCACTGATCATTGCCTGATAAACACGAGATCAGTGCATGATGAGCCATGTGATCAGTGCCCGATCAGCCACGTCATCAGTGCATGCGCAGTCACGTCATCAGTGCATGATAGCCACGTGATCAGTGCCTGCTCAGTCACGTGATCTGGACTTGATCAGCCACGTGATCAGTGCCTGCAGAGTCACGTGATCAGGGCCTGCTGAGCTGCGTGATTCCTGCCGGCTCATCTGCATGACAATTGCCATCTGAGCTGCGTGATTCCTGTCGGCTCATCTGCTTGACAATTGCCAGCTGAGCTGCGTGATTCCTGCCTGGTCACGTGCTTGATTATTGCCAGTTGAGCAGCATGATTCGTCACTGCTGAGCTCCATGCTTATTGCCTGCTGATTGCGTGGTTCGTGTCTGCTCAGCTCTTTGAGTATTGCCTCCTGAGGTCCCTGTTCGGTCGCCACCTGCCGGGGACCAGCCCCAACTGATCCAGGGTATTCGAAGGAGAGATGGCCTAGGCGACTATTTATTTGCTAATCAGAGATGTCAAGAATAATAGTATGAGGAGAGCTCAGTAGGAAAATTCGGTGGAGAAAAGAGACTGAGGAGCTTGGTTTACGCGGAAGACCAATCAAACTTCAAGACAAGAAGTTTGCACCACTTACGTAGGCCGCAGGCGCCCTCTCGAATGGCGAAAGGTGCCTCACCCTAGACACCTTCTCGAGTGGGTCTTAGCAGCCCAGGCATAATTAGGAAGCGTGGTGGGTTCCGCGCTCCAGATGGAGACTCAGCTGGAAGTTAAAGGGAAGAATGACAAGGAACTTTATGAATTGGAGCTGTAAGTTACCTCTTTGACAGAGAGAGCGAGATGGTGGTGGGGGACAGCCCCCAGTGAAATCAGAGGTGAGAGCACAAAGCAATACAGTAGGCAGACTCCGGTTTTTTGGGGGGAGATGCTCGAGAATATCCGGGTGGACTCCTGAGGCTCGATCCCGCATTTGCGTATGCCGAGCCTCCTTCCTCATGACCTTTGTCCAGAGTGGAATTCCTCCCCGGCTCCCGGCACATGATCAGTGCATGCTCAGTCACGATATCAGTGCCTGCTCAGCCACGTGATCACTGACGGCACAGTCACGTGATCAGCGCCTCTCAGTCACGTGATCACCGTATGATGAACACGTGATCAGTGAACGACCAGCCAGGTGATCACTGCATGCGCGGTCAGGTGGTCAGTTCCTGATCAGCCACCTGATCAGTGCGTGCACAGTCCCCTGATCAGCGCCTGTCAGTCACTGATCACTGCCTGATAAACCCGTGATCAGTGCCCGAACAGCCACGTCATCAGTGCATGCGCAGTCACGTGATCAGTGCATGATAGCCACGTGATGAGTGCGTGCACAGTCCCATGATCAGCGCCTGTCAGTCACTGATCATTGCCTGATAAACACGTGATCAGTGCATGATGAGCCATGTGATCAGTGCCCGATCAGCCACGTCATCAGTGCATGCGCAGTCTCGTCATCAGTGCATGATAGCCACGTAATCAGTGCCTGCTCAGTCACGTGATCTGGACTTGATCAGCCACGTGATCAGTGCCTGCAGAGTCACGTGATCAGGGCCTGCTGAGCTGCGTGATTCCTGCCGGCTCATCTGCATGACAATTGCCATCTGAGCTGCGTGATTCCTGTCGGCTCATCTGCTTGACAATTGCCAGCTGAGCTGCGTGATTCCTGCCTGGTCACGTGCTTGATTATTGCCAGTTGAGCAGCATGATTCGTCACTGCTGAGCTCCATGCTTATTGCCTGCTGATTGCGTGGTTCGTGTCTGCTCAGCTCTTTGAGTATTGCCTCCTGAGGTCCCTGTTCGGTCGCCACCTGCCGGGGACCAGCCCCGACTGATCCAGGGTATTCGAAGGAGAGATGGCCTAGGCGACTATTTATGTGCTAATCAGAGATGTCAAGAATAATAGTATGAGGAGAGCTCAGTAGGAAAATTCGGTGGAGAAAAGAGACTGAGGAGCTTGGTTTACGCGGAAGACCAATCAAACTTCAAGACAAGAAGTTTGCACCACTTACGTAGGCCGCAGGCGCCCTCTCGAATGGCGAAAGGTGCCTCACCCTAGACACCTTCTCGAGTGGGTCTTAGCAGCCCAGGCATAATTAGGAAGCGTGGTGGGTCCCGCGCTCCAGATGGAGACTCAGCTGGAAGTTAAAGGGAAGAATGACAAGGAACTTTATGAATTGGAGCTGTAAGTTACCTCTTTGACAGAGAGAGCGAGATGGTGGTGGGGGACAGCCCCCAGTGAAATCAGAGGTGAGAGCACAAAGCAATACAGTAGGCAGACTCCGGTTTTTTTTGGGGGGAGATGCTCGAGAATATCCGGGTGGACTCCTGAGGCTCGATCCCGCATTTTCGTATGCCGAGCCTCCTTCCTCATGACCTTTGTCCAGAGTGGAATGCCTCCCCGGCTCCCGGCACATGATCAGTGCATGCTCAGTCACGATATCAGTGCCTGCTCAGCCACGTGATCACTGACGGCACAGTCACGTGATCAGCGCCTCTCAGTCACGTGATCACCGTATGATGAACACGTGATCAGTGAACGACCAGCCAGGTGATCACTGCATGCGCGGTCAGGTGGTCAGTTCCTGATCAGCCACCTGATCAGTCCGTGCACAGTCCCCTGATCAGCGCCTGTCAGTCACTTATCACTGCCTGATAAACCCGTGATCAGTGCCCGAACAGCCACGTCATCAGTGCATGCGCAGTCACGTGATCAGTGCATGATAGCCACGTGATCAGTGCGTGCACAGTCCCATGATCAGCGCCTGTCAGACACTGATCATTGCCTGAGAAACACGTGATCAGTGCATGATGAGCCATGTGATCAGTGCCCGATCAGCCACGTCATCAGTGCATGCGCAGTCTCGTCATCAGTGCATGATAGTCACGTGATCAGTGCCTGCTCAGTCACGTGATCTGTACTTGATCAGCCACGTGATCAGTGCCTGCAGAGTCACGTGATCAGGGCCTGCTGAGCTGCGTGATTCCTGCCGGCTCATCTGCATGACAATTGCCATCTGAGCTGCGTGATTCCTGTCGGCTCATCTGCTTGACAATTGCCAGCTGAGCTGCGTGATTCCTGCCTGGTCACGTGCTTGATTATTGCCAGTTGAGCAGCATGATTCGTCACTGCTGAGCTCCATGCTTATTGCCTGCTGATTGCGTGGTTCGTGTCTGCTCAGCTCTTTGAGAATTGCCTCCTGAGGTCCCTGTTCGGTCGCCACCTGCCGGGGACCAGCCCCAACTGATCCAGGGTATTCGAAGGAGAGATGGCCTAGGCGACTATTTATGTGCTAATCAGAGATGTCAAGAATAATAGTATGAGGAGAGCTCAGTAGGAAAATTCGGTGGAGAAAAGAGACTGAGGAGCTTGGTTTACACGGAAGACCAATCAAACTTCAAGACAAGAAGTTTGCACCACTTACGTAGGCCGCAGGCGCCCTCTCGAATGGCGAAAGGTGCCTCACCCTAGACACCTCCTCGAGTGGGTCTTAGCAGCCCAGGCATAATTAGGAAGCGTGGTGGGTTCCGCGCTCCAGATGGAGACTCAGCTGGAAGTTAAAGGGAAGAATGACAAGGAACTTTATGAATTGGAGCTGTAAGTTACCTCTTTGACAGAGAGAGCGGGGTGGTGGTGGGGGACAGCCCCCAGTGAAATCAGAGGTGAGAGCACAAAGCAATAGAGTAGGCAGACTCCGGTTTTTTTGGGGGAGATGCTCGAGAATATCCGGGTGGACTCTTGAGGCTCGATCCCACATTTGCGTATGCCGAGCCTCCTTCCTCATGACCTTTGTCCAGAGTGGAATTCCTCCCCGGCTCCCGGCACATGATCAGTGCATGCTCAGTCACGATATCAGTGCCTGCTCAGCCACGTGATCACTGACGGCACAGTCACGTGATCAGCGCCTCTCAGTCACGTGATCACCGTATGATGAACACGTGATCAGTGAACGACCAGCCAGGTGATCACTGCATGCGCGGTCAGGTGGTCAGTTCCTGATCAGCCACCTGATCAGTGCGTGCACAGTCCCCTGATCAGCGCCTGTCAGTCACTGATCACTGCCTGATAAACCCGTGATCAGTGCCCGAACAGCCACGTCATCAGTGCATGCGCAGTCACGTGATCAGTGCATGATAGCCACGTGATGAGTGCGTGCACAGTCCCATGATCAGCGCCTGTCAGTCACCGATCATTGCCTGATAAACACGAGATCAGTGCATGATGAGCCATGTGATCAGTGCCCGATCAGCCACGTCATCAGTGCATGCGCAGTCTCGTCATCAGTGCATGATAGCCACGTAATCAGTGCCTGCTCAGTCACGTGATCTGTACTTGATCAGCCACGTGATCAGTGCCTGCAGAGTCACGTGATCAGGGCCTGCTGAGCTGCGTGATTCCTGCCTGCTCATCTGCATGACAATTGCCATCTGAGCTGCGTGATTCCTGTCGGCTCATCTGCTTGACAATTGCCAGCTGAGCTGCGTGATTCCTGCCTGGTCACGTGCTTGATTATTGCCAGTTGAGCAGCATGATTCGTCACTGCTGAGCTCCATGCTTATTGCCTGCTGATTGCGTGGTTCGTGTCTGCTCAGCTCTTTGAGTATTGCCTCCTGAGGTCCCTGTTCGGTCGCCACCTGCCGGGGACCAGCCCCAACTGATCCAGGGTATTCGAAGGAGAGATGGCCTAGGCGACTATTTATGTGCTAATCAGAGATGTCAAGAATAATAGTATGAGGAGAGCTCAGTAGGAAAATTCGGTGGAGAAAAGAGACTGAGGAGCTTGGTTTACGCGGAAGACCAATCAAACTTCAAGACAAGAAGTTTGCACCACTTACGTAGGCCGCAGGCGCCCTCTCGAATGGCGAAAGGTGCCTCACCGTAGACACCTTCTCGAGTGGGTCTTAGCAGCCCAGGCATAATTAGGAAGCGTGGTGGGTTCCGCGCTCCAGATGGAGACTCAGCTGGAAGTTAAAGGGAAGAATGACAAGGAACTTTATGAATTGGAGCTGTAAGTTACCTCTTTGACAGAGAGAGCGAGATGGTGGTGGGGGACAGCCCCCAGTGAAATCAGAGGTGAGAGCACAAAGCAATACAGTAGGCAGACTCCGGTGTTTTTGGGGGGGAGATGCTCGAGAATATCCGGGTGGACTCCTGAGGCTCGATCCCGCATTTGCGTATGCCGAGCCTCCTTCCTCATGACCTTTGTCCAGAGTGGAATGCCTCCCCGGCTCCCGGCACATGATCAGTGCATGCTCAGTCACGATATCAGTGCCTGCTCAGCCACGTGATCACTGACGGCACAGTCACGTGATCAGCGCCTCTCAGTCACGTGGTCACCGTATGATGAACACGTGATCAGTGAACGACCAGCCAGGTGATCACTGCATGCGCGGTCAGGTGGTCAGTTCCTGATCAGCCACCTGATCAGTGCTTGCACAGTCCCCTGATCAGCGCCTGTCAGTCACTGATCACTGCCTGATAAACCCGTGATCAGTGCCCGAACAGCCACGTCATCAGTGCATGCGCAGTCACGTGATCAGTGCATGATAGCCACGTGATGAGTGCGTGCACAGTCCCATGATCAGCGCCTGTCAGACACTGATCATTGCCTGAGAAACACGTGATCAGTGCATGATGAGCCATGTGATCAGTGCCCGATCAGCCACGTCATCAGTGCATGCGCAGTCTCGTCATCAGTGCATGATAGTCACGTGATCAGTGCCTGCTCAGTCACGTGATCTGTACTTGATCAGCCACGTGATCAGTGCCTGCAGAGTCACGTGATCAGGGCCTGCTGAGCTGCGTGATTCCTGCCGGCTCATCTGCATGACAATTGCCATCTGAGCTGCGTGATTCCTGTCGGCTCATCTGCTTGACAATTGCCAGCTGAGCTGCGTGATTCCTGCCTGGTCACGTGCTTGATTATTGCCAGTTGAGCAGCATGATTCGTCACTGCTGAGCTCCATGCTTATTGCCTGCTGATTGCGTGGTTCGTGTCTGCTCAGCTCTTTGAGTATTCCCTCCTGAGGTCCCTGTTCGGTCGCCACCTGCCGGGGACCAGCCCCAACTGATCCAGGGTATTCGAAGGAGAGATGGCCTAGGCGACTATTTATGTGCTAATCAGAGATGTCAAGAATAATAGTATGAGGAGAGCTCAGTAGGAAAATTCGGTGGAGAAAAGAGACTGAGGAGCTTGGTTTACGCGGAAGACCAATCAAACTTCAAGACAAGAAGTTTGCACCACTTACGTAGGCCGCAGGCGCCCTCTCGAATGGCGAAAGGTGCCTCACCCTAGACACCTTCTCGAGTGGGTCTTAGCAGCCCAGGCATAATTAGGAAGCGTGGTGGGTTCCGCGCTCCAGATGGAGACTCAGCTGGAAGTTAAAGGGAAGAATGACAAGGAACTTTATGAATTGGAGCTGTAAGTTACCTCTTTGACAGAGAGAGCGAGATGGTGGTGGGGGACAGCCCCCAGTGAAATCAGAGGTGAGAGCACAAAGCAATACAGTAGGCAGACTCCGGTTTTTTGGGGGGAGATGCTCGAGAATATCCGGGTGGACTCCTGAGGCTCGATCCCGCATTTGCGTATGCCGAGCCTCCTTCCTCATGACCTTTGTCCAGAGTGGAATGCCTCCCCGGCTCCCGGCACATGATCAGTGCATGCTCAGTCACGATATCAGTGCCTGCTCAGCCACGTGATCACTGACGGCACAGTCACGTGATCAGCGCCTCTCAGTCACGTGATCACCGTATGATGAACACGTGATCAGTGAACGACCAGCCAGGTGATCACTGCATGCGCGGTCAGGTGGTCAGTTCCTGATCAGCCACCTGATCAGTGCTTGCACAGTCCCCTGATCAGCGCCTGTCAGTCACTGATCACTGCCTGATAAACCCGTGATCAGTGCCCGAACAGCCACGTCATCAGTGCATGCGCAGTCACGTGATCAGTGCATGATAGCCACGTGATCAGTGCGTGCACAGTCCCATGATCAGCGCCTGTCAGACACTGATCATTGCCTGAGAAACACGTGATCAGTGCATGATGAGCCATGTGATCAGTGCCCGATCAGCCACGTCATCAGTGCATGCGCAGTCTCGTCATCAGTGCATGATAGTCACGTGATCAGTGCCTGCTCAGTCACGTGATCTGTACTTGATCAGCCACGTGATCAGTGCCTGCAGAGTCACGTGATCAGGGCCTGCTGAGCTGCGTGATTCCTGCCGGCTCATCTGCATGACAATTGCCATCTGAGCTGCGTGATTCCTGTCGGCTCATCTGCTTGACAATTGCCAGCTGAGCTGCGTGATTCCTGCCTGGTCACGTGCTTGATTATTGCCAGTTGAGCAGCATGATTCGTCACTGCTGAGCTCCATGCTTATTGCCTGCTGATTGCGTGGTTCGTGTCTGCTCAGCTCTTTGAGAATTGCCTCCTGAGGTCCCTGTTCGGTCGCCACCTGCCGGGGACCAGCCCCAACTGATCCAGGGTATTCGAAGGAGAGATGGCCTAGGCGACTATTTATGTGCTAATCAGAGATGTCAAGAATAATAGTATGAGGAGAGCTCAGTAGGAAAATTCGGTGGAGAAAAGAGACTGAGGAGCTTGGTTTACGCGGAAGACCAATCAAACTTCAAGACAAGAAGTTTGCACCATTTACGTAGGCCGCAGGCGCCCTCTCGAATGGCGAAAGGTGCCTCACCCTAGACACCTCCTCGAGTGGGTCTTAGCAGCCCAGGCATAATTAGGAAGCGTGGTGGGTTCCGCGCTCCAGATGGAGACTCAGCTCGAAGTTAAAGGGAAGAATGACAAGGAACTTTATGAATTGGAGCTGTAAGTTACCTCTTTGACAGAGAGAGCGGGGTGGTGGTGGGGGACAGCCCCCAGTGAAATCAGAGGTGAGAGCACAAAGCAATAGAGTAGGCAGACTCCGGTTTTTTGGGGGGAGATGCTCGAGAATATCCGGGTGGACTCCTGAGGCTCGATCCCGCATTTGCGTATGTCGAGCCTCCTTCCTCATGACCTTTGTCCAGAGTGGAATTCCTCCCCGGCTCCCGGCACATGATCAGTGCATGCTCAGTCACGATATCAGTGCCTGCTCAGCCACGTGATCACTGACGGCACAGTCACGTGATCAGCGCCTCTCAGTCACGTGATCACCGTATGATGAACACGTGATCAGT
Organism: Bos javanicus; assembly: GCF_032452875.1. Classification (NCBI taxonomy): domain Eukaryota; kingdom Metazoa; phylum Chordata; class Mammalia; order Artiodactyla; family Bovidae; genus Bos; species Bos javanicus. The sequence goes on along the minus strand of NW_026893608.1, from coordinate 26,247 downwards.
GAACGACCAGCCAGGTGATCACTGCATGCGCGGTCAGGTGGTCAGTTCCTGATCAGCCACCTGATCAGTGCGTGCACAGTCCCCTGATCAGCGCCTGTCAGTCACTGATCACTGCCTGATAAACCCGTGATCAGTGCCCGAACAGCCACGTCATCAGTGCATGCGCAGTCACGTGATCAGTGCATGATAGCCACGTGATGAGTGCGTGCACAGTCCCATGATCAGCGCCTGTCAGTCACTGATCATTGCCTGATAAACACGAGATCAGTGCATGATGAGCCATGTGATCAGTGCCCGATCAGCCACGTCATCAGTGCATGCGCAGTCTCGTCATCAGTGCATGATAGCCACGTAATCAGTGCCTGCTCAGTCACGTGATCTGTACTTGATCAGCCACGTGATCAGTGCCTGCAGAGTCACGTGATCAGGGCCTGCTGAGCTGCGTGATTCCTGCCGGCTCATCTGCATGACAATTGCCATCTGAGCTGCGTGATTCCTGTCGGCTCATCTGCTTGACAATTGCCAGCTGAGCTGCGTGATTCCTGCCTGGTCACGTGCTTGATTGTTGCCAGTTGAGCAGCATGATTCGTCACTGCTGAGCTCCATGCTTATTGCCTGCTGATTGCGTGGTTCGTGTCTGCTCAGCTCTTTGAGTATTGCCTCCTGAGGTCCCTGTTCGGTCGCCACCTGCCAGGGACCAGCCCCAACTGATCCAGGGTATTCGAAGGAGAGATGGCCTAGGCGACTATTTATGTGCTAATCAGAGATGTCAAGAATAATAGTATGAGGAGAGCTCAGTAGGAAAATTCGGTGGAGAAAAGAGACTGAGGAGCTTGGTTTACGCGGAAGACCAATCAAACTTCAAGACAAGAAGTTTGCACCACTTACGTAGGCCGCAGGCGCCCTCTCGAATGGCGAAAGGTGCCTCACCCTAGACACCTCCTCGAGTGGGTCTTAGCAGCCCAGGCATAATTAGGAAGCGTGGTGGGTTCCGCGCTCCAGATGGAGACTCAGCTGGAAGTTAAAGGGAAGAATGACAAGGAACTTTATGAATTGGAGCTGTAAGTTACCTCTTTTACAGAGAGAGCGAGATGGTGGTGGGGGACAGCCCCCAGTGAAATCAGAGGTGAGAGCACAAAGCAATACAGTAGGCAGATTCCGGTTTTTTGGGGGGGGGAGATGCTCGAGAATATCCGGGTGGACTCCTGAGGCTCGATCCCGCATTTGCGTATGCCGAGCCTCCTTCCTCATGACCTTTGTCCAGAGTGGAATGCCTCCCCGGCTCCCGGCACATGATCAGTGCATGCTCAGTCACGATATCAGTGCCTGCTCAGCCACGTGATCACTGACGGCACAGTCACGTGATCAGCGCCTCTCAGTCACGTGATCACCGTATGATGAACACGTGATCAGTGAACGACCAGCCAGGTGATCACTGCATGCGCGGTCAGGTGGTCAGTTCCTGATCAGCCACCTGATCAGTGCGTGCACAGTCCCCTGATCAGCGCCTGTCAGTCACTGATCACTGCCTGATAAACCCGTGATCAGTGCCCGAACAGCCACGTCATCAGTGCATGCGCAGTCACGTGATCAGTGCATGATAGCCACGTGATCAGTGCGTGCACAGTCCCATGATCAGCGCCTGTCAGTCACTGATCATTGCCTGATAAACACGTGATCAGTGCATGATGAGCCATGTGATCAGTGCCCGATCAGCCACGTCATCAGTGCATGCGCAGTCACGTCATCAGTGCATGATAGTCACGTGATCAGTGCCTGCTCAGTCACGTGATCTGGACTTGATCAGCCACGTGATCAGTGCCTGCAGAGTCACGTGATCAGGGCCTGCTGAGCTGCGTGATTCCTGCCGGCTCATCTGCATGACAATTGCCATCTGAGCTGCGTGATTCCTGTCGGCTCATCTGCTTGACAATTGCCAGCTGAGCTGCGTGATTCCTGCCTGGTCACGTGCTTGATTATTGCCAGTTGAGCAGCATGATTCGTCACTGCTGAGCTCCATGCTTATTGCCTGCTGATTGCGTGGTTCGTGTCTGCTCAGCTCTTTGAGTATTGCCTCCTGAGGTCCCTGTTCGGTCGCCACCTGCCGGGGACCAGCCCCAACTGATCCAGGGTATTCGAAGGAGAGATGGCCTAGGCGACTATTTATGTGCTAATCAGAGATGTCAAGAATAATAGTATGAGGAGAGCTCAGTAGGAAAATTCGGTGAAGAAAAGAGACTGAGGAGCTTGGTTTACGCGGAAGACCAATCAAACTTCAAGACAAGAAGTTTGCACCACTTACGTAGGCTGCAGGCGCCCTCTCGAATGGCGAAAGGTGCCTCACCCTAGACACCTTCTCGAGTGGGTCTTAGCAGCCCAGGCATAATTAGGAAGCGTGGTGGGTTCCGCGCTCCAGATGGAGACTCAGCTGGAAGTTAAAGGGAAGAATGACAAGGAACTTTATGAATTGGAGCTCTAAGTTACCTCTTTGACAGAGAGAGCGAGATGGTGGTGGGGGACAGCCCCCAGTGAAATCAGAGGTGAGAGCACAAAGCAATACAGTAGGCAGACTCCGGTTTTTGGGGGGAGATGCTCGAGAATATCCGGGTGGACTCCTGAGGCTCGATCCCGCATTTGTGTATGCCGAGCCTCCTTCCTCATGACCTTTGTCCAGAGTGGAATGCCTCCCCGGCTCCCGGCACATGATCAGTGCATGCTCAGTCACGATATCAGTGCCTGCTCAGCCACGTGATCACTGACGGCACAGTCACGTGATCAGCGCCTCTCAGTCACGTGATCACCGTATGATAAACACGTGATCAGTGAACGACCAGCCAGGTGATCACTGCATGCGTGGTCAGGTGGTCAGTTCCTGATCAGCCACCTGATCAGTGCGTGCACAGTCCCCTGATCAGCGCCTGTCAGTCACTGATCACTGCCTGATAAACCCGTGATCAGTGCCCGAACAGCCACGTCATCAGTGCATGCGCAGTCACGTGATCAGTGCATGATAGCCACGTGATCAGTGCGTGCACAGTCCCATGATCAGCGCCTGTCAGTCACTGATCATTGCCTGAGAAACACGTGATCAGTGCATGATGAGCCATGTGATCAGTGCCCGATCAGCCACGTCATCAGTGCATGCGCAGTCACGTCATCAGTGCATGATAGCCACGTGATCAGTGCCTGCTCAGTCACGTGATCTGGACTTGATCAGCCACGTGATCAGTGCCTGCAGAGTCACGTGATCAGGGCCTGCTGAGCTGCGTGATTCCTGCCGGCTCATCTGCATGACAATTGCCATCTGAGCTGCGTGATTCCTGTCGGCTCATCTGCTTGACAATTGCCAGCTGAGCTGCGTGATTCCTGCCTGGTCACGTGCTTGATTATTGCCAGTTGAGCAGCATGATTCGTCACTGCTGAGCTCCATGCTTATTGCCAGCTGATTGTGTGGTTCGTGTCTGCTCAGCTCTTTGAGTATTGCCTCCTGAGGTCCCTGTTCGGTCGCCACCTGCCGGGGACCAGCCCCAACTGATCCAGGGTATTCGAAGGAGAGATGGCCTAGGCGACTATTTATATGCTAATCAGAGATGTCAATAATAATAGTATGAGGAGAGCTCAGTAGGAAAATTCGGTGGAGAAAAGAGACTGAGAGCTTGGTTTACGCGGAAGACCAATCAAACTTCAAGACAAGAAGTTTGTACCACTTACGTAGGCCGCAGGCGCCCTCTCGAATGGCGAAAGGTGCCTCAGCCTAGACACCTTCTCGACTGGGTCTTAGCAGCCCAGGCATAATTAGGAAGCGTGGTGGGTTCCGCGCTCCAGATGGAGACTCAGCTGGAAGTTAAAGGGAAGAATGACAAGAACTTTATGAATTGGAGCTGTAAGTTACCTCTTTGACAGAGAGAGCGAGATGGTGGTGGGGGACAGCCCCCAGTGAAATCAGAGGTGAGAGCACAAAGCAATACAGTAGGCAGACTCCGGTTTTTTGGGGGGAGATGCTCGAGAATATCCGGGTGGACTCCTGAGGCTCGATCCCGCATTTGTGTATGCCGAGCCTCCTTCCTCATGACCTTTGTCCAGAGTGGAATGCCTCCCCGGCTCCCGGCACATGATCAGTGCATGCTCAGTCACGATATCAGTGCCTGCTCAGCCACGTGATCACTGACGGCACAGTCACGTGATCAGCGCCTCTCAGTCACGTGATCACCGTATGATAAACACGTGATCAGTGAACGACCAGCCAGGTGATCACTGCATGCGCGGTCAGGTCGTCAGTTCCTGATCAGCCACCTGATCAGTGCGTGCACAGTCCCCTGATCAGCGCCTGTCAGTCACTGATCACTGCCTGATAAACCCGTGATCAGTGCCCGAACAGCCACTTCATCAGTGCATGCGCAGTCACGTGATCAGTGCATGATAGCCACGTGATCAGTGCGTTCACAGTCCCATGATCAGCGCCTGTCAGTCACTGATCATTGCCTGATAAACACGTGATCAGTGCATGATGAGCCATGTGATCAGTGCCCGATCAGTCACGTCATCAGTGCATGATAGCCACGTGATCAGTGCCTGCTCAGTCACGTGATCTGGACTTGATCAGCCACGTGATCAGTGCCTGCAGAGTCACGTGATCAGGGCCTGCTGAGCTGCGTGATTCCTGCCAGCTCATCTGCATGACAATTGCCATCTGAGCTGCGTGATTCCTGTCGGCTCATCTGCTTGACAATTGCCAGCTGAGCTGCGTGATTCCTGCCTGGTCACGTGCTTGATTATTGCCAGTTGAGCAGCATGATTCGTCACTGCTGAGCTCCATGCTTATTGCCTGCTGATTGCGTGGTTCGTGTCTGCTCAGCTCTTTGAGTATTGCCTCCTGAGGTCCCTGTTCGGTCGCCACCTGCCGGGGACCAGCCCCAACTGATCCAGGGTATTCGAAGGAGAGATGGCCTAGGCGACTATTTATGTGCTAATCAGAGATGTCAAGAATAATAGTATGAGGAGAGCTCAGTAGGAAAATTCGGTGGAGAAAAGAGACTGAGGAGCTTGGTTTACGCGGAAGACCAATCAAACTTCAAGACAAGAAGTTTGCACCACTTACGTAGGCCGCAGGCGCCCTCTCGAATGGCGAAAGGTGCCTCACCCTAGACACCTTCTCGAGTGGGTCTTAGCAGCCCAGGCATAATTAGGAAGCGTGGTGGGTTCCGCGCTCCAGATGGAGACTCAGCTGGAAGTTAAAGGGAAGAATGACAAGGAACTTTATGAATTGGAGCTGTAAGTTACCTCTTTGACAGAGAGAGCGAGATGGTGGTGGGGGACAGCCCCCAGTGAAATCAGAGGTGAGAGCACAAAGCAATACAGTAGGCAGACTCCGGTTTTTGGGGGGAGATGCTCGAGAATATCCGGGTGGACTCCTGAGGCTCGATCCCGCATTTGCGTATGCCGAGCCTCCTTCCTCATGACCTTTGTCCAGAGTGGAATGCCTCCCCGGCTCCCGGCACATGATCAGTGCATGCTCAGTCACGATATCAGTGCCTGCTCAGCCACGTGATCACTGACGGCACAGTCACGTGATCAGCGCCTCTCAGTCACGTGATCACCGTATGTTAAACACGTGATCAGTGAACGACCAGCCAGGTGATCACTGCATGCGCGGTCAGGTGGTCAGTTCCTGATCAGCCACCTGATCAGTGCGTGCACAGTCCCCTGATCACTGCCTGATAAACCCGTGATCAGTGCCCGAACAGCCACGTCATCAGTGCATGCGCAGTCACGTGATCAGTGCATGATAGCCACGTGATCAGTGCGTGCACAGTCCCATGATCAGCGCCTGTCAGTCACTGATCATTGCCTGATAAACACGTGATCAGTGCATGATGAGCCATGTGATCAGTGCCCGATCAGCCACGTCATCAGTGCATGCGCAGTCACGTCATCAGTGCATGATAGCCACGTGATCAGTGCCTGCTCAGTCACGTGAACTGGACTTGATCAGCCACGTGATCAGTGCCTGCAGAGTCACGTGATCAGGGCCTGCTGAGCTGCGTGATTCCTGCCGGCTCATCTGCATGACAATTGCCATCTGAGCTGCGTGATTCCTGTCGGCTCATCTGCTTGACAATTGCCAGCTGAGCTGCGTGATTCCTGCCTGGTCACGTGCTTGATTATTGCCAGTTGAGCAGCATGATTCGTCACTGCTGAGCTCCATGCTTATTGCCTGCTGATTGCGTGGTTCGTGTCTGCTCAGCTCTTTGAGTATTGCCTCCTGAGGTCCCTGTTCGGTCGCCACCTGCCGGGGACCAGCCCCAACTGATCCAAGGTATTCGAAGGAGAGATGGCCTAGGCGACTATTTATATGCTAATCAGAGATGTCAAGAATAATAGTATGAGGAGAGCTCAGTAGGAAAATTCGGTGGAGAAAAGAGACTGAGGAGCTTGGTTTACGCGGAAGACCAATCAAACTTCAAGACAAGAAGTTTGCACCACTTACATAGGCCGCAGGCGCCCTCTCGAATGGCGAAAGGTGCCTCACCCTAGACACCTTCTCGAGTGGGTCTTAGCAGCCCAGGCATAATTAGGAAGCGTGGTGGGTTCCGCGCTCCAGATGGAGACTCAGCTGGAAGTTAAAGGGAAGAATGACAAGGAACTTTATGAATTGGAGCTGTAAGTTACCTCTTTGACAGAGAGAGCGAGATGGTGGTGGGGGACAGCCCCCAGTGAAATCAGAGGTGAGACCACAAAGCAATACAGTAGGCAGACTCCGGTTTTTTTGGGGGGGAGATGCTCGAGAATATCCGGGTGGACTCCTGAGGCTTGATCCCGCATTTGCGTATGCCGAGCCTCCTTCCTCATGACCTTTGTCCAGAGTGGAATGCCTCCCCGGCTCCCGGCACATGATCAGTGCATGCTCAGTCACGATATCAGTGCCTGCTCAGCCACGTGATCACTGACGGCACAGTCACGTGATCAGCGCCTCTCAGTCACGTGATCACCATATGATAAACACGTGATCAGTGAACGACCAGCCAGGTGATCACTGCATGCGCGGTCAGGTGGTCAGTTCCTGATCAGCCACCTGATCAGTGCGTGCACAGTCCCCTGATCAGCGCCTGTCAGTCACTGATCACTGCCTGATAAACCCGTGATCAGTGCCCGAACAGCCACGTCATCAGTGCATGCGCAGTCACGTGATCAGTGCATGATAGCCACGTGATCAGTGCGTGCACAGTCCCATGATCAGCGCCTGTCAGTCACTGATCATTGCCTGATAAACACGTGATCAGTGCATGATGAGCCATGTGATCAGTGCCCGATCAGTCACGTCATCAGTGCATGATAGCCACGTGATCAGTGCCTGCTCAGTCACGTGATCTGGACTTGATCAGCCACGTGATCAGTGCCTGCAGAGTCACGTGATCAGGGCCTGCTGAGCTGCGTGATTCCTGCCGGCTCATCTGCATGACAATTGCCATCTGAGCTGCGTGATTCCTGTCGGCTCATCTGCTTGACAATTGCCAGCTGAGCTGCGTGATTCCTGCCTGGTCACGTGCTTGATTTTTGCCAGTTGAGCAGCATGATTCGTCACTGCTGAGCTCCATGCTTATTGCCTGCTGATTGCGTGGTTCGTGTCTGCTCAGCTCTTTGAGTATTGCCTCCTGAGGTCCCTGTTCGGTCGCCACCTGCCGGGGACCAGCCCCAACTGATCCAGGGTATTCGAAGGAGAGATGGCCTAGGCGACTATTTATATGCTAATCAGAGATGTCAAGAATAATAGTATGAGGAGAGCTCAGTAGGAAAATTCGGTGGAGAAAAGAGACTGAGGAGCTTGGTTTACGCGGAAGACCAATCAAACTTCAAGACAAGAAGTTTGCACCACTTACATAGGCCGCAGGCGCCCTCTCGAATGGCGAAAGGTGCCTCACCCTAGACACCTTCTCGAGTGGGTCTTAGCAGCCCAGGCATAATTAGGAAGCGTGGTGGGTTCCGCGCTCCAGATGGAGACTCAGCTGGAAGTTAAAGGGAAGAATGACAAGGAACTTTATGAATTGGAGCTGTAAGTTACCTCTTTGACAGAGAGAGCGAGATGGTGGTGGGGGACAGCCCCCAGTGAAATCAGAGGTGAGAGCACAAAGCAATACAGTAGGCAGACTCCGGTTTTTTTGGGTGGGAGATGCTCGAGAATATCCGCGTGGACTCCTGAGGCTCGATCCCGCATTTGCGTATGCCGAGCCTCCTTTCTCATGACCTTTGTCCAGAGTGGAATGCCTCCCCGGCTCCCGGCACATGATCAGTGCATGCTCAGTCACGATATCAGTGCCTGCTCAGCCACGTGATCACTGACGGCACAGTCAGGTGATCAGCGCCTCTCAGTCACGTGATCACCGTATGATGAACACGTGATCAGTGAACGACCAGCCAGGTGATCACTGCATGCGCGGTCAGGTGGTCAGTTCCTGATCAGCCACCTGATCAGTGCGTGCACAGTCCCCTGATCAGCGCCTGTCAGTCACTGATCACTGCCTGATAAACCCGTGATCAGTGCCCGAACAGCCACGTCATCAGTGCATGCGCAGTCACGTGATCAGTGCATGATAGCCACGTGATCAGTGCGTGCACAGTCCCATGATCAGCGCCTGCCAGTCACTGATCATTGCCTGATAAACACGTGATCAGTGCATGATGAGCCATGTGATCAGTGCCCGATCAGCCACGTCATCAGTGCATGCGCAGTCACGTCATCAGTGCATGATAGCCACGTGATCAGTGCCTGCTCAGTCACGTGATCTGGACTTGATCAGCCACGTGATCAGTGCCTGCAGAGTCACGTGATCAGGGCCTGCTGAGCTGCGTGATTCCTGCCGGCTCATCTGCATGACAATTGCCATCTGAGCTGCGTGATTCCTGTCGGCTCATCTGCTTGACAATTGCCAGCTGAGCTGCGTGATTCCTGCCTGGTCACTTGCTTGATTATTGCCAGTTGAGCAGCATGATTCGTCACTGCTGAGCTCCATGCTTATTGCCTGCTGATTGCGTGGTTCGTGTCTGCTCAGCTCTTTGAGTATTGCCTCCTGAGGTCCCTGTTCGGTCGCCACCTGCCGGGGACCAGCCCCAACTGATCCAGGGTATTCGAAGGAGAGATGGCCTAGGCGTCTATTTATATGCTAATCAGAGATGTCAAGAATAATAGTATGAGGAGAGCTCAGTAGGAAAATTCGGTGGAGAAAAGAGACTGAGTAGCTTGGTTTACGCGGAAGACCAATCAAACTTCAAGACAAGAAGTTTGCACCACTTACATAGGCCGCAGGCGCCCTCTCGAATGGCGAAAGGTGCCTCACCCTAGACACCTTCTCGAGTGGGTCTTAGCAGCCCAGGCATAATTAGGAAGCGTGGTGGGTTCCGCGCTCCAGATGGAGACTCAGCTGGAAGTTAAAGGGAAGAATGACAAGGAACTTTATGAATTGGAGCTGTAAGTTACCTCTTTGACAGAGAGAGCGAGATGGTGGTCGGGGACAGCCCCCAGTGAAATCAGAGGTGAGAGCACAAAGCAATACATTAGGCAGACTCCGGTTTTTTTCGGGGGGAGATGCTCGAGAATATCCGGGTGGACTCCTGAGGCTCGATCCCGCTTTTGCGTATGCCGAGCCTCCTTCCTCATGACCTTTGTCCAGAGTGGAATGCCTCCCCGGCTCCCGGCACATGATCAGTGCATGCTCAGTCACGATATCAGTGCCTGCTCAGCCACGTGATCACTGACGGCACAGTCACGTGATCAGCGCCTCTCAGTCACGTGATCACCGTATGATAAACACCTGATCACCGAACGACCAGCCAGGTGATCACTGCATGCGCGGTCAGGTGGTCAGTTCCTGATCAGCCACCTGATCAGTGCGTGCACAGTGATCAGCGCCTGTCAGTCACTGATCACTGCCTGATAAACCCGTGATCAGTGCCCGAACAGCCACGTCATCAGTGCATGCGGAGTCACGTGATCAGTGCATGATAGCCACGTGATCAGTGCGTGCACAGTCCCATGATCAGCGCCTGTCAGTCACTGATCATTGCCTGATAAACACGTGATCAGTGCATGATGAGCCTTGTGATCAGTGCCCGATCAGCCACGTCATCAGTGCATGCGCAGTCACGTCATCAGTGCATGATAGCCACGTGATCAGTGCCTGCTCAGTCACGTGAACTGGACTTGATCAGCCACGTGATCAGTGCCTGCAGAGTCACGTGATCAGGGCCTGCTGAGCTGCGTGATTCCTGCCGGCTCATCTGCATGACAATTGCCATCTGAGCTGCGTGATTCCTGTCGGCTCATCTGCTTGACAATTGCCAGCTGAGCTGCGTGATTCCTGCCTGGTCACGTGCTTGATTATTGCCAGTTGAGCAGCATGATTCGTCACTGCTGAGCTCCATGCTTATTGCCTGCTGATTGCGTGGTTCGTGTCTGCTCAGCTCTTTGAGTATTGCCTCCTGAGGTCCCTGTTCGGTCGCCACCTGCCGGGGACCAGCCCCAACTGATCCAGGGTATTCGAAGGAGAGATGGCCTAGGCGACTATTTATATGCTAATCAGAGATGTCAAGAATAATAGTATGAGGAGAGCTCAGTAGGAAAATTCGGTGGAGAAAAGAGACTGAGGAGCTTGGTTTACGCGGAAGACCAATCAAACTTCAAGACAAGAAGTTTGCACCACTTACGTAGGCCGCAGGCGCCCTCTCGAATGGCGAAAGGTGCCTCACCCTAGACACCTTCTCGAGTGGGTCTTAGCAGCCCAGGCATAATTAGGAAGCGTGGTGGGTTCCGCGCTCCAGATGGAGACTCAGCTGGAAGTTAAAGGGAAGAATGACAAGGAACTTTATGAATTGGAGCTGTAAGTTACCTCTTTGACAGAGAGAGCGAGATGGTGGTGGGGGACAGCCCCCAGTGAAATCAGAGGTGAGAGCACAAAGCAATACAGTAGGCAGACTCCGGTTTTTGGGGGAGATGCTCGAGAATATCCGGGTGGACTCCTGAGGCTCGATCCCGCATTTGCGTATGCCGAGCCTCCTTCCTCATGACCTTTGTCCAGAGTGGAATGCCTCCCCGGCTCCCGGCACATGATCAGTGCATGCTCAGTCACGATATCAGTGCCTGCTCAGCCACGTGATCACTGACGGCACAATCACGTGATCAGCGCCTCTCAGTCACGTGATCACCGTATGATAAACACGTGATCAGTGAACGACCAGCCAGGTGATCACTGCATGCGCGGTCAGGTGGTCAGTTCCTGATCAGCCACCTGATCAGTGCGTGCACAGTCCCCTGATCAGCGCCTGTCAGTCACTGATCACTGCCTGATAAACCCGTGATCAGTGCCCGAACAGCCACGTCATCAGTGCATGCGCAGTCACGTGATCAGTGCATGATAGCCACGTGATCAGTGCGTGCACAGTCCCATGATCAGCGCCTGTCAGTCACTGATCATTGCCTGATAAACACGTGATCAGTGCATGATGAGCCATGTGATCAGTGCCCGATCAGCCACGTCATCAGTGCATGCGCCCGTCATCAGTGCATGATAGCCACGTGATCAGTGCCTGCTCAGTCACGTGATCTGGACTTGATCAGCCACGTGATCAGTGCCTGCAGAGTCACGTGATCAGGGCCTGCTGAGCTGCGTGATTCCTGCCGGCTCATCTGCATGACAATTGCCATCTGAGCTGCGTGATTCCTGTCGGCTCATCTGCTTGACAATTGCCAGCTGAGCTGCGTGATTCCTGCCTGGTCACGTGCTTGATTATTGCCAGTTGAGCAGCATGATTCGTCACTGCTGAGCTCCATGCTTATTGCCTGCTGATTGCGTCGTTCGTGTCTGCTCAGCTCTTTGAGTATTGCCTCCTGAGGTCCCTGTTCGGTCGCCACCTGCCGGGGACCAGCCCCAACTGATCCAGGGTATTCGAAGGAGAGATGGCCTAGGCGACTATTTATATGCTAATCAGAGATGTCAAGAATAATAGTATGAGGAGAGCTCAGTAGGAAAATTCGGTGGAGAAAAGAGACTGAGGAGCTTGGTTTACGCGGAAGACCAATCAAACTTCAAGACAAGAAGTTTGCACCACTTACGTAGGCCGCAGGCGCCCTCTCGAATGGCGAAAGGTGCCTCAGCCTAGACACCTTCTCGAGTGGGTCTTAGCAGCCCAGGCATAATTAGGAAGCGTGGTGGGTTCCGCGCTCCAGATGGAGACTCAGCTGGAAGTTAAAGGGAAGAATGACAAGGAACTTTATGAATTGGAGCTGTAAGTTACCTCTTTGACAGAGAGAGCGAGATAGTGGTGGGGACAGCCCCCAGTGAAATCAGAGGTGAGAGCACAAAGCAATACAGTAGGCAGACTCCGGTTTTTTTGGGGGGAGATGCTCGAGAATATCCGGGTGGACTCCTGAGGCTCGATCCCACATTTGCGTATGCCGAGCCTCCTTCCTCATGACCTTTGTCCAGAGTGGAATGCCTCCCCGGCTCCCGGCACATGATCAGTGCATGCTCAGTCACGATATCAGTGCCTGCTCAGCCACGTGATCACTGACGGCACAGTCACGTGATCAGCGCCTCTCAGTCACGTGATCACCGTATGATAAACACGTGATCAGTGAACGACCAGCCAGGTGATCACTGCATGCGCGGTCAGGTGGTCAGTTCCTGATCAGCCACCTGATCAGTGCGTGCACAGTCCCCTGATCAGCGCCTGTCAGTCACTGATCACTGCCTGATAAACCGTGATCAGTGCCCGAACAGCCACGTCATCAGTGCATGCGCAGTCACGTGATCAGTGCATGATAGCCACGTGATCAGTGCGTGCACAGTCCCATGATCAGCGCCTGCCAGTCACTGATCATTGCCTGATAAACACGTGATCAGTGCATGATGAGCCATGTGATCAGTGCCCGATCAGTCACGTCATCAGTGCATGATAGCCACGTGATCAGTGCCTGCTCAGTCACGTGATCTGGACTTGATCAGCCACGTGATCAGTGCCTGCAGAGTCACGTGATCAGGGCCTGCTGAGCTGCGTGATTCCTGCCGGCTCATCTGCATGACAATTGCCATCTGAGCTGCGTGATTCCTGTCGGCTCATCTGCTTGACAATTGCCAGCTGAGCTGCGTGATTCCTGCCTGGTCACGTGCTTGATTATTGCCAGTTGAGCAGCATGATTCGTCACTGCTGAGCTCCATGCTTATTGCCTGCTGATTGCGTGGTTCGTGTCTGCTCAGCTCTTTGAGTATTGCCTCCTGAGGTCCCTGTTCGGTCGCCACCTGCCGGGGACCAGCCCCAACTGATCCAGGGTATTCGAAGGAGAGATGGCCTAGGCGACTATTTATATGCTAATCAGAGATGTCAAGAATAATAGTATGAGGAGAGCTCAGTAGGAAAATTCGGTGGAGAAAAGAGACTGAGGAGCTTGGTTTACGCGGAAGACCAATCAAACTTCAAGACAAGAAGTTTGCACCACTTACGTAGGCCGCAGGCGCCCTCTCGAATGGCGAAAGGTGCCTCACCCTAGACACCTTCTCGAGTGGGTCTTAGCAGCCCAGGCATAATTAGGAAGCGTGGTGGGTTCCGCGCTCCAGATGGAGACTCAGCTGGAAGTTAAAGGGAAGAATGACAAGGAACTTTATGAATTGGAGCTGTAAGTTACCTCTTTGACAGAGAGAGCGAGATGGTGGTGGGGGACAGCCCCCAGTGAAATCAGAGGTGAGAGCACAAAGCAATACAGTAGGCAGACTCCGGTTTTGGGGGGGAGATGCTCGAGAATATCCGGGTGGACTCCTGAGGCTCGATCCCGCATTTGCGTATGCCGAGCCTCCTTCCTCATGACCTTTGTCCAGAGTGGAATGCCTCCCGGCTCCCGGCACATGATCAGTGCATGCTCAGTCACGATATCAGTGCCTGCTCAGCCACGTGATCACTGACGGCACAGTCACGTGATCAGCGCCTCTCAGTCACGTGATCACCGTATGATAAACACGTGATCAGTGAACGACCAGCCAGGTGATCACTGCATGCGCGGTCAGGTGGTCAGTTCCTGATCAGCCACCTGATCAGTGCGTGCACAGTCCCCTGATCAGCGCCTGTCAGTCACTGATCACTGCCTGATAAACCGTGATCAGTGCCCGAACAGCCACGTCATCAGTGCATGCGCAGTCACGTGATCAGTGCATGATAGCCACGTGATCAGTGCGTGCACAGTCCCATGATCAGCGCCTGTCAGTCACTGATCATTGCCTGATAAACACGTGATCAGTGCATGATGAGCCATGTGATCAGTGCCCGATCAGCCACGTCATCAGTGCATGCGCAGTCTCGTCATCAGTGCATGATAGCCACGTGATCAGTGCCTGCTCAGTCACGTGATCTGAACTTGATCAGCCACGTGATCAGTGCCTGCAGAGTCACGTGATCAGGGCCTGCTGAGCTGCGTGATTCCTGCCGGCTCATCTGCATGACAATTGCCATCTGAGCTGCGTGATTCCTGTCGGCTCATCTGCTTGACAATTGCCAGCTGAGCTGCGTGATTCCTGCCTGGTCACGTGCTTGATTATTGCCAGTTGAGCAGCATGATTCGTCACTGCTGAGCTCCATGCTTATTGCCTGCTGATTGCGTGGTTCGTGTCTGCTCAGCTCTTTGAGTATTGCCTCCTGAGGTCCCTGTTCGGTCGCCACCTGCCGGGGACCAGCCCCAACTGATCCAGGGTATTCGAAGGAGAGATGGCCTAGGCGACTATTTATGTGCTAATCAGAGATGTCAAGAATAATAGTATGAGGAGAGCTCAGTAGGAAAATTCGGTGGAGAAAAGAGACTGAGGAGCTTGGTTTACGCGGAAGACCAATCAAACTTCAAGACAAGAAGTTTGCACCACTTACGTAGGCCGCAGGCGCCCTCTCGAATGGCGAAAGGTGCCTCAGCCTAGACACCTTCTCGAGTGGGTCTTAGCAGCCCAGGCATAATTAGGAAGCGTGGTGGGTTCCGCGCTCCAGATGGAGACTCAGCTGGAAGTTAAAGGGAAGAATGACAAGGAACTTTATGAATTGGAGCTGTAAGTTACCTCTTTGACAGAGAGAGCGAGATGGTGGTGGGGGACAGCCCCCAGTGAAATCAGAGGTGAGAGCACAAAGCAATACAGTAGGCAGACTCCGGTTTTTGGGGGAGATGCTCGAGAATATCCGGGTGGACTCCTGAGGCTCGATCCCGCATTTGCGTATGCCGAGCCTCCTTCCTCATGACCTTTGTCCAGAGTGGAATGCCTCCCGGCTCCCGGCACATGATCAGTGCATGCTCAGTCACGATATCAGTGCCTGCTCAGCCACGTGATCACTGACGGCACAGTCACGTGATCAGCGCCTCTCAGTCACGTGATCACCGTATGATAAACACGTGATCACCGAACGACCAGCCAGGTGATCACTGCATGCGCGGTCAGGTGGTCAGTTCCTGATCAGCCACCTGATCAGTGCGTGCAAAGTCCCCTGATCACTGTCTGATAAACCCGTGATCAGTGCCCGAAAAGCCACGTCATCAGTGCATGCGCAGTCACGTGATCAGTGCATGATAGCCACCTGATCAGTGCGTGCACAGTCCCATGATCAGCGCCTGTCAGTCACTGATCATTGCCTGAGAAACACGTGATCAGTGCATGATGAGCCATGTGATCAGTGCCCGATCAGCCACGTCATCAGTGCATGCGCAGTCACGTCATCAGTGCATGATAGCCACGTGATCAGTGCCTGCTCAGTCACGTGATCTGGACTTGATCAGCCACGTGATCAGTGCCTGCAGAGTCACGTGATCAGGGCCTGCTGAGCCGCGTGATTCCTGCCGGCTCATCTGCATGACAATTGCCATCTGAGCTGCGTGATTCCTGTCGGCTCATCTGCTTGACAATTGCCAGCTGAGCTGCGTGATTCCTGCCTGGTCACGTGCTTGATTATTGCCAGTTGAGCAGCATGATTCGTCACTGCTGAGCTCCATGCTTATTGCCTGCTGATTGCGTGGTTCGTGTCTGCTCAGCTCTTTGAGTATTGCCTCCTGAGGTCCCTGTTCGGTCGCCACCTGCCGGGGACCAGCCCCAACTGATCCAGGGTATTCGAAGGAGAGATGGCCTAGGCGACTATTTATATGCTAATCAGAGATGTCAAGAATAATAGTATGAGGAGAGCTCAGTAGGAAAATTCGGTGGAGAAAAGAGACTGAGGAGCTTGGTTTACGCGGAAGACCAATCAAACTTCAAGACAAGAAGTTTGCACCACTTACGTAGGCCGCAGGCGCCCTCTCGAATAGCGAAAGGTGCCTCACCCTAGACACCTTCTCGAGTGGGTCTTAGCAGCCCAGGCATAATTAGGAAGCGTGGTGGGTTCCGCGCTCCAGATGGAGACTCAGCTGGAAGTTAAAGGGAAGAATGACAAGGAACTTTATGAATTGGAGCTGTAAGTTACCTCTTTGACAGAGAGAGCGAGATGGTGGTGGGGGACAGCCCCCAGTGAAATCAGAGGTGAGAGCACAAAGCAATACAGTAGGCAGACTCCGGTTTTTTGGGGGGAGATGCTCGAGAATATCCGGGTGGACTCCTGAGGCTCGATCCCGCATTTGCGTATGCCGAGCCTCCTTCCTCATGACCTTTGTCCAGAGTGGAATGCCTCCCCGGCTCCCGGCACATGATCAGTGCATGCTCAGTCACGATATCAGTGCCTGCTCAGCCACGTGATCACTGACGGCACAGTCACGTGATCAGCGCCTCTCAGTCACGTGATCACCGTATGATAAACACGTGATCAGTGAACGACCAGCCAGGTGATCACTGCATGCGCGGTCAGGTGGTCAGTTCCTGATCAGCCACCTGATCAGTGCGTGCACAGTCCCCTGATCAGCGCCTGTCAGTCACTGATCACTGCCTGATAAACGTGATCAGTGCCCGAACAGCCACGTCATCAGTGCATGCGCAATCACGTGATCAGTGCATGATAGCCACGTGATCAGTGCGTGCACAGTCCCATGATCAGCGCCTGTCAGTCACTGATCATTGCCTGATAAACACGTGATCAGTGCATGATGAGCCATGTGATCAGTGCCCGATCAGCCACGTCATCAGTGCATGCGCAGTCACGTCATCAGTGCATGATAGCCACGTGATCAGTGCCTGCTCAGTCACGTGATCTGGACTTGATCAGCCACGTGATCAGTGCCTGCAGAGTCACGTGATCAGGGCCTGCTGAGCTGCGTGATTCCTGCCGGCTCATCTGCATGACAATTGCCATCTGAGCTGCGTGATTCCTGTCGGCTCATCTGCTTGACAATTGCCAGCTGAGCTGCGTGATTCCTGCCTGGTCACGTGCTTGATTATTGCCAGTTGAGCAGCATGATTCGTCACTGCTGAGCTCCATGCTTATTGCCTGCTGATTGCGTGGTTCGTGTCTGCTCAGCTCTTTGAGTATTGCCTCCTGAGGTCCCTGTTCGGTCGCCACCTGCCGGGGACCAGCCCCAACTGATCCAGGGTATTCGAAGGAGAGATGGCCTAGGCGACTATTTATATGCTAATCAGAGATGTCAAGAATAATAGTATGAGGAGAGCTCAGTAGGAAAATTCGGTGGAGAAAAGAGACTGAGGAGCTTGGTTTACGCGGAAGACCAATCAAACTTCAAGACAAGAAGTTTGCACCACTTGTAGGCCGCAGGCGCCCTCTCGAATGGCGAAAGGTGCCTCACCCTAGACACCTTCTCGAGTGGGTCTTAGCAGCCCAGGCATAATTAGGAAGCGTGGTGGGTTCCGCGCTCCAGATGGAGACTCAGCTGGAAGTTAAAGGGAAGAATGACAAGGAACTTTATGAATTGGAGCTGTAAGTTAACTCTTTGACAGAGAGAGCGAGATGGTGGTGGGGGACAGCCCCCAGTGAAATCAGAGGTGAGAGCACAAAGCAATACAGTAGGCAGACTCCGGTTTTTGGGGGAGATGCTCGAGAATATCCGGGTGGACTCCTGAGGCTCGATCCCGCATTTGCGTATGCCGAGCCTCCTTCCTCATGACCTTTGTCCAGAGTGGAATGCCTCCCCGGCTCCCGGCACATGATCAGTGCATGCTCAGTCACGATATCAGTGCCTGCTCAGCCACGTGATCACTGACGGCACAGTCACGTGATCAGCGCCTCTCAGTCACGTGATCACCGTATGATAAACACGTGATCAGTGAACGACCAGCCAGGTGATCACTGCATGCGCGGTCAGGTGGTCAGTTCCTGATCAGCCACCTGATCAGTGCGTGCACAGTCCCCTGATCAGCGCCTGTCAGTCACTGATCACTGCCTGATAAACCCGTGATCAGTGCCCGAACAGCCACGTCATCAGTGCATGCGCAGTCACGTGATCAGTGCATGATAGCCACGTGATCAGTGCGTGCACAGTCCCATGATCAGCGCCTGTCAGTCACTGATCATTGCCTGATAAACACGTGATCAGTGCATGATGAGCCATGTGATCAGTGCCCGATCAGCCACGTCATCAGTGCATGCGAGTCACGTCATCAGTGCATGATAGCCACGTGATCAGTGCCTGCTCAGTCACGTGATCTGGACTTGATCAGCCACGTGATCAGTGCCTGCAGAGTCACGTGATCAGGGCCTGCTGAGCTGCGTGATTCCTGCCGGCTCATCTGCATGACAATTGCCATCTGAGCTGCGTGATTCCTGTCGGCTCATCTGCTTGACAATTGCCAGCTGAGCTGCGTGATTCCTGCCTGGTCACGTGCTTGATTATTGCCAGTTGAGCAGCATGATTCGTCACTGCTGAGCTCCATGCTTATTGCCTGCTGATTGCGTGGTTCGTGTCTGCTCAGCTCTTTGAGTATTGCCTCCTGAGGTCCCTGTTCGGTCGCCACCTGCCGGGGACCAGCCCCAACTGAGCCAGGGTATTCGAAGGAGAGATGGCCTAGGCGACTATTTATATGCTAATCAGAGATGTCAAGAATAATAGTATGAGGAGAGCTCAGTAGGAAAATTCGGTGGAGAAAAGAGACTGAGTAGCTTGGTTTACGCGGAAGACCAATCAAACTTCAAGACAAGAAGTTTGCACCACTTACGTAGGCCGCAGGCGCCCTCTCGAATGGCGAAAGGTGCCTCACCTAGACACCTTCTCGAGTGGGTCTTAGCAGCCCAGGCATAATTAGGAAGCGTGGTGGGTTCCGCGCTCCAGATGGAGACTCAGCTGGAAGTTAAAGGGAAGAATGACAAGGAACTTTATGAATTGGAGCTGTAAGTTAACTCTTTGACAGAGAGAGCGAGATGGTGGTGGGGGACAGCCCCCAGTGAAATCAGAGGTGAGAGCACAAAGCAATACAGTAGGCAGACTCCGGTTTTTTTGGGGGAGATGCTCGAGAATATCCGGGTGGACTCCTGAGGCTCGATCCCGCATTTGCGTATGCCGAGCCTCCTTCCTCATGACCTTTGTCCAGAGTGGAATGCCTCCCCGGCTCCCGGCACATGATCAGTGCATGCTCAGTCACGATATCAGTGCCTGCTCAGCCACGTGATCACTGACGGCACAGTCACGTGATCAGCGCCTCTCAGTCACGTGATCACCGTATGATAAACACGTGATCAGTGAACGACCAGCCAGGTGATCACTGCATGCGCGGTCAGGTGGTCAGTTCCTGATCAGCCACCTGATCAGTGCGTACAGTCCCACTGCCTGATAAACCCGTGATCAGTGCCCGAACAGCCACGTCATCAGTGCATGCGCAGTCACGTGATCAGTGCATGATAGCCACGTGATCAGTGCGTGCACAGTCCCATGATCAGCGCAGTCACTGATCATTGCCTGATAAACACGTGATCAGTGCATGATGAGCCATGTGATCAGTGCCCGATCAGCCACGTCATCAGTGCATGCGCAGTCACGTCATCAGTGCATGATAGCCACGTGATCAGTGCCTGCTCAGTCACGTGATCTGGACTTGATCAGCCACGTGATCAGTGCCTGCAGAGTCACGTGATCAGGGCCTGCTGAGCTGCGTGATTCCTGCCGGCTCATCTGCATGACAATTGCCAGCTGAGCTGCGTGATTCCTGTCGGCTCATCTGCTTGACAATTGCCAGCTGAGCTGCGTGATTCCTGCCTGGTCACGTGCTTGATTATTGCCAGTTGAGCAGCATGATTCGTCACTGCTGAGCTCCATGCTTATTGCCTGCTGATTGCGTGGTTCGTGTCTGCTCAGCTCTTTGAGTATTGCCTCCTGAGGTCCCTGTTCGGTCGCCACCTGCCGGGACCAGCCCCAACTGATCCAGGGTATTCGAAGGAGAGATGGCCTAGGCGACTATTTATATGCTAATCAGAGATGTCAAGAATAATAGTATGAGGAGAGCTCAGTAGGAAAATTCGGTGGAGAAAAGAGACTGAGTAGCTTGGTTTACGCGGAAGACCAATCAAACTTCAAGACAAGAAGTTTGCACCACTTACGTAGGCCGCAGGCGCCCTCTCGAATGGCGAAAGGTGCCTCACCCTAGACACCTTCTCGAGTGGGTCTTAGCAGCCCAGGCATAATTAGTAAGCGTGGTGGGTTCCGCGCTCCAGATGGAGACTCAGCTGGAAGTTAAAGGGAAGAATGACAAGGAACTTTATGAATTGGAGCTGTAAGTTAACTCTTTGACAGAGAGCGAGATGGTGGTGGGGGACAGCCCCAGTGAAATCAGAGGTGAGAGCACAAAGCAATACAGTAGGCAGACTCTGGTTTTTGGGGGAGATGCTCGAGAATATCCGGGTGGACTCCTGAGGCTCGATCCCGCATTTGCGTATGCCGAGCCTCCTTCCTCATGACCTTTGTCCAGAGTGGAATGCCTCCCCGGCTCCCGGCACATGATCAGTGCATGCTCAGTCACGATATCAGTGCCTGCTCAGCCACGTGATCACTGACGGCACAGTCACGTGATCAGCGCCTCTCAGTCACGTGATCACCGTATGATAAACACGTGATCAGTGAACGACCAGCCACATGATCACTGCATGCGCGGTCAGGTGGTCAGTTCCTGATCAGCCACCTGATCAGTGCGTGCACAGTCCCCTGATCAGCGCCTGTCAGTCACTGATCACTGCCTGATAAACCCGTGATCAGTGCCCGAACAGCCACGTCATCAGTGCATGCGCAGTCACGTGATCAGTGCATGATAGCCACGTGATCAGTGCGTGCACAGTCCCATGATCAGCGCCTGTCAGTCACTGATCATTGCCTGATAAACACGTGATCAGTGCATGATGAGCCATGTGATCAGTGCCCGATCAGTCACGTCATCAGTGCATGATAGCCACGTGATCAGTGCCTGCTCAGTCACGTGATCTGGACTTGATCAGCCACGTGATCAGTGCCTGCAGAGTCACGTGATCAGGGCCTGCTGAGCTGCGTGATTCCTGCCGGCTCATCTGCATGACAATTGCCATCTGAGCTGCGTGATTCCTGTCGGCTCATCTGCTTGACAATTGCCAGCTGAGCTGCGTGATTCCTGCCTGGTCACGTGCTTGATTATTGCCAGTTGAGCAGCATGATTCGTCACTGCTGAGCTCCATGCTTATTGCCTGCTGATTGCGTGGTTCGTGTCTGCTCAGCTCTTTGAGTATTGCCTCCTGAGGTCCCTGTTCGGTCGCCACCTGCCGGGGACCAGCCCCAACTGATCCAGGGTATTCGAAGGAGAGATGGCCTAGGCGACTATTTATATGCTAATCAGAGATGTCAAGAATAATAGTATGAGGAGAGCTCAGTAGGAAAATTCGGTGGAGAAAAGAGACTGAGTAGCTTGGTTTACGCGGAAGACCAATCAAACTTCAAGACAAGAAGTTTGCACCTTACGTAGGCCGCAGGCGCCCTCTCGAATAGCGAAAGGTGCCTCACCTAGACACCTTCTCGAGTGGGTCTTAGCAGCCCAGGCATAATTAGTAAGCGTGGTGGGTTCCGCGCTCCAGATGGAGACTCAGCTGGAAGTTAAAGGGAAGAATGACAAGGAACTTTATGAATTGGAGCTGTAAGTTAACTCTTTGACAGAGAGAGCGAGATGGTGGTGGGGGACAGCCCCAGTGAAATCAGAGGTGAGAGCACAAAGCAATACAGTAGGCAGACTCCGGTTTTTTTGGGGGGGATGCTCGAGAATATCCGGGTGGACTCCTGAGGCTCGATCCCGCATTTGCGTATGCCGAGCCTCCTTCCTCATGACCTTTGTCCAGAGTGGAATGCCTCCCCGGCTCCCGGCACATGATCAGTGCATGCTCAGTCACGATATCAGTGCCTGCTCAGGCACGTGATCACTGACGGCACAGTCACGTGATCAGCGCCTCTCAGTCACGTGATCACCATATGATAAACACGTGATCAGTGAACGACCAGCCAGGTGATCACTGCATGCGCCAGGTGGTCAGTTCCTGATCAGCCACCTGATCAGTGCGTGCACAGTCCCCTGATCACTGCCTGATAAACCCGTGATCAGTGCCCGAACAGCCACGTCATCAGTGCATGCGCAGTCACGTGATCAGTGCATGATAGCCACGTGATCAGTGCGTGCACAGTCCCATGATCAGCGCCTGTCAGTCACTGATCATTGCCTGAGAAACACGTGATCAGTGCATGATGAGCCATGTGATCAGTGCCCGATCAGCCACGTCATCAGTGCATGCGCAGTCACGTCATCAGTGCATGATGGCCACGTGATCAGTGCCTGCTCAGTCACGTGATCTGGACTTGATCAGCCACGTGATCAGTGCCTGCAGAGTCACGTGATCAAGGCCTGCTGAGCTGCGTGATTCCTGCCGGCTCATCTGCATGACAATTGCCAGCTGAGCTGCGTGATTCCTGTCAGCTCATCTGCTTGACAATTGCCAGCTGAGCTGCGTGATTCCTGCCTGGTCACGTGCTTGATTATTGCCAGTTGAGCAGCATGATTCGTCACTGCTGAGCTCCATGCTTATTGCCTGCTGATTGCGTGGTTCGTGTCTGCTCAGCTCTTTGAGTATTGCCTCCTGAGGTCCCTGTTCGGTCGCCACCTGCCGGGGACCAGCCCCAACTGATCCAGGGTATTCGAAGGAGAGATGGCCTAGGCGACTATTTATATGCTAATCAGAGATGTCAAGAATAATAGTATGAGGAGAGCTCAGTAGGAAAATTCGGTGGAGAAAAGAGACTGAGTAGCTTGGTTTACGCGGAAGACCAATCAAACTTCAAGACAAGAAGTTTGCACCACTTAGGCCGCAGGCGCCCTCTCGAATGGCGAAAGGTGCCTCACCTAGACACCTTCTCGAGTGGGTCTTAGCAGCCCAGGCATAATTAGGAAGCGTGGTGGGTTCCGCGCTCCAGATGGAGACTCAGCTGGAAGTTAAAGGGAAGAATGACAAGGAACTTTATGAATTGGAGCTGTAAGTTACCTCTTTGACAGAGAGAGCGAGATGGTGGTGGGGGACAGCCCCAGTGAAATCAGAGGTGAGAGCACAAAGCAATACAGTAGGCAGACTCCGGTTTTTTGGGGGGGAGATGCTCGAGAATATCCGGGTGGACTCCTGAGGCTCGATCCCGCATTTGCGTATGCCGAGCCTCCTTCCTCATGACCTTTGTCCAGAGTGGAATGCCTCCCGGCTCCCGGCACATGATCAGTGCATGCTCAGTCACGATATCAGTGCCTGCTCAGCCACGTGATCACTGACGGCACAGTCACGTGATCAGCGCCTCTCAGTCACGTGATCACCGTATGATAAACACGTGATGAGTGAACGACCAGCCAGGTGATCACTGCATGCGCGGTCAGGTGGTCAGTTCCTGATCAGCCACCTGATCAGTGCGTGCACAGTCCCCTGATCAGCGCCTGTCAGTCACTGATCACTGCCTGATAAACCCGTGATCAGTGCCCGAACAGCCACGTCATCAGTGCATGCGCAGTCACGTGATCAGTGCATGATAGCCACGTGATCAGTGCGTGCACAGTCCCATGATCAGCGCCTGTCAGTCACTGATCATTGCCTGAGAAACACGTGATCAGTGCATGATGAGCCATGTGATCAGTGCCCGATCCGTCACGTCATCAGTGCATGATAGCCACGTGATCAGTGCCTGCTCAGTCACGTGATCTGGACTTGATCAGCCACGTGATCAGTGCCTGCAGAGTCACGTGATCAGGGCCTGCTGAGCTGCGTGATTCCTGCCGGCTCATCTGCATGACAATTGCCAGCTGAGCTGCGTGATTCCTGTCGGCTCATCTGCTTGACAATTGCCAGCTGAGCTGCGTGATTCCTGCCTGGTCACGTGCTTGATTATTGCCAGTTGAGCAGCATGATTCGTCACTGCTGAGCTCCATGCTTATTGCCTGCTGATTGCGTGGTTCGTGTCTGCTCAGCTCTTTGAGTATTGCCTCCTGAGGTCCCTGTTCGGTCGCCACCTGCCGGGGACCAGCCCCAACTGATCCAGGGTATTCGAAGGAGAGATGGCCTAGGCGACTATTTATATGCTAATCAGAGATGTCAAGAATAATAGTATGAGGAGAGCTCAGTAGGAAAATTCGGTGGAGAAAAGAGACTGAGTAGCTTGGTTTACGCGGAAGACCAATCAAACTTCAAGACAAGAAGTTTGCACCACTTACGTAGGCCGCAGGCGCCCTCTCGAATGGCGAAAGGTGCCTCACCCTAGACACCTTCTCGAGTGGGTCTTAGCAGCCCAGGCATAATTAGGAAGCGTGGTGGGTTCCGCGCTCCAGATGGAGACTCAGCTGGAAGTTAAAGGGAAGAATGACAAGGAACTTTATGAATTGGAGCTGTAAGTTAACTCTTTGACAG
Source organism: Bos javanicus (assembly GCF_032452875.1). Taxonomy (NCBI): domain Eukaryota; kingdom Metazoa; phylum Chordata; class Mammalia; order Artiodactyla; family Bovidae; genus Bos; species Bos javanicus. The sequence goes on along the minus strand of NW_026893608.1, from coordinate 1,431 downwards.
AGAGCGAGATGGTGGTGGGGGACAGCCCCCAGTGAAATCAGAGGTGAGAGCACAAAGCAATACAGTAGGCAGACTCCGGTTTTTGGGGGAGATGCTCGAGAATATCCGGGTGGACTCCTGAGGCTCGATCCCGCATTTGCGTATGCCGAGCCTCCTTCCTCATGACCTTTGTCCAGAGTGGAATGCCTCCCCGGCTCCCGGCACATGATCAGTGCATGCTCAGCCACGATATCAGTGCCTGCTCAGCCACGTGATCACTGACGGCACAGTCACGTGATCAGCGCCTCTCAGTCACGTGATCACCGTATGATAAACACGTGATCAGTGAACGACCAGCCACGTGATCACTGCATGCGCGGTCAGGTGGTCAGTTCCTGATCAGCCACCTGATCAGTGCGTGCACAGTCCCCTGATCAGCGCCTGTCAGTCACTGATCACTGCCTGATAAACCCGTGATCAGTGCCCGAACAGCCAGGTCATCAGTGCATGCGCAGTCACGTGATCAGTGCATGATAGCCACGTGATCAGTGCGTGCACAGTCCCATGATCAGCGCCTGTCAGTCACTGATCATTGCCTGATAAACACGTGATCAGTGCATGATGAGCCATGTGATCAGTGCCGATCAGTCACGTCATCAGTGCATGATAGCCACGTGATCAGTGCCTGCTCAGTCACGTGATCTGGACTTGATCAGCCACGTGATCAGTGCCTGCAGAGTCACGTGATCAGGGCCTGCTGAGCTGCGTGATTCCTGCCGGCTCATCTGCATGACAATTGCCAGCTGAGCTGCGTGATTCCTGTCGGCTCATCTGCTTGACAATTGCCAGCTGAGCTGCGTGATTCCTGCCTGGTCACGTGCTTGATTATTGCCAGTTGAGCAGCATGATTCGTCACTGCTGAGCTCCATGCTTATTGCCTGCTGATTGCGTGGTTCATGTCTGCTCAGCTCTTTGAGTATTGCCTCCTGAGGTCCCTGTTCGGTCGCCACCTGCCGGGGACCAGCCCCAACTGATCCAGGGTATTCGAAGGAGAGATGGCCTAGGCGACTATTTATATGCTAATCAGAGATGTCAAGAATAATAGTATGAGGAGAGCTCAGTAGGAAAATTCGGTGGAGAAAAGAGACTGAGTAGCTTGGTTTACGCGGAAGACCAATCAAACTTCAAGACAAGAAGTTTGCACCACTTACATAGGCCGCAGGCGCCCTCTCGAATGGCGAAGGTGCCTGCCCTAGACACCTTCCGAGTGGGTCTTAGCAGCCCAGGCATAATTAGAGACGTGGTGGGTTCCGCGCTCCAGATGGAGACTCAGCTGGAAGTTAAAGGGGAATGACAAGGAACTTTGAATTGGAGCTGTAAGTTACCTCTTTGACAGAGAGCAGAGATGGTGGTGAGGGACAGCCCCCAGTGAAATCAGAGGTGAGAGCACAA